>NC_140681.1:13970000-14346138 GCF_054131305.1 Coturnix japonica | reverse complement strand
ATAACCTATAACCCTATAACCCTATAACCCTATATACCCTATAACCCTATAACCCTATAACCCTATAACCCTATAACCCTATAACCCTATAACCCTATAACCCTATAACCCTATAACCCTATAACCCTTACCCTATAACCCTATAACCCTATAACCTTAACCCTATAACCCTATAACCCTATAACCCTATAACCCTATAACCCTATAACCCTATAACCCTATAACCCTATAACCCTATAACCCTATAACCCTATAACCCTATAACCCTATAACCCTATAACCCTATAACCCTATAACCCTATAACCCTATAACCCTATAACCCTATAACCCTATAACCCTATAACCCTATAACCCTATAACCCTATAACCCTATAACCCTATAACCCTATAACCCTATAACCCTATAACCCTATAACCCTATAACCCTATAACCCTATAACCCTATAACCCTATAACCCTATAACCCTATAACCCTATAACCCTATAACCCTATAACCCTATAACCCTATAACCCTATAACCCTATAACCCTATAACCCTATAACCCTATAACCCTATAACCCTATAACCCTATAACCCTATAACCCTATAACCCTATAACCCTATAACCCTATAACCCTATAACCCTATAACCCTATAACCCTATAACCCTATAACCCTATAACCCTATAACCCTATAACCCTATAACCCTATAACCCTATAACCCTATAACCCTATAACCCTATAACCCTATAACCCTATAACCCTATAACCCTATAACCCTATAACCCTATAACCCTATAACCCTATAACCCTATAACCCTATAACCCTATAACCCTATAACCCTATAACCCTATAACCCTATAACCCTATAACCCTATAACCCTATAACCCTATAACCCTATAACCCTATAACCCTATAACCCTATAACCCTATAACCCTATAACCCTATAACCCTATAACCCTATAACCCTATAACCCTATAACCCTATAACCCTATAACCCTATAACCCTATAACCCTATAACCCTATAACCCTATAACCCTATAACCCTATAACCCTATAACCCTATAACCCTATAACCCTATAACCCTATAACCCTATAACCCTATAACCCTATAACCCTATAACCCTATAACCCTATAACCCTATAACCCTATAACCCTATAACCCTATAACCCTATAACCCTATAACCCTATAACCCTATAACCCTATAACCCTATAACCCTATAACCCTATAACCCTATAACCCTATAACCCTATAACCCTATAACCCTATAACCCTATAACCCTATAACCCTATAACCCTATAACCCTATAACCCTATAACCCTATAACCCTATAACCCTATAACCCTATAACCCTATAACCCTATAACCCTATAACCCTATAACCCTATAACCCTATAACCCTATAACCCTATAACCCTATAACCCTATAACCCTATAACCCTATAACCCTATAACCCTATAACCCTATAACCCTATAACCCTATAACCCTATAACCCTATAACCCTATAACCCTATAACCCTATAACCCTATAACCCTATAACCCTATAACCCTATAACCCTATAACCCTATAACCCTATAACCCTATAACCCTATAACCCTATAACCCTATAACCCTATAACCCTATAACCCTATAACCCTATAACCCTATAACCCTATAACCCTATAACCCTATAACCCTATAACCCTATAACCCTATAACCCTATAACCCTATAACCCTATAACCCTATAACCCTATAACCCTATAACCCTATAACCCTATAACCCTATAACCCTATAACCCTATAACCCTATAACCCTATAACCCTATAACCCTATAACCCTATAACCCTATAACCCTATAACCCTATAACCCTATAACCCTATAACCCTATAACCCTATAACCCTATAACCCTATAACCCTATAACCCTATAACCCTATAACCCTATAACCCTATAACCCTATAACCCTATAACCCTATAACCCTATAACCCTATAACCCTATAACCCTATAACCCTATAACCCTATAACCCTATAACCCTATAACCCTATAACCCTATAACCCTATAACCCTAAACCCTATAACCCTATAACCCTATAACCCTATAACCCTATAACCCTATAACCCTATAACCCTATAACCCTATAACCCTATAACCCTATAACCCTATAACCCTATAACCCTATAACCCTATAACCCTATAACCCTATAACCCTATAACCCTATAACCCTATAACCCTATAACCCTATAACCCTATAACCCTATAACCCTATAACCCTATAACCCTATAACCCTATAACCCTATAACCCTATAACCCTATAACCCTATAACCCTATAACCCTATAACCCTATAACCCTATAACCCTATAACCCTATAACCCTATAACCCTATAACCCTATAACCCTATAACCCTATAACCCTATAACCCTATAACCCTATAACCCTATAACCCTATAACCCTATAACCCTATAACCCTATAACCCTATAACCCTATAACCCTATAACCCTATAACCCTATAACCCTATAACCCTATAACCCTATAACCCTATAACCCTATAACCCTATAACCCTATAACCCTATAACCCTATAACCCTATAACCCTATAACCCTATAACCCTATAACCCTATAACCCTATAACCCTATAACCCTATAACCCTATAACCCTATAACCCTATAACCCTATAACCCTATAACCCTATAACCCTATAACCCTATAACCCTATAACCCTATAACCCTATAACCCTATAACCCTATAACCCTATAACCCTATAACCCTATAACCCTATAACCCTATAACCCTATAACCCTATAACCCTATAACCCTATAACCCTATAACCCTATAACCCTATAACCCTATAACCCTATAACCCTATAACCCTATAACCCTATAACCCTACCCTATAACCCTATAACCCTATAACCCTATAACCCTATAACCCTATAACCCTATAACCCTATAACCCTATAACCCTATAACCCTATAACCCTATAACCCTATAACCCTATAACCCTATAACCCTATAACCCTATAACCCTATAACCCTATAACCCTATAACCCTATAACCCTATAACCCTATAACCCAACCCTATAACCCTATAACCCTATAACCCTATAACCCTATAACCCTATAACCCTATAACCCTATAACCCTATAACCCTATAACCCTATAACCCTATAACCTATAACCCTATAACCCTATAACCCTATAACCCTATAACCCTATAACCCTATAACCCTATAACCCTATAACCCTATAACCCTATAACCCTATAACCCTATAACCCTATAACCCTATAACCCTATAACCCTATAACCCTATAACCCTATAACCCTATAACCCTATAACCCTATAACCCTATAACCCTATAACCCTATAACCCTATAACCCTATAACCCTATAACCCTATAACCCTATAACCCTATAACCCTATAACCCTATAACCCTATAACCCTATAACCCTATAACCCTATAACCCTATAACCCTATAACCCTATAACCCTATAACCCTATAACCCTATAACCCTATAACCCTATAACCCTATAACCCTATAACCCTATAACCCTATAACCCTATAACCCTATAACCCTATAACCCTATAACCCTATAACCCTATAACCCTATAACCCTATAACCCTATAACCCTATAACCCTATAACCCTATAACCCTATAACCCTATAACCCTATAACCCTATAACCCTATAACCCTATAACCCTATAACCCTATAACCCTATAACCCTATAACCCTATAACCCTATAACCCTATAACCCTATAACCCTATAACCCTATAACCCTATAACCCTATAACCCTATAACCCTATAACCCTATAACCCTATAACCCTATAACCCTATAACCCTATAACCCTATAACCCTATAACCCTATAACCCTATAACCCTATAACCCTATAACCCTATAACCCTATAACCCTATAACCCTATAACCCTATAACCCTATAACCCTATAACCCTATAACCCTATAACCCTATAACCCTATAACCCTATAACCCTATAACCCTATAACCCTATAACCCTATAACCCTATAACCCTATAACCCTATAACCCTATAACCCTATAACCCTATAACCCTATAACCCTATAACCCTATAACCCTATAACCCTATAACCCTATAACCCTATAACCCTATAACCCTATAACCCTATAACCCTATAACCCTATAACCCTATAACCCTATAACCCTATAACCCTATAACCCTATAACCCTATAACCCTATAACCCTATAACCCTATAACCCTATAACCCTATAACCCTATAACCCTATAACCCTATAACCCTATAACCCTATAACCCTATAACCCTATAACCCTATAACCCTATAACCCTATAACCCTATAACCCTATAACCCTATAACCCTATAACCCTATAACCCTATAACCCTATAACCCTATAACCCTATAACCCTATAACCCTATAACCCTATAACCCTATAACCCTATAACCCTATAACCCTATAACCCTATAACCCTATAACCCTATAACCCTATAACCCTATAACCCTATAACCCTATAACCCTATAACCCTATAACCCTATAACCCTATAACCCTATAACCCTATAACCCTATAACCCTATAACCCTATAACCCTATAACCCTATAACCCTATAACCCTATAACCCTATAACCCTATAACCCTATAACCCTATAACCCTATAACCCTATAACCCTATAACCCTATAACCCTATAACCCTATAACCCTATAACCCTATAACCCTATAACCCTATAACCCTATAACCCTATAACCCTATAACCCTATAACCCTATAACCCTATAACCCTATAACCCTATAACCCTATAACCCTATAACCCTATAACCCTATAACCCTATAACCCTATAACCCTATAACCCTATAACCCTATAACCCTATAACCCTATAACCCTATAACCCTATAACCCTATAACCCTATAACCCTATAACCCTATAACCCTATAACCCTATAACCCTATAACCCTATAACCCTATAACCCTATAACCCTATAACCCTATAACCCTATAACCCTATAACCCTATAACCCTATAACCCTATAACCCTATAACCCTATAACCCTATAACCCTATAACCCTATAACCCTATAACCCTATAACCCTATAACCCTATAACCCTATAACCCTATAACCCTATAACCCTATAACCCTATAACCCTATAACCCTATAACCCTATAACCCTATAACCCTATAACCCTATAACCCTATAACCCTATAACCCTATAACCCTATAACCCTATAACCCTATAACCCTATAACCCTATAACCCTATAACCCTATAACCCTATAACCCTATAACCCTATAACCCTATAACCCTATAACCCTATAACCCTATAACCCTATAACCCTATAACCCTATAACCCTATAACCCTATAACCCTATAACCCTATAACCCTATAACCCTATAACCCTATAACCCTATAACCCTATAACCCTATAACCCTATAACCCTATAACCCTATAACCCTATAACCCTATAACCCTATAACCCTATAACCCTATAACCCTATAACCCTATAACCCTATAACCCTATAACCCTATAACCCTATAACCCTATAACCCTATAACCCTATAACCCTATAACCCTATAACCCTATAACCCTATAACCCTATAACCCTATAACCCTATAACCCTATAACCCTATAACCCTATAACCCTATAACCCTATAACCCTATAACCCTATAACCCTATAACCCTATAACCCTATAACCCTATAACCCTATAACCCTATAACCCTATAACCCTATAACCCTATAACCCTATAACCCTATAACCCTATAACCCTATAACCCTATAACCCTATAACCCTATAACCCTATAACCCTATAACCCTATAACCCTATAACCCTATAACCGAACACACTCACAATAACTTCTCCTTATAACCAAAGTTAAACAGTAACTCAACTGACTACACTTATAACTCCACATCTCCACTTTCTGGACCAGCTACGCTCACAAACAACATTCAGCACAAAACTGAGCTACTCTGCCAACAAAGTTCAAACACAACATGACCAACTACAACAACAAGGCAACCAGCTCCAACACACTAAGTTCACCAACAACTTGCACATCTACACTCACAAACTAAGTTCATCAACAACTGCACTGACCATGTGCCCAACTACACGCACAATCTGACTTACTGCAGCTACAACCAAACTCAGAATCAACCTGAACAACAACAACTACTACATACACTGAACTAACAGCCCTTCTAGTGCTACCATGCCCCACTTACCTGTCACACCTACCTTAGATTCTGCTCCATCGCCTGCAGATGACAATTAACAACACACCACAACTGTTTCTTTATTACAGCTCCATCAACACAATATACAACTCATACAATAGTACAAACACAATACAGCAACAACATCATATTTACAAGCACAAAGTGGATACAGCAGTTCAGTACATGGCACAACATCCAGATATGCAGTACAAATAGCACAAGATACAAGTCACAAGATCCCAGTATTGAGTACAAACATCAGCACAGTCAATACAGAGCACAACACAATTTACAGGCGCAGCATTGATACATTGAGAACATGGCACAGCACAATGTTCAACCATCACATCAACACATAGAGCACATTGCACAATACATTGTACATGTACAACATCCATATACAGCACATTGCACAACACATTTACATGTACAACATCCATATACAGCACATTGCACAACACATTTACATGTACAACATCCATATACACAGCAAATTGTCCATCCCAGGTTACAGGCACAGCATCCACATGTTGAGTACAGAGCACAGCACAGTTGACAGACGCAGCATCCAAATACACAGTACATTGCATGGCACAAGGTACAATTACAGCATCAGCACATTATATACACAGCAAGGCAAAATTGAAATCAATAACACAAACATGAATGGACTCAGTATTAAAGCCAATTTGGTTAACAATAATTGACTGCAAAGCTAAAGCCAATGTGGCACATTCAAAATGGCAGCACAGCGCTGAAACCAGCATAACTCAAAATGGCCGCAAATGGGCGCAAGTCAAAGAGTGGCCGCAAATGGGCACGAGTCAAAGAGTGGCCGGGAAGCAACTCGGCTCCCTCAGGCCATAGATAGTGGTTACGGGGCTGGGTTAGCCCGGATAGAAAAAAAGTGGGCTAGCCCAGCCCCGTAAGCAAGGATAAATAAAGCCAATTTGGCTAAAATAATTTGATTTGAAAAATAAAGCCAATTAAATTGAGTTAATTTGAGTTAATTTGAGTTAATTTGAGTTAATTTGAGTTAATTTGAGTTAATTTGAAGCCAATTTAGTTGACATAAATTAATTTTAAACCTAAAGCCAATTTAGCTGAGATTAATTGATTGCAAAACTTAAGCCAATCTGAATTAGATAATTAGATTCCAAAGCAAAATCCAATTTGGTTGACAATAATTGAATGCAAAGCTAAAGCCAATTTGGGTTGAAATTAATTGAGTCCAATACAAAAGCCAATTTGGTTGACAAAAAATAATTGCACACACTGAAATCAGCGTAAATCTTATAATGGCCGCAAATGGGCACGAGTCAAAGAGTGGCCAGGAAGCAACTCGGCTCCCTCAGGCCGTGGGCATTGGTTACGGGGCTGGGTTAGCCCTGATAGAAAAAAAGTGGGCTAGCCCAGCCCCGTAAGCAAGGATAAATAAAGCCAATTTGGCTGATATTAATTGAAATCAAACCTTAAACCAATTTGGTTAAGGTTAAATAATAGCAAAGTTAAAGCCAATTAGTTTAAAATTTAATGATTGCAAAGCTAAAGCCAATTAGTTTAGGATTAAATGATTGTAAAGCAAAAGCCAATTCAATTAAGATAGACTGCAAAGCTACAGCCAATTAGATTATACTTAAATGGTTGTAAAGCTACAACCAATTTAAGTAACATTAAAAAATTAGAAAACTAAAGTCAATTTGGTTAAGGTTAAATAATAGCAAAGTTAAAGCCAATTGGGTTAAGATCAATTGAATGCAAAGCTAAAGCCAATTCAATTAAGGTAGATAGATTGCAAAGCTACAGCCAATTAGATTAAACTTAAATGGTTGTAAAGCTACAACCAATTTAAGTAACATTAAAAAATTAGAAAACTAAAGTCAATTTAATTAAAAATAAAATGGCAAAACTAAAGCCAATTTGATTAACAATGACTGATTGAAAGCTAAAGCCAATTTTGTTAAAAAAATTAATTGAAAAGCTATAACCAATTTCATTAAGATTAATTGACAACAAAGCAAAAACCAATTTAGTTGCAGTGATATGATTACAAAACAAAACCCAGTGTGGGTGAAGTTAATAGATTACTAAGCTAAAACCAATTTGTTGAAGTGTGATGTCAAATCTAAAACCAATTTGGGTAAGGTTAACTGAACGCAAACCTTAAACCAATTTGATTAACAGAACTTAACTCAAAAGCTAATTCCAATTAAATGGAGGTTAATTGACTAATATGTAGCTGATGTGGTGTTGAGATGGATCATCAGCCCCCCAAAGCTTTATTAAACGCCTGCATGGCAGCATGGAGCGCTGCATCAAAGGGGAACATCCATCAGCCAGGGAATATAAGGGCCCTAAGGAAGAAAAGCAGATAGTTAGATCAATGGGCTATAGCAAGTGGGACATGAAAATGTAAAATAGTGGGCAAGGCCCAAAAATTTGCTACAATAAACACCAAAATGGAGCTAAAAGTACAAAAGAAGAACACAGACAATGCCAAAATGAACAGCAAGGCCCAAAAGAGCAGCACAAAAAACATCAAAACAGAACATAATACAACACAAAACTCTGCAGAGAACAGGAATAGGGACATAAAGGCGCAACAAAATGATGCAGGCAACTGCAAAATGGAAGAAAGCACCCAAGAGAATATCAAAATATTGGGCAAGGCCCTACAAAAGGATGCAGGGAACACTGAAAAGGAGGGCAAAGCCCAAGAGAACAAGAAAAGGAATGGCAAAATGGACTGAAAGCCCAAAAGAATGATGCAATGGATGCCTAAATGGACGGCAAAGTCCAAAAGAATGATGCAATGGATGCCTAAATGGACGGCAAAGTCCAAAAGAATGATGCAATGGATGCCTAAATGGACGGCAAAGTCCAAAAGAATGATGCAATGGATGCCTAAATAGACAGCAAAGTCCAAAAGAATGATGCAATGGATGCCTAAATGGACGGCAAAGTCCAAAAGAATGATGCAATGGATGCCTAAATGGACGGCAAAGCCCAAAAGAATGATGCAATGGATGCCTAAATGGACAGCAAAGCCCAAAAGAATGATGCAAGATACCAAAATGGAGGGCAAGGCCTAAGAGAACAATGCAAGGAACGCCAAAATGGAGGACAAGGAAAACACTGCAAGAAACAACTGAGCAACAGCAAAGACCAAACACAAAGACAACACAGTAGGACAAGCACAGACAGCCCATAGGACACCACGGAGTGCAGAAATGAAGTCAAAAACACTAACCTCACATCTCAGTACATAACAAGTAAAAACCAATTGCTATGTGCTGCCCTTACCTGCTGGGCTGAGAGTTACCATCAGCAAAGCTGGTCCAGGCAATGCAGGTTACTGTTCCTCGCTGCTCTCATCAGGAGCCGCACATCTCTGTGCTCTGCTGGAACCTGTTGGACACAACATGACAATGAAGGCACTGGGCTAGAATTAATGCTATTAAAGATATAATTAATGCTATTATGGATATAATTAATGCTACTTTTAAGTCTAGATTTGCAGTAAGTTTAAACAATTGTATCCCACACTACAATCATAATTAAAGTGACTTTCACATAAATCACTGAGCATCACTTTTATGACTGCATTTATCATAACAGACACCTTTAGTATTGGGTAAATATTAGGTAAATATCGGTTCCATTAACAAATACAGGTTACAGACTTTATCACTACAACCCGCATTAAGCCGGGGGAGCAGATCAAGATTAACACAAACAAAACCTCCCAGCAAATCCCAAAGACAAGCAGAACAACCACAGAAATACACTGCAACAGAAAAGCAAAGCAAGCAGCCAAGGGTAAGACAAGGACAAAAGCAATAAGGAAAGCCAAGGGAAAGCCAAAGCAAAAGCAACAGCAAACAGACCATTATAGGAAACACCAAGAACAAAGGCCAAAGGCAAAACAGCGTGGAGCACCAAGACAACAACAAAGGGAACAATGAAACAGAGGGCAAGGCCCAAAAGAATGCTGCATGGAACTGCAAAATAGAGCAAGGCCATAAAGAACGCTGCAGGGAACATCAAGATGGAGAGCAAGGCCCAAAAGGGCACATACAACATCAAGATGTAGGGCAAGGCCTAAAAGAACACTGCATGGAACTGCAAAACAGAGGGCAAGGCCCAAAACAGAACTGCTGAAACGTCAAGATGGAGGGCAAGGGCCAAAAAAAGATCATGTAAAACATCAAGATGGATGGCAAGGCCAAAGGGAACATCACGCAGAACATCAAGATGAGGACAAGGCCCAAAAGAACACTGCAAGGAACATCAAGATGGAGGGCAAAGCTGAAGAGAAAACTGCAGCAAACACCAAGATGAATGGCAAGGCCCAAAAGGGCACTACAAGAAACATCAAGATGGGGGACAAGGCCCAAAAGGGCACTACAAGAAACATCAAGATGGAGGGCAAGGCCCAAAAGGGCACTACAAGAAACATCAAGATGGAGGGCAAGGCCCAAAAGGGCACTACAAGAAACATCCAGATGGGGGGCAAGGCCCAATAGAACATTGGGAAGATCATCAAAATGGAGGGCAAGGCGGCAGAGGAAACTGCTTGGAACTCCAACATGGAATGAAAGGCTGAAGGGAATGAAGCACCAAAATGAAGAACAAGGCCCATAGAATGAACAGAACATAAAGTGAGAACAAAGGAAACACTGCAGGAAATGCTGGAGAAACAGCAGAGAACAGAGGAAAAGAGAATGCAGAAGGACGAGAGCAGACATTATCATTATAATAATGGAACATTACCTTCAATTTCAGTATGGAACAGATAAAAAGCAATTGTGTGTGCTGCCCTTACCTGCTGGGCTGAGAGTTACCATCAGCAAAGCTGGGTCCAGGCAATGCAGGTTTCTGTTCCTCGCTGCTCTCAACAGGAGCCGCACATCTCTGTGCTCTGCTGGAACCTGTAGGACACAACACGGCAATGAAGGCACTGCCCACATCTGCAGGGCAGCTTATAGACACAGCACTCACCTTGGGTTTGGTAGGGAGGGATGTTGGAACCAATAGGGCCCCATGAGATCCAATTGGAACCAATAGGGCCCCACATAAGACCCCATTGGACCTTATAAGGTCAACAACCCAGTGCAAGACCAACCAAGGTCTTGAAATCAAACAGTCTATGAGTCCAGATGAGATGCATCAGACTGAGAAGTGGTGACAATGGGGTGCAGTCCGGTGAGCAGAAACACGGCCAACATGGCGCTCCTTTGTAGGAAGGTAGAAGGGATGAGCCCAGGAACGGCTGAGCCGTCGGTCCCACTACTGTGCTGGGAATGACCACAAAGCAGATCCTCATAGAAGGACCCAGGGCTCATTGAAGCAGGAGGTGATGATGGAGATCCTCATAGAAGGACCCAGGGCTCATGGAAGGCAGGAGGTGATGATGAGATCCTCATAGAAGGACCCAGGGCTCACGGAAGGCAGGAGGTGATGATGCAGATCCTCATAGAAGGACCCAGGGCTCACGGAAAGCAGGAGGTGATGATGGAGATCCTCATAGAAGGACCCAGGGCTCATGGAAGGCAGGAGGTGATGATGGAGATCCTCATAGAAGGACCCAGGGCTCAAGGAAGGCAGGAGGTGATGATGGAGAACCAACACAGCCTCACCAAGGGCAAATGCTCCTTGACTGACCTCATAGACTTCTATGATGGCACTGATACATCAGTAGATGAAGGAAGACCTGCTGATATCATCTACTTAGACTTCAACAAGGCCTCTGATGCAGGACCCCACAGTGTCCTCATGTCCAAGTGATGAAGACACCAACTGGATGGGAAGATGATGAGATGGATGAAGAACTGGCTGTAGAAGTGAGTCCAGAGAGCAGCAGCCAATGGCTTCAAATCCAGATGGAGATGATGATGAACAGCGTCCCATAGCATCCAACATTGGGGCTGATACTCTGCAATATATGAACATAGATTCAAATGATGATCAGCACTGAAGACCATCACGACCATCTCCATTCAACCCCCTGCTATGGGGACATTACCCAAACACCACACCGGGGTCCCACAGCCTCAAACACCTCTAGGGATGGAGCATCCCAAAGGGACCCGTTCCATCCTCCTCCTTTCAACCCCAAATAGAAAGAAGTGATCACCCACCCTATTCTGAAGGCTGAGCCCTCCATCCAAAAGAAGCAGGTGCCAGAATTCAGCTCCTTCTCATACACATCCATAAGCAACCAAAAGGAGAAGACATCAGAACAGTAACAAAGAAGAAATTCCTTACCCCATAGCAAAGCCAGACACTCACCTTATACCCCAAAGAAAAGGATCTCCAAGCAGAGTTGCATCCCATATGGTATCCAGAGCTCAAAAGCAGCAGGAAGGAGAATCCACTACCCCCAATGCTCCCATAGGAGCACTGAGCAGGAACTGATGCTGCCCCCTGCCCTTCCCAGCCCTTAAATACCAATCAAGGAGGGGAGGAGCCAGGCTCCAACCAATCACAATCCACCCCTCAACGGCCCCCACCTGTGCCCATGGGGTTGGCCCCTCCCCTCAGCAGGTGCCCAATCAGGATGTTACATAACAGCTCCAATCAGGAACAAAGCCAAAAATGAAGCAATAACAGGTTAATAATTATATCTACCTGTTCCTAAAGGGGAGGATTATGGATAGAGAAGAAACGACAGCATAGTATATGGACACAGGGGTGCAGATCTCAGTGTCACAATGGGGTGACACTGTGGGCACCGCTCAGGGGTTGATGCTGGGGGGACGTTGGGAAGATGGGGGGTTATGGGGAGGGACATTGGAATGATGGGGGGTGATGGGGGCGATGATATCATTATATAATCAGGGTGATATAATAGAAATGCTTAGTCATGGTTGGAAGCCATGATGGGGCGGGGACACAGCAGTACAGCCCAAGTGCAGGCAATGCATCCGATTGGCTGCAGGGCTGGCTCCGCCTCCTTCTGGTGCTCATATAAGGGTTGGCACTGGGAGGCAGCAGGTATTTGCTGGAGCTCCTCGTTGTGGTGACATCTACCCACATGAAGAAGCTCTTCTGCTCTGTTGCTGCCTCCAGGACTTGGCTTCTCCACCATCACATTGCTCAGCCTAGAACAGCACTACAGGAGGTGAGTTCTGGCTCTGATACTGGAATAATGCTGAGCTGATGGGGGGCAGAAATGTTTGGGGGGGGATGTTGAGGTGCCAATGGGGGGGGGGGGACAATGAGCTAATGTTTGACAATGAAGCTGTATGTAGATGCGGAGGTATCAATGGAGTTACACAAGGAACCATGTTGGAAGGTGACGATCAGTAGATGACAGACTGAATAGTGAAAAAGGACCCCATAGTAGATGAAAAGGGAACACTTAGCTACATAAAGGGGGCCTCACTAAGGCAAAGGGTACTTACAGATTTATAGTTTATGTTAAGGAGGAGCATAGAGAGGGGAATTGCTCTAACCCTGCTTTTCTTGGTTTTCTTCCTCCCTAAAACTGCTTTTCTTGGTTTTCTTCCGCTCTAACCTCTCTTTTCTTGGTGAAAAGCAGTTTTGGAGCGGAAGAAAACCAAGAAAAGCATGGTTAGAGCGGAAGAAAAACATATATTGACGGGTTAGATTGAAGAAAAATCAAGAAAAGATTATTAGAGTGGAAAAAAAAACAAGAAAAGCAGGGTTAGAGCTGAAGAAAACCAAGAAAAGCAGATTTAGAGTGGAAGGAAACAAAAAAAGACAATTTAGAGCGGAAGAAAACCAAGAAAAGCAGGGTTAGTGCAAAAGAAAACCAAGTATTAACGAGTTACAGCGGAGTAAAATCAAGAAAAGGTGGTATAGAGAGAAAGAAAACCAAGATAAGACAGGTTAGAGGGGAAGGAAACCATGAAGACGGGTATAGCGGAAGAAAACCAAGAAAAGATGGGTTAGAATGGAAGAAAACCAAGAAAAGCAGGGTTAGAGCGGAAGAAAACCAAGAAATACGGGTTAGAGCGGAAGAAAACCAAGAAAAGTGGGGTTAGAGTGGAAGAAAACCAAGAAAAGCATGGTGTAGCAGAAAAAAAAACGAAGAAAAGATTGATTAGAGCGGAAAAAAACCAAGAAAAGCAGGGTATAGCGGAAGAAAACCAAGAAAAGAAGTGCTAGACTGGAAGAAAACAAAGAAATACAGGTTAGAGCGGAAGAAAACCAAGGAAAGATGGGTTAGAGTGTGTGGGAATCAAATGTTGTTTCTGCATTTAGAATAAGATAAAAATATTTTATTTCAATGTCTCATTATTTAAGTGAAGCAATTTGTAGTTATTAGGTAGAAGTCACAGGTACAAAGACTGCAGCCCCTGTCTGCCCAGCTGTCTGAAATAGAACTACTGGTTTTTGGTGCTGGACAAATAAGACCTGAGTAATAAAGGATCCAAAGAGGAGAAGTTAAAATAATTAACAATATGCCTGTATAAACTAGCAACAATGTATGTTTTAGTGTTTTGTTGTACACATTGTAAAAATACCTAAGGATGTGCCTGAAGAGATATCGGGAAGGACTGGAATCACCCCCCCCCCCGGCTCTTTGTTTAACAAAGGCCTCTAGGACAGAATGGAAGAAGCTTTGAAGGGAATCAACATATCAATACGATAAGAGTACCGAGACATCTTGGAAACAGAAACAGCAGGATGGCGACTGACAAGATAGCAAGTGAACTAACAAATTTCAGAATGTAATTAACAAATGCAAACCTCGGGTAAAATTGTAAACTCTAATACCCAACCAAAGGGGAGGGGGGAGGGGGAAACATATGGGAGAAAAGGTATAAAAACTGTAACATCATGTCCATAGGTGCGCTTCTGCCATCAGGGCGCCCGCCATTGCAATCGCGAATAAAAACTGCTTTTATCAGAGATACCGTCCTGACCAAAAATTATTGAGGATATTTCCAACAAGTGAAAGAAAACCAAGAAAAGCAGGGTATAGCGCAAGAAAACCAGGAAAAGAAGGGTATAGCGGAAGAAAACCAAGAAAGGACAGGTTAGAGCGGTGGCCCCACACAGCCACACACAGCCACATAGAGATACATATCGCCCCATTGAAGCCCCATAGAAGCCCCATAGAGCCCCACAGTGCCCCATAAAGCCCCACAGTGTCCCGGCACGTCGCGGACTCCATTTTCATAGTGAGGAACATCGTCACTTACGGCAAAGTGCATTGCGGGATATAACGCGGCAACCGGAGGTCGCCATTTCGATCATGCGCAGTAACGTCGCTTCCGGTATGTTGCATTATGGGATATAATGTGGCAAAACGAGGCATCCGGAGGTCTCCATTTTGGTTATGCGCAGTAGCGTCTTTTCCGGTTTGGTGCATTGTGGGATATAACGCGGCATAAAGAGGCACCCAGAGGTCGCCATGTTGATCATGCGCAGTAGCGTCCCTTCCGGTATGATGCATTCTGGGATATAACGCGGCATAATGAGGCACCCGGAGATCGCCATTTTGATCATGCGCAAAAGCGTCGCTTCCGGTATGAGGCATTGTGGGATATAACGCGGCATAACGAGGCATCTGGAGGTCGCCATTTTGATTATGCGCAGTAGCGTCGCTTCCGGTATGTTGCATTGTGGGATATAACGCGGCATAACGAGGCATCCGGAGGTCGCCATTTTGGTCATGCGCAGTAGCGTCGCTTCCGGTATGGTGAATTGTGGGATATAACGTGGCATAACGAGGCATCTGGAGGTCTCCATTTTGATCATGCGCAATAGCGTCGCTTCCGGTATGTTGCATTGTGGGATATAACGCGGCATAACGAGGCATCTGAGGATCGCCATTTTGATCATGCGCAGTAGCGTCGCTTCCGGTATGGTGCATTGTGGGATATAAAGCGGCATAACGAGGCATCTGGAGGTCGCCATTTTGATTATGCGCAGTAGCGTCGCTTCCGGTATGGTGCATTGTGGGATATAACGCGGCATAACGAGGCATCTGGAGGTCGCCATTTTGATTATGCGTAGTAGCGTCGCTTCCGGTATGGTGCATTGTGGGATATAACGCGGCATAACGGGGCATCTGGAGGTCGCCATTTTGATTATGCGCAGTAGCGTCGCTTCCGGTATGTTGCATTGTGGGATATAACGCGGCATAACGCGGCATCTGGAGGTCGCCATTTTGATCATGCGCAGTAGCGTCGCTTCCGGTATGTTGCATTGTGGGATATAACGTGGAATTGGCGGTCGCCATTTTGATCATGCGCAGTAGCGTCACTTCTGGCAAGGTGCATTGTGGGATATAACGCCTCATTAGGTGGACGCCATTTTGTTCGCGAGCAATGGCGTCTTTTCCGGCGGAGGGGATTGTGGGTTATCAGTTAGACCGCCTTCTTATTTCCGGTTCCGGCTGTGGGGGGTGCAGCTCGGTTTCCGGCTGTCCGTTTCCGGTGTTTTCGCCATGTGGCTGCGGGGGGTTCGGCGGGTCCCGGTTGGAACCGGAACCGGCCGCTTATTTACAACGGGAGTCACGAGGAGATGGGGGAGGAGCCAGAGGGAACCCGGCGCCCCATAGAGACCCACTGAGCCCCATAGAGCCCCACAGTGAGGCTATAACGGTACGCAGCGCCATTTTGGGGCCAAATCCGGGTTTTTTTTTGGGGGGGTGACAATAGGGTGCTGTTGGGGTTGATGATAGGAGATATGCGCCAGTCTTAGGTCGCCAGTGCGCATGCGCCAGATTTAGAACAACGGCGGTGCGCATGCGCCAGTTTTAGTGCGATTCGGCTTTTTTGGCACCGTATTACGCATGCGTCAGTTTATGTTCGCCTTACGCATGCGCCAAGTTTCGCACGGTAGTGCGCATGCGCAGATTTCCGCAGTTGTGGAGGTGGCGGTTCGGCTCGTTGTTCAGCAGGTGGCAGCAGAGACCGAAGAAAGAAAATCTTGGGCGGGATCAGCGTGAAGCCGCCCCGCAAACACTGCAAAGCTCTCAATTAATATTCCAGTTTATGTTGTCGGTTTTTTGTGTTGTTTTGTTGTTGTTGTTGTTCTTGTTGTTGTTGTTTGTTTGTTTGTTTTGCCAGTGTCTGAGGTGATGTAAATGCTGTTCTCAATTGTTCTGACGTGTGCAGTGAAGCCAAGGTCGGTACGGATCAATGACCAGCACATCCCCAAAGAGCCTCGAACCTTTAGAACAGAACAGCTCTAACAGTTCCCACACTCCGAGATTCAGGCCTTCAATATCAACGAGTCCAACCGTAACCTCACTGTCCTGTGCTCACAAACCGCTGCTAAATCCCGTCCCTGAGCACCGCGCTCACATTTCCATCTCAGGCCACGTATCGTGGCTGCTGTGCCCCAGAAGCCATTTTAGGGCTCAGTGTAGTACAAACTTTCCGGTGCAGCCGAGCCAGGGCTGCATATCACCCCCCCATCCCCCCCCAACCTCCTACCGCCCCTCAGTGGGGAAGCAGTTGTGGAAGGAGCCCTGCACCAGGCCACCCTCCCCACACCCTGGTGAGGATGTAGCTTCTCAGCTGAAGGCTGAGAGTTAAATAAAGGCAAGGGCTTGGGACAAACCACAGCTGTCTGCTATTTAATCTAGCAAAGCAGGAGGAAGATAGCTTAAAGCTTGTAAGGGAAGCTTGGTGCCCAGTCGTCAATGCAATTTCTCTGCCCCTCTGTTCCTGCCGTGGAACCTCAGCCCTTCCCACGCCACTCAGTGCCTTCATCCCAACACCAAAACTCAGAAGAAACCAGTGCCAGCATTGTTCTTGAATATGTCTTTTTTTTTTTACTGAAAAAAATCATTCATAAATTAACAAATACAAAAATGTACAAAGACACGGGTAAATAAATGTAATGACACAAAGGATTGCTTTGCTGAGAAGTGTGTGTGTGTGTGTGTGTGTGTGTGTGTGTGTGTGTGTGTGTGTGTGTGTTTTAAAACACTTTGTCTTCAGTGCAAAAATGTCCCCCGGCATCTCTTAAAAACATAGCAGTAAGCTCAAGAGCAATGACAGCAGAAAGACAATATAGTTTGAAGCCACCTCTACTGGTGAGTGACTTCAGTTTGTGGCCATTGCTCCGACAGTACCTTTCCTAGACAAGCAGAGCTCTACGAGTAACAAACCAAAAATAAGTACTTCTGCAAATTAAACTCCTATGGCCACTTATTTAAAAAAAAAAAAAAAAAAAAGTCAGCATTGAACATGGTCTGTCCGCCATGGGACTGTAATGCCATGGCATCACGGAAGGGGTGAACACGTAGCCTCGATGGATTTCAGCTGCCAGAATATGTACAAGATCTCCTTGATACAAGAATTTTTACAGCACAACAGCACGCGTGTTTGACAGTGTGTTTTTAACAGTTACACTTACTGTAAAGTATTTGATATATCTCATAAGATTAACAGTGCACATTTTAAAGATATTCCACATTTTGAAAAGGGAAAATTTCAATGTAATTAGAACAAAGGAACTATGAACAGGGATGTTGCTATGGGGAAATGGATTCTTATGCCATCTGTACAGTGCATTTCTGATCAGAGGTAACATCGCACTTTGTTCAACACAAGGTGCAATGGAAGTCAGGTACACTTCAAAGGCTAAGGATTCAAACGAAGGTAGATAAACACCTACTCACACACACATGCATGATTTCCTGCAGTAGTGAACGTCAACAAGTTGAAATACATTCCTTATTTGAAGCACCATTAAACAAAGAGATTTCTAGCAACATCTCAAGAATAAAAAAAAGAGGGTTAGGATAACACAGGTTTAGCATCTGAAAAGGATCCACGTGAATTAGAGATCAAGATTCAGAAATTGAAGGAAGTCTTTATTGCTATATGCATCATAAAAAGCAAATCCTCACCTCTGCCTATAAATAACCATGCTGGATCCCCTTGGGAAGTGACTTTAAAGCACGTGTAAATTCAAACTATCTGCGCTTTTCAAGGGCAGGCTCGCTGTCCTCTCATGCTGGCCAGTAAGATCCACACCACCAGAACTCTACGTTCTAACCCTCTTTTTCCAGATACAGGTTAGGAATGCTCTGGGCAGTCACACCCACAACAGATGTGTATGGGGATCATACGTCCACGAAACCAAGAAAAGAATGTAAACTATGAACAGAAAGGAAGCCTAAGGTAAACAATGCAATAAGAAGAAAGTTAAAGTACTTCTGAGAAGAAATACAAGTGCTTTGTATAAATAGAATTTAAAACACAACCCCCAATATATTTACCTTTAAGTTGGGGAAGTCCAGTAAAAATGACTGTATACATGCTGCGTAACCTACAGACTGACTTGGGCAAGAAGGGGATGGGACAGTCACAGCCCAGCCTGCTGCAGAGCAAGGATGGGGGCACAGAATTCCAGAGGCTGGATGGGGCACCAGACCAAGCTGTCAGGTTCCTAGTCCGCAAGCTTGCATAAGCTGAACTCACGTGTCCTTCATCTTTCCCGTACTGGTGTCTGCTGACAGCCTGCCCACCAGCTGCACTCCTGCCAGTGCTTTCAGGTGGCCAACAGTAGCAACCACAGGTCGGTTGCTACTGTTCACTGGGTTCACTCACTGCTTACCTAATTCTCTTCCACAGAACAACCCTCAAACCCTTCTGCTCCACGTGGGGATGGCAGGGACGAGGTGAGCTCCCAGGGAGCTGCAGAGCCATGCCTGCCATTGGGTTGTACAGAACAGGTGGTGGATCCCATCCCATACAGCTTCACACTGATCTGCACAGTATGTCACAAACATGACAGAAATATTATTCTCTCTTCCCAGAAGGAGCCACCTACATGATTCCTGTAAGGAGTGACAACATGGTTGTATTTCTCATCTGCGGCTTTTAATGCCAAGGGCTCTGTCCCACAAATATTAATGCATATGTATAGCTTAAATCATGCAAGCAGTCTCACTGGTGGAATAGGGAACAACTTGCACAGGTACAGTGATGCGCACACAAGTGCTTACAGAACTCAGGACTAAGATGAGAGAGTGACTTCATGTAGACCTCTAGCTTGGATTCAAACCATAGAAGATAATAAAAATGAGCAACTTACACAGCATATTTACATTTACACTTCTTTAAGAAGCGATTCTGATGTATATACTTTAAGCAGGTCATTTTAAAAAACAGCACAAATGTAGAAGAATGGTACCAGAAGTTGTCTGGTCTCCCACCAGAGTAGCTCCAACTGCATTGCTCCAAACACTTGCCAGAGGAAAGAACATGCCCTAAGTGAGCCCAGAGCTGAGGACTGCTGGAGGAATGTGGAGATGAGAGCAGCAGCTCCAACAGCTGTCCTGAAACCCAGAAAGCAAGTGGCAGGGAACAAAAAAGCCTGTGGAGCTCACTGCATGAGGATCAGGTAGCGCTGGGATAGCTGGGACAATTTGTGCGTGCACTTTCAGCCTTATACTCCAAAATACTGTGATCCTTCATTAGATAAAGTATTTCGTCCTTGACAACCCTTGGAAAAGAAAGTCAGGTGTGATGCTCTCTTGGTGAAGAGCAGAGCAAAGTTATTTTCTCCACTTAATATTCAGTTACCAGAGCCAGCTCTGGTGTCAGGTTAACAGTGATGTTCTTATACAAGGCGTCATATGTGACATTAGGAAAGTAGTTCAAATTATTGAGGCCATCCAGGGCTTGCCTTTCTTTTGACTTCCTCAGCAAGGCATACCTGTTCGGAGAGAAGCAGAGACACATGGAACACTACCACATCACCTTCTGTACACATTCCTGACATGCAGGCAACCCAAGCAAAGTACACAAAATTCTACAGTTTAATAAAGATGCTGTTTGCTCCCCAGTTCTTGCTCAAAGCCTGCCTGGGCTCAGGGCCAGCCAAAGCATCCCAGTGATGGTGAGGACTTCACCATTTTTAGGAAACTGGATCACGCACAAAACCAGAATTAATGGTGTTACTCTGAGTGATGAGAAAGGAGATGAACTGTATTTTGGGGAAGGAAACCGTAGTTGCACAAGAGCAGCCTCAACCAGATTTAGAGGCAGCATGATTTATAAAAAAAAAAAAAAAAAAAAAAAAAAAAAAAGGCAGTAGCAGCCTGGTGGCAGGGCCTCCACCCTGCAGCACAGCTGCACTGATACCTGGCTGCACTCAGAGCAAGCCAAGGGGAGCTGGGGCAGGAAAGGCACTAAGGAACAGATGTGCCAGGGAGAAGAGGGAGGGTCTAGGTCACAGCAAAGAAGTATGTGCCTTAGCTAGCTCCGAAGACCTCATGGCATCAGGAAATGGCAGCATAACAAATGCTTCCCTTCCCTGGGAAAATGGTGAGGTCACCCTGCGTGCTGAGAAACACTACAGCAGAAAGCAGGAAGCACAGCCTTCACTGGAGCTGCAGGTACACTAGGACCCCCTTGCCTTCACATTAGAGTGCTTCTGGGACTGCTGTGGCACATTATCTCTCATCTCCTTCACTGCTTACAGCTGTTGTTGCCCTTTAATAGCTGCAGGGAGCCCTGAACATGGTCTCAGGTTCCCTTAAAATTAAAAAAATAATAATAAAATTAAATTAAAAATTAAAAAAAATAAAATAAAAATCACTTGCCTTCCTAGGAACTGCACTTCTCCTCGATGATGGTGGGGAATTGATTTGTATTTCCCTGTATCTCCTTCCGGTCGAGTCACTGAATAGCCTGCATACTGCACTCTGCATTGAAAAGGAGAAGAAAAAAAGTCTACTGTTGCACATGCTGTGCTGTCAACACTGCCAGCATGCACACCTTCCTCAGAAGGAAGTCAATGCACTCATGGCTTCTACAGCAGACAAGCTGTGGAAACCCCCAACCTCTGCCCAGGCTGTGCAAATCTCATCACCTCAAGGTACCCAAAGATCAGCTGGGGATTGTTGGACATCCCCACCATGGAACACGGCACACAAAGCTCATTATTACACAGCCAGTCTTCCTCAGTTTGCTTTCTATCTATAGCCTGCAGTGCCACCCACCTGGACCTATGTCAACTTCAGCCAGGCTGGCTCTGCCCACAGCCCAGGTGAGCACAGCACAACAAGGGATACAGCAATGCTGGTAACAGCAGCATGTTGCACGGAGCTCTGTTGCTATCCCATTACAGGGATGCAGGACACAGGCAGAGACGTACCTGTTCCATAAGTCGTCATCCTCGCCACCCCAGCCCCAGAAGGCATTGGGGAAACCATTGATCTTCCAGAACTGCTCAACAGTCAGGCCGCTCACCCCACCGAAGAACTCATTATAGGGCAGCCTGAGCAGAAGAGAGAGGTCAGGAGCAAGGAAGGCATCAGCCACCACACAGCCCCTGCTGGAGCTGTGAGCATACTTTCCTCCATCCTCCTTTTAATGTTTTACTTTGCACTCCTGCCTTTGGTAAGAAAATCTAACACTCGCTCCTTATCTATTATTGCAGTGCAGAGGAAGAACAGTGCTTACAGGTACATGTACTTGTCCAGCTTGGCTGCAAAGTGTCTTGGCATCTGTCCACACCCGTAATAGTTGCGGTCATTTTCTGGTATGTGGTCCACATCATGGAAGATGAGACAGTCCCAGTCCAAGTCCTTCATGGCTTCCCGAAAGCCAACATTGAAGAGCATGGCACGGTTGAAGGGCTGAGTACCAGCCTAGGGGAAAACAGAGCAGAGGCACCTTCAAAGGGAGCCCTACACCAAGCAAGGGTATTCCCACACAGACTGAGGGAGCTGAAGAGCAGCCCACTCCCCAGTCCACTGCTCAGAAGGAAGCAATATAGTAACAGACAGATTAGTGGGATTAACTAAAGCTTACATATCACAAGTGTACAACAGCAAAAATAAAGATGTGAGAATTATTAGTCAGATACTTGGGGGGGGGGAGAGAAAAAAAAAAAAAACAACACAGTGAAAACTTGATTGATGATTGTTGAAAACAATTTTTACTGGCTACTACCCAGAAGAACAAAGACAACTAAACATGAAGGCATGCCTACAGGGTGGGTGAAGCCAGATAGTTCATGCACATATTAGATTACAGTCTGATGTTCCACATTGGTGGAAGCCTTGCAGAGATCACATGGACCAGAGCTGAGCACATCCCTGAGCCCACAAGACGCTACAAAGACACACAAAGGTAATGCAGCATTGTGGAAACTGAAAATACCTGCTTCAAAGAAATCTTAAAGAAATAACCATCTCCTCCCAGTGTAGTATTTTCAAGAAATCTGAATGTCTACTTTTTTTTTTTTTTTTTTTTGGATTAAAAGCAGTCATTTCAGGGTAACATCTTTGCCAATTTTAAGCAAGACAGGACAATTTAAACACTGCAAGATTAACATCAGAGGTTCACAAGTTTGGATCTAGCAAGGAGTCCCCTCAGTACACAATGCAGAGCTGTGCTGTCAAGATGCTGCTGCACTGACACCAGAGTATGCTCACCATTGCTGACCATCACTATTACTTACTTGTTCCACAACATAAAATGCAAACTGTAAACGCTGACGCTGCAGCATTGGAATAAGGTGTCTGAAAAGGACTGGAAGATGCTCATAGCGATTGCGGAATGGGATCAAGATCGCCACCTGAGGAGGAAAAAAAGAAAGCTCAAGCTGCAACCCAAGAGCAGCTCCCTGCAAACCCCAAACCAAGGAGATGCCAGCTGGCATAGCCTCAGCATTGCTCTTCCCTACATGAAGGCAATGGCTCCCATGTAGGGCTGGGCAGCCAGAATCCCTTCCCACCCCCACGTCAGGGCTCTTGTATTAACTTCTTGGGGAATTTTTGCTGATCCTGTGAGGCTTGCAGCCTTCATCCCTGTGACCCTACCCAGCAGCACAGAGGCAGCAGTGGGGCAGCTACACTGTGCTGTGCCACCCCCTCTGGGTGGATTCCCTGTACATGTCACCTCTCTTCCCCAGGGAAACTCATTCCCACACAGGACAGGAACATGCTGGATGTTCATCAGTGGGAACCAGATGGGCAAGTTCCTTGCAGGCTCTTTACAGTCCTTGCAGTAATCCAAAGCTGACTCATGTTATTAACACAGCCCTCATCAGCAGCATTTCCTCTGCAGCTGTTGCAGTCCCACCTCCCAAGGATCCTCACACCCACCACTCAGCAGTACATCAGATATGTAGATTCCAGCATTCCCAGTACCCCATTGCCCTGAGGTGCTCCTCAGTGCCCATTCACCTTCCAGCGAGGCAGGCAGTCGCTTGGCTTCCAGTGGCCTCCCAGCTTGATGGAAGGGTCTTTGGAGAAGAACTGGTGGATGTCCTCCATCGTAATCTCGCTCATATTTACATCAATAGGGCCCTCTGGGGAGGTGGCAGGAGGAGGGGGGTCAGGAGCCATGCAGTGCCTGCCTGGCCCTGCCCTATCCTCAGAACCAAGAAGAGGTGGCTTCTACTGTCCCAAGACACTGGGGACAACTAAGGAGACATTTTCCCCTTTTCAGAAACATCTACCTTGCAAATGCTCATTTACCAATTAATATTGCCAATGCAGGAGCATTGCTCCAGGCTGCACTCTGCAGCCAGTGCCCAGTGTGGGGTTAGGGAGCTGGAGAAAAGGGTTGCCCAGCTTCCCAACCACCTAGCAGAACACAATTCCCCTTTTGTTCATGTTTACCAAGCAATAGTCAAGTTTCAGGAGGGAGACACAACTCCAGTATAGAAGGAATTAATATGAGCAGTCGGACAAACAAAAACTTCCCAGGAAGGGACAGTTCAGAACAGTGCTGTCATTCGTCTCTGGAGTACTGTGGGAGAGGTGGGACAGAGTTGAACCAGGGTGCTGCAGAGTACCATAATATGCTGTGCCATGATAGGTGAGGTGCACAGAGCTGCTGGGCACACAGAATACTCACTCATAGAAGGGAGCCTTTCGGGACAGGTGTGGTTGGGGAAGTATGTAAAATCTTCAGGAAGAAAAGTTGTAGCTTGCAGAAAGGTTTCATTGTGATTCAAGTCAAGAGGATAATCTGGGGAAATGGGGAAAAAAAAAGAAAAAAAAAAATCTACACCTGAGCTGCAGATTTCCAATTTGCATGGCCACCATGAGCAAACCCCAACACCTGAGAACATCCCCAGTGTCACAGGGGTGTCCTCATGAAGCACAAGCTCCTGGTATGGCACCATGATTCAGTACCACAGGAGTGGCTCCAGTGCCTTGGGTGAAGCCACACTAGAGAAACTGTCAGCTTCTTGATTAGACCGTTGCTTTCAGGCAGCAATGATAAGTCAAGGTACAGAGGTGCAGTGAAGGAGGAGCTACTGCATCCTACAGGGCTCAGGAGCACAGGGCCAGCACAGAGCCAGACACAGCTTACAGGGTATATACCAGGCTTCTACATCCCAGTAGGCCCATTTCTCCAGCACTTCCTCTGCTTCTTTTCACCTTCTGAGTCACAACCTCTGAATTGCTGGCACCTCCAGCTGCTTTACATCCTTGCATAGCTATGAAATCCTGCTTTCTACTTTTACCCAGCCACCAACTTTGCATACGCAGCTCCAGCCTACCACAACCTACACTTTCAGCACAAGAGAAGTTTCCTTTCTGTAGCAAGACATCAGCTGCCACAGGAGGACGCTGCCTCTCGACTTTCTCAGCCCACTCCAAGGGCTTTGCCCCTGCAGCAACTACCTCATCCCAGGCCCCAGGCAGCCCCATACCTCAAAAGCCCACTGGGACACCAAGGGTCCATTCACTTCCAACTCCAGCCCTCTCCTCCCTACATATAAGTGATACTGCTTGAGATTTTAATAACCAAATTCCCATTAAGTTCATATCACCAGAAAATACTGTCAATGCTTGATTTCAGTGTGAAATTCAGCTGCCTCCTTTTATTGGTGAAATATGGACAAGATGCTCCCAGCTCGCTTGCACAGGAAATTTATTAGTGCACCTACTATCAAATGCTTAAGAAGTCACAAATTACTTCCTCATTTTAATAATGGGAATTTAAAAAAAACAGCAAAGCATGAATAAAGCAGGCAAGGCAGAAGGACTTGGTGCTTGCAGCAGACCACCCTGTGCTTTGTCATCTTGCCATTCAGGACCAAACACCACATTTAAACCATCTGCCTAGAAACTAAAGCTTCAGGGCACACACATCCACAAGTCAGCTCTGTACAGAAATGCTACCTTTCCCTGCCTCACTGGGGATGCTCAAAGAACACTAGCAACCTCCTGCCCACTGGGTGCTGGGGCAGTCTCCCATGCCCTAAAGCCTCTGCTGGCTCCTAATGGCTTATTTCCCAGGTGGCCTGCATGCATGGATCAGGTTCTTCAGCTCCCACACGATGAGAGGAAGATTTACATCACCTTGTAATGACCTTGTGATGTCTGGGCACAGCCAGTTCTTTCGGCAGCAGTGTTTCACTGCCCACTTCATAGAGATGATGGCCAACTTCAGAGGGCTCAGACCCCATGAGAGCCCACCAATTAGAGGTTCTCATCACCAAAGCGCCCAGCCTCCCTCTCTCTAGTTCACAGTGAGTTCCTTCCTCA
The DNA here is from genome assembly GCF_054131305.1 of Coturnix japonica. Lineage (NCBI taxonomy): Eukaryota > Metazoa > Chordata > Aves > Galliformes > Phasianidae > Coturnix > Coturnix japonica. The sequence continues at coordinate 14,319,434 of NC_140681.1, read as the reverse complement.
CCAGTCACCTTCTTCAGCTGAAATTTCCATCCTCAAACAGCCCAAGCTGTGCAGGAGGGACACAGAATTGCTACAAATAATAAGAAATACAAACCAGGAAGCCATCCTACCCTTTAAAGCTCCCCTGGCCCTAGTGTTTTTTTTTAAATCTGAAACCTGATCATAGAATCACAAAATGGTTTGGGTTGGAAGGGACCTTTAAGATCACCTAGTTCCCATCCCTGCTATAGAGGGTGAGTTTAAGTGTTTATCCTCAGAGTGATTGAATCTAACACACTGAGGCATCTGGAAAGCAAAGAGGTTTTCAGCTCACTATCCACTCATTTGAGACCTATCAAGACTTCTCCCTTTTATTCAAATTAAATATTTGAACTAAAATACATATACACACATACATATATTTGTATATGAAAAAACAGTCAAAATTCACACTCCGTATTTATCAACATAAATTATTTCCTTCAAGGAGAGAGGTTCAGTTCAACCTTATTTCCAATGGAAATGGAAGCTTTAATTAGAACAATAATTGTTAAAGAAATACCTGAGTCATTCACGCTGCTATTCCTCTTGGCATAGGCACTGCGGACCACCTGCTCATACACCTGAGCTCCTATTGTTCTCATGTTTTCACGAATCATGATGCCTTGTGCTTGCATCATGAAGAGGTAGGTGTTCACTGCAAGAAAAACAAACATATTTCCATGAGAATCACCAGTTGCAGGCAAGAGAAACACAAAGCTTTTGGATGCTTTCCTACTACCCGGAAGCTCCATGCCGCTGGCACACCACTAGGCCACACATGCTGGGGTGACCCGGGTTCCATGGAGGTCATGGTATGGGCAGAACACATTTGCAGCCAGCTGATGACCTGTCCCACCAGCCCACTTGCCACTGATGTCAGAGACTGTATTGTGTCATTGCTGTTTAAGGACAGACATTTAATTCAGAAATGAGCTAGGCTAGTGCCTCAAAACAAGACACACAACCAAGTCTCCTCTTGCTGTCCTCAAATGAAACTCGCCTTCTGCCCGTGTCCAACTCAGTGTGTTCCCCCATATAAGTAAATATTTTGCTCCATAGCTTAGGTGATTTTTCACCAACCTGCTACAGCCTGCCCTGGCACACCATCACCACAGTAACAAAGGCCCAGCTGAAAAAAGAGCTCATTTAATGCTTCTTTCCAAACTCCTCCTGCCCATCCATTACCCTTCAAACGTGCCAGTGACAGAGGTCACAGGAGTGCATCATGCAAAAAAGGATGAATATGCCTCAGAGTTTGTCGGAACGCATTCTCCAGCAGTTCAGCCTCTTCCTGTCCATGGTATGGGTGACACCAGCACAGCAATAAGGAGCTGAACCTCCAGAATGAGAAGCAGCACAAGGACCAGCAAGGCACAGCTCCACCTTAGCCACCACAGCAAGGATTCAAGGCTTGCTATCTCCCTTTCCAAACCCCCAAGGGAAAAAATCACGAGACAGGGCACAGCCTCTCCTTGTTTGCTCAGGCAGCTGGCGCTGCTGGAGATCTGTACCAGCACCAGGCTGCGATAACAGCAGCAGGGTCCCACCAGGTTTGCACTTTCCAGCTCACGCAGGGCCAGAGTCAGTGCAAGGGACAACCTGCTGGTTCTGAACAAGTCATTTAGCTTTTTATGCCTTTGATTCAATAGATAAAGTGACACTGGATTTGGTGGAGCATGAAAGAATGAAAGAGACACAAATCAATATCCAAACCCCACTTAATTTAAGGAATAGGGAGGTTTATTCAGTACTGAATGTAGTGTTTAATTTCCCCATTCCCTAACAGGAGAGACAAAGCATGGCCTCACAGAAGCCATGACATGACTTGCTCATTTTGACTTTCATGAAATTGCAGTGGGAATCCTTAACAGACTGTCACAGACATTACCATCCCCAGGGGAACTCAAGTGAAAACAAGCCTGTCTTTGTTCCAGGCAGCACTGCCTTCTCCCATGTTAACTGCTTTGCTACAACAGTTGGAGGCCATGCACCAAGAAAAGACCCCCAGTACCTCACTGCCCCAGCTGATGCCATGGACCCCATACCATGACCCCAAGACATTATACATGCTCATTCCTATGTCCCAGAAAATCACACTTGAAATGCATTATTTATACCATTTCATTTTTTATACCTGCACAGTGCCCAAATCAGCTCAGCGTAGCTGCCAGGGCTGTACTCAAACCCACACATATCCTCACTTTCCTTGGCTACTGATGAGTAGCGGGACCAGGTTGTAATTGCATAACGCACAAGTCAGCTGCCTCCAAAGCCAGAGCCACGGTGCCATCAGCATTACCATCACTGACTGTGAGCATGGCCAAGCCAGGTTTCAGGCAGAAAACAATTACCTACATTGCACGATATGGCTAATACAATCACATCAGACCACATGGCAAATTACACTAGCATTCTCCCTTTATTCAATTTGAGCACATAGCACTTCAGAGCACATCTAGAAAGTGTTCACAGCCAGGCTACATCACGAACAGCTGCATGAGGACAGGAGGGGATCTCAACCACCATCAGGAATTTATTTATTTTTTATTTTTTTAAACAAAGCATTTCCAGAAGACCCTCCACACAGATAGCAAGCAAAACTCAGAACTCTGTATGCCCAAGTGACTGAGGTAACATTATTCCCATTAGTTTAAGGGACAAGCCAGTCCTGCCAGGATGACACATGAGAACGCAGCACCAGGGTCACAGCAGCACCCAGAGACCTGCACCCTCCAACCCACACCCCAGTGAGCACAGGTGGATGTGTTGGGGAAATACTGCTACTCAACAACACTGGGACAGCAACCTGATCTGAAAAGTCCAATTACAGAAATGAGCACTAAAAGCTTCCTCTAATCATTTATTGGCTGGTATTTTCAGAGCACTTCTAGTTCAGAAACAGCTGGCTCTTTCATGGAAAACTTCTAGCACAGCAGTTTGTTTGGGAGAGTGCTGAGCATGACCCAGGCCAGCTGCCAGCACCACAGGTGCTCAGACCCAATGCATCCTGTTCCTGACCCCAACAGGACCAGACTGTCCCCAGCTCAAGGTCCCAGAAAGTGGGACAAGATGGACACCAGAACCCTGCCCCCCTAGTGGTAGCAACATCCAGGCTTCAAGGAAGAAGGAGTGCATCTGTCTCTGTAAGGAGATTTACAGTTTTCTGTCACACTGTCAGCACCAAGAAGCTGCTCAAGGGGTCCTTCTCCTCCAGATGTAACAAAACATATGGTCAACCTGGGCCCTACCCTTGGAGCAGGTGCTGGAACAGCAAAGCAATAAATCCTAGCCACACACACAGCTCATATGGCACCAGGAGAGCACATGAAGCACTGGGTTCCTACAGCATCAGACACTGGAGATCATAGAATCATAGAATGGCCTGGGTTGAAAAGGACCATAATGCTCATCTAGTTTCAACCCATACACCATATGCAGGGCCACCAACCACTAGACCAGGCTGCCCAGAGCCACATCCAGCCTGGCCTTGAATGCCTCCAGAGATAGGGCATCCATGACCTCCCTGGGCAACCTGTTCCAGTGTGCCACCACCCTCTGTGTGAAAAACCTTCTCCTAATCATTAACCTAAACTTCCCATCTTAGTTTAAAACCATTCCCCCTTGTCCTATCACTGTCCACCCTAATAAACAGGCATTCCCCCTCCTGTTTAAATGCTTCCTTCAAGTACTAGAAGACCACAAGGTCTCCCTGGAGCCTTCTCTTCTCTAAGCTAAACAAGTCCAGTTCCCTCAACCTTTCCTCTTACGAGGTGCTCCAGCCCTCTGATCATCTTAGTGGCCCTCCTCTGGATTCACTCCAAGAGCCCCACATCTTTCCTGTACTGGGGGCCCTAGGCCTGGACACAGTACTGCAGATGGGGCCCCACAAGTGCCAAGCAGAAGGGGACAATCACCTCCCTCTCCCTGCTGACCACACAGTTTTTAATGCAGCCCAAAACACAGCTGGCCTTCTGGGTTGCAAGCATGCACTGCCGGCTCATATCTAGCTTTTTGTCCACCAGGACCCCCAGGGACCCTCTCCACAGGGCTGATCTCAAGGAGATCTTCCCCCAGTTTGTATAAACACCTGGGGTTGCCCTGACCCAAGCACAGCACCCTGCACTTGCCCTTAGTGAACCTCATTAGGTAAACATGGACCCACTTCTCCAGCCTGTCCAGGTCCCTCTGGATGGCTCCCCTTCCTTCCAACGTAATCAACGGCACCATTCAGCTTGGTATCATCCTCAAATTTGCTGAGGGTGCACTTGGCATGTGAAAGAAGATCTGGAAAGTCCCAGAGTGCCGTGATGAAGCTCCTCCAGCAAATCCCATTGCAGCCTCATCAGCAACACAAAGCAGTTTTCAAACCACACTCACTTTAGACTCAACCTCCAAGGAAAAGATAAACAGTTATGACAGACAGAACCTGTAAACACATTAATGAGGAAGATGGGCAACACAGCAACCCAGAGATAACACACCAGGAGACATAAGGCTCCGTTAGCCTTCCTGTGCAGCAGCACTCAATTCTGAAGATGCATCCAGTGCCAGAACAATTAAATAAGAGGTTCTCATTAGATTTGTATAATTTAATATTAACACTAACACTGCTACTTATCCCTTTGCCTATAAAAAGCACAGGAAGGAATTAGTTGTTAAATGGCCCAAGAATTAGCAAGGCAGCAGCACCTATTAGATCAGTGTTCCCAGCTTGGCTGGTTACCAGCCCTCACGTGCACCAGGCAAGGGGGAAGATCTGAAATGGCAGTGGTGTTCGACCCAACTGTTGGGAGTTTGTAACTTGAAGTGGTAAGGAAAAACTTAAAAAGCTGTGGACTATGGGGAAGCCAGATTCTTCTAACAGTCCCTAGGTTCTTAATCTAGGCATTAAGAGAGCAGCTTATTGGTAGAGCCCCAGCAGCAGCCCTACAGCTGGGTTGATGCATTCCAGGCACCACTGTGCTGACCTCAGGACACCAAGCAAAGCACCAGCAGCTCAGCAAACACAGAGAGCTCTGCACTTTTTCCTCTTACCTTAAAAGACAGGGTGGGGAGAATTCCTGTGTCGCAGGCATCATACCCAAGAGGCAGGAATCAACACCCAGAATGATGTAGGATAGAGGAGACAGAGGGAGAGCTTCAGCCAGAAAGCAGAAATTGAACACCTGGGCAAGTGAAGCCAGGCAGCTAGGTCCCCTCCTGGTACTGTTGCAAACCTTCTGCTTCCCCAGCCATAGGAATTGTCTGCAGGAAAGGGAAAATCCCACTGCAGGCACTGCCCCATGCAAAGTCATAGTATTGGGCACACTGGGAAGAAAGCCCTAAAACAAGCAGTAAAAGGCCACAGCCACTACACTTCTCAGGAAATGCACTGACCTGGGAGCTCTAAGCTATACTGTCTCAGCAACTTCAAGTTATCTAGAACACAGGCAGCAGGCTGGGTTTAATAATCACACACCACTTCTGTAGTGGTATTTTGAAATCACCGATCTGTTAATCTTCCAGATTTGGAAATTAGCTATGCACACTGGAGATTATCAAACTGTCAAGCTAACAGTAATTTAACAGAGCCACAGAACTCCCAGATCAGCCCACACAGCACCATGTTCACTACCTAAAGTTCTAACACCCTGACACCCTACATATGGAAAGACAGCGTGACAATTGTTTGGGATACATCAAAGGAAACAGACCAAGACCTGATTTTTCAACTATGTTCAACTACCATGACTTTGTTATACAAGAAGGGTTATCACATGCACAGTCTCATGTCTGTTGCAATGGAGTTGCTCCAAACTGGGGCCCAAGATTCAGCTTATGACTACAGTTTGCCCTCCAGACAGACTGAACATGAAACAAAGCACTCTCCTGCTCATCAGGCCAAAATATAGGCGCTGTTACAGCATCCAGAGCTGCCTTTGCTCTTCATTCAAATCAGCAGGACCAGGGTATTTTACACTGCCATTTATGACCAAAGCACCGTTCAGCTCTTATTTTTGGGTTCTTTGCCTGTGAAAAGAGCATTGTGGGAGAAGGGGAAGCCATTGTTTACTGCAATGGGAACATCACTTACAAGCAAAATCTCAGCCTGTGGTGGACAGCAAGCTTACAGCTGCCACACTCACACCCCACCAGGTTTTGCTGTTTCATACCAACAGGAAAAGAGCTGACACAAGCTTAGCCTGGGGCATACACTGTGCACAAACTTCCCATAATCCCAAGGTGCCACCCTGCTTGCCCTACACTATGACCACCCCCCTCATGGCCTGGGGGCTCTTTAGTTGCCAAGAAATTGCAGAGTACAGCTCAACAACCCCGATGAGTGCAGAGGGTGAGGGCTGGGAGTGACACAGAACTATCCTCCCTCTTTCCCAACAGAAACTTGAAGGTCACACACAGCAGCAACAGGTGTTTCTCCAAGGCACACACCTGTTTACCAGGGATCCGAAGACTTGTTAACATAAGAAGCAGGTTTGCAAAACAAACAAGATACACAGGCTAAGGCAGCCTCCCCACTGAACTCCTGCACCGCTTCCAAGCTCCATGCTGTAAGGGAGCAATCCAAGAGCTGCCCAAAAGGGATTAGCAGAAACCCCAGTTTGGAAACTAATAACTCAAGGTCCACTGAGAAACTGGGAAGCAGGTACTGTTGGGCTGAGTTGCCATCTGGCAAGCCTGCTGAAGGCTTTGAAACACCAAAGGTAGCCTGAACAATGCTTGCATGGAATTACAAATGCAAGAAAAGCAGTGTGCTTGCGCTGGAAGAGAACCGGGAGCACAGTCATCTGCAGTGTGAGAACGGTGGAAGTCAATTCACCTCAAAGCAGAATTAAGCAGTATCTCCTTCCTCCACAGTAGCCAACAACTCACCTCCATGCTGCCTACTTCTGCCTCTCAGATCATCATGCTCATGGTTACGTGTGCAGAGCTGCAGCCATGCACCTGCAGCTGCCTCCCTTTGGCAGAATGGCAGGATGGAAAAAGGTTACTGGAATATACACAAATATATTTATTTATTTTTATATATGTATTTTTAATAAGAGGGAAGATGATTTGAATAGCTGGTGTATTGTAAATATTTTGCTTAACACAGATGGGATACCTCTTCCCAGGGTGATGTTAGCGCACACAGGTACGAAACAGCCAAGAGCACTAACACTTCCTGGAACAACAAAAAGACAATCTTGCAAGAAAGGGACAGTTATGTACCCAAAAACCCTTGCCCTGCTGGTTCAGGGAGACCCCGAGTGCACAACAGTCCATCCAAGAGATGATGAGAAAAGACACTAAACAAACTTCTCTACCCACTTGTATCAACAATTCCACCCTTCCCAGCTCCCACAAAAATAAATGCTGCACGGCAGGCTTGATGCAAGCATTGCATTCAACACCATGCTACTGCCAGAGACAAGGGCACGCAGACCTGGTTACAAGCACAGGCCCTTGGGGGCTCCAACATTTTCAGTTCCCAATTCACAGTAGTTGTGTTTGGTGAGTGCCTGTGAAAGCACTGAAGAATGTTATCTGCAACAGGGACACAGCAAGCTCACAGCAAGTATCAGCTGCTCAGGTAGAGGGTAGAAGCCTGTGTGCCAGCAGTCTCCAAGCACGGAACTTCACATACGGGAAAACAGTCTCAAACTGAAAGTGAGAAAAGGAAAACACCTTCCCCAAATTTCATCACAACACTGAACAATTATCATCTCCATGCCCCTGCATCCCTATCACTGGGAACTTTTCTTGACTGATTTCACATTTGGTTAATTCTGTCTATTAAGTGCCTGCTGAGCTACTGGGTTACTGAAACAGAAGCCACAGGGCCATAGACACACGATGGTCTTGCTCAATAGCCGGTCTCCAGACCAGCACGTTCAAGGACTTTGATCCATTTCAAATAAGCAATGAGCTTAGCCCTTAATTAAACACATAGCATAATCCACCCAAATCTCATTAGTCAAGAAGTCCAGGGCTTGTCTCACTAGCTGCAAGTGGCATTCCATCTGTGAGCACAACCCTACCAGCACCAAGCATCAGGCACTATGTTCACCCCTGCTGCTCCAGCACTGCCTTCTGAACTCAGGGCACAGAAATTCACAGGCTCCTTTTGCAAGGCTCTCCCCAGTAATGTGGGGGAGCAATCCTGAGAGGTGACTGCAGGACAGCCAGCAAAGCCCAAAACCCTAGTACTGCCCTACCAGGAGATACCACTGACATCAGCTACAGGAGGAAAAAGAAAACAAACAAACCATACCACAGTGTGGGCTAGGGGAGACCTGCTCCTGGGGGCACAGCATGTTTTTATTTGAGCCAATAGAAAGCAAATAACATGGGAATCAACGCAGCTAACACCTATCCCCAGGTACCAGACAGGGATGTGGAGCACACTCAGCACCAGGGCTGGGCTCAGAACAGCAGCTACTGCTGAGCCCCTCAGATCCCCATTGCATCTGTGGCTCCCAGGCTGCATGCTGCAGCAGCATGCCCCGACTGCCACAGTGAATTTACCCATGCAGACACACAATGGGCTTCTGTCAGCACTGTTACCTTAAAAAGCTCAGGCATGGATCCTGGAAGAGTGCAAAGAATTTTGAAAAAAATAATAAAAAATAAAAATACAGGCTTCAGAATTTATGAGAAAAAGAAAAAAGTGGTTTTAGGCACAGTCCTCAAGCATGTTCTCAGGCAATCTGAAGAAAAAAAGAAGCCTTCACAGGATTTCTAAAGCAGAAAAAGCAGCAAATACATGAGATTTCCTTTAATCAAATGCTACACAGGAAGGCTCAGTAGAGAAAATCTGTTCCTGAGCATGTGGTGCACACCAGTCACCAGCTGGTGCAATAGGAAACATCTTTTTGGCATTTGTATCCTCAACCAGTCAGGAAAGAGCTGCCCACAGAGTAACTATGCATGATAAATGATATGCAGTTGAGCATTGCAGGGGCACTTCACTGCTTCAGAGGCTGCTGCTATAACAATCTTCTCTGACTCAGCAGCTGAAAGGGATACTGGGAAGGAAGCACCTTAAAAAAAAAAGAAAAAAAAGAAAAAAAAAAAAGAAAAAGAAAATCATGCATTATTAATATGGGTGCTGGCAGCAAGATACCAGCTGGAAAAATACTGAAGGGGAAAAACATGACTGCAGAATAAGAGACTGAGCTGCATGCATTGGAGTATTTCACACCACCTCAGCAGTGGGCTCCGGTCAGGTTGGCTGCCACTGCCTCTACACATGCTGCTGGTGCTGGAGCCAAACGCTCCCCCAGCTCCATAAGACTGGAGGGAGAGGGACCTCATACGCACAGTTCCCTCCGGATGGTTGCTGCAGCCCCAGATGAAGTAGAGCAAACAGCAAATCTTGGACATAGCCCAGGCAAGCTGACACTTCAGTTTGAGGCTTACCAGCTCTGGCACATGGCCCTTCTATCTAACTGTGGTTCTTGCATCAGCCAGTACCTTCTCTCATGTGTTTTCTGGGCTGTCAACTTGCTCTGGTCAAGCCCTGGGCCCTGCCACCAGCATCAAGTCAGCAGCAGTGACACAGGACAAGTGACACTGCACAGCTCAAGCCCAGTGCACCACAGATATCCCAGGCACCGCATGCGGGAGCACTGCAATGCTTCCCTACTTTCAGCAGCCAGTTGAGGAAACAAAATTTGTTCATTTCTGTCTACCTGTTGCATTGCAGTACTTGTTTTCCTCGTTTATTCTGTATGCTTTGTTGATTTTTGTTGTTGTTAAGAGCCCAGAGGCACCTTGCAAACATTAGCAACCATGCAGGTAATTTCAAACCCTTGTGCAGGATGCAGCACGCTCACAGCCACCAGTGAAAGAAGGGCCTATACCCAAGGACTGCACAATCCTGAGGGTAGATGCTGTGCTTGCAGGTAACCCTCTAGTCCTTCAGCAGGAGCATACTATCAGCACATCAGTGTGTTTAAAGCTCCAGTGCAGCTCAGTCTTCAGCCCTTCCAATGCAAAGGATGCAGGCATTGCAGTGTCAGGATTGAAGAGATCCTTCAATTTGTTTGCTAAGTTTTCAAGCGAAACCAATCAATTAGTTTGCCATATAACTCCCTAGATACGTAAACAAGCCCTAGCTGAAGAACAACGCCCACACCACAGCGTGACAGCAGCACAAAGGATTTTTTCCACCATGTTTGCTTTTTCTCTGCTTAACAAATGTGCAGAGATACTCTCCATGCAGAAATGCTTCAGTCTTTACATTGTAGATCAGGAAGGCAGAGAGTACAGCTCTGCAGGCATTGCACAGCAGCATGCTCACCTTGCCAAGCAGGGATTCAGCCCCAATCACATGGATGTATCCCCACTCAGCTAAGTGCTTCCAGCCAAAACACACTTAAAGCAGACACTAACCTCCTGCAGTTCCCTTGTACTCTGGGTTTGATGCTGGGGCCCAAACCAGGCTCTCATACAGCTGCAGTGTTATTTACCCACAGTGCCACAACAGATTACTACAGCTCTGACTTCATACAAAATGCCCACAGTCACTACAAACAGAACAAGCCTGCCACAGCTCACCTGATCAGCATAGGTTTAAACAGCATCAGAAAGGCCCAGAAAACTCCTTTTGTAAGTGAGCACAGGGCTCTGTACCCTCCCTGTCACTCCTGCCTTGTGCCAGAGCCCACAAGTATGCTTCCCACTGTTCCTGGGCCCAGCCAAACAGCAGATAGGACAGCTCTGGAGACATTCTCCTGCCAAGCACTTACAGCACTCCCCAGATTTCTGGTCTACCTTTCCTTTCAAAATAAGAGGGGCTCTGAAGCAATGCTAAATGTCCTGTGTATAGTTGGAAGAGCAGCACTTTACAGGTGTTATAATTGGAAAGATTAGCATTGCGAAAAAGAAACAATCAAGGAAGAAATGCTTAGCCATATCTGAGGATCTAGGCTCACTCCAAAAAGGAGCGTTCTCCAAAAAGAGATCCTTCCCAATGGCAGCCAGCCCTTAAATGGGATCTAGGAAGCTCAAGGAACTGCCTTTAGCCATTCTCCCACAGCTGACTCAATCCTTGCCTCAGGTAATCAATCAGTAGTTCAGGCCATGACTCAACAGTTCCCATGTACCCTGCCATTTTTCAAAGTGCTCGATTTAACAATCACAATTTAACATTCTGTGTTAAAACATATCTCCAAGATTTTATTTTTCAAGAAGAGGCGAGAGCCTCAAAACACACATTAACCATACTAATACACTGATGCTCACAGCACTGCCAGACAAAAACACAGAACAATCTGAATGCAAAGAAGGAAAAGCTAACATGGAAATAAACCTCACAAAAATAACCTAGCACAGCTTTTGTCAAAGTAAACACATCCAATTGCAATAATACTGCTTTAAAAACAAAGCTGATGAGGAAGAGGTTTCCTTTGCTCTGTGGAATTTTTCTCCTGGGTTTGCAGTCCCAGTGCTACTACAGTGGGGTTCAGTAGAGCTGATCCAATGGAGTGCCCCTTGAGGCCCTGTATGGGAAATTGGTAATCACAGCCTGAACCTCTGATTAATCAGCTGAGGCAAGTATCGGTCAGCTGTGGGAGCACAGGTGAAAGTAATTTAGCTTGACTCCACCTCCTCTACACCTCATTTATGGGCTGACCACCACTAAGGCAGCATCTCTTGGAGACTGCCTCAGCATTTCCCAGTGAAGGCATCCATATCAGCGAGTTTTTCCTCTATAAATATCCTTTTGAATATCTGCTACTATCTTTGTATTATTCCACCTTACAGGCCCCCATGAGTTTAGTGCATGCAAGGACCCCATGCACTGTATTAATATTAAAACACACCAACATCGAGAGCACTGAAGCAGGGACAAGCAAGGGACACATTGCTCCCTGCAGGCTCAACTCCATTCTCCAGGAGAATTCATCCTAGGAGATGCTGGCAAAATTAATACAATTAAGGAGCCCACCTGAGCTAGCAGCTCAAGGCACAATGCGCAGTGGGACCAGAGTTCTCCTCTCCACCCTAAAGGTACCTGAGGTGACTTGGAACTTGTGACCATAGGTGGCTTCCCAAGCCCAAAAAGATCAGGTTTCCTGGAAAACCGCACTGGCTGCACTGATGCTTTCGCTCTAAGTGTTGGTCCGCTGCGTATCACTGAAGTTCTGATGCAATTAATTCACAGGTATTAACCTAGAAGGCTTTGTGACTTTCACAAGTCATGCTCACTGACAGATCAATGCAACAGGAAAGGTGCTACAACAGAAGTGTGATGACAGAAGGATGGCATGATAGAAAGGCACTATAAAGGAAATGGAGAAGATTGCTTACCCGTATCGGAAGATTCTGGGTTCACAGGGGAAAGCTTCACCAACAAGGAATCTCCAGAAAGAGATCCTTTGCCAGTGGCAGTCAGCACTTAAATGAGGTCTAAGAGACGTGCTCCATCCCTTCCAGTCACACAGCTGAATTGCCTTCACCTGTGCTCCCAGGCCTTGACCAGGTCTTTTCCCCAGGTGCTCAGTAAGTGGTTCAGGCTGGGATTTAATGGTTCCCATACACTCACAGAGACAAGTCACTGAAATGTGAACTACTCATGTTCTCCCTGCAGTTGCAACACCAAGAAAGCCACCGGAAAAATAACTCAAACCAGAAGCACCTGACAGACAATACGAATTACTGCCTCAGGTGTTTAACAGTGAAGAAAACCCAGTAACTTACCTGTTCCAGAAAGACCTTGCTATTCCTCAGTTGCGACCCGCAAGCCCCCAATAACAGGCTGAAGCTGCAGCAGCCTCCTGGCTGCACATGCTACAGCACAAGCCTCACTTCCCCTCACAGGGCCATACCTTCATCCCATACTCAGCTGCCATGCCAAGCCCAGAACCACATGGCTCTTCCTGCTGCTGCAGGGCTCAAAGTGAAACCCAAGAGTGGAGAGAAATCAAATCCCTCCTCCAGCAGCTGTTGAGCCTGATCACAGCTCCTTCTGCCAGCATTTCCATGAAAAATGCATAGCAGGAAGAACAAGCAGCTCTTCATCCTCAAGTCACCACTGCAGATGTCCCTGCAGGGCCACTTGCCCAACCCCAGAGACACACCTGCCACCACTCCTCCTTACCCAAGGCAGACCCGTGGCATCCTGCAGCCAGCCCAGAGTCATGCTGTCTCCAAGAAGTCAGCAGTAGCAAAATATTTAGCTATGTTCACACCTGGCACTGCTATTATGTATGGCAGTTTGCCAGGACAATGCATGAAATAATCACCGTGGAGCAACTAAGTGTAGCAGAGTGATATTTCTACCAAAGATCAAAGCAACATATACAGAAATGTTATGCCTTTGCCCTCTGTGGTATCATGCTGCTGGCCACCTAAATGCAGTGCAAAAGAAGAGTACTTAAAAGCAATGTGACTAACCATGAAAACCACTCTTACGTCACAGATTTAATCCAGGCCCAATGCTGCTGATTTGTGCCCTGTACGACAGGTCTGGAGCAATTTCTGATAAGCTTTGAGGAAGTAAAGCCCAAGTGAATTACAGCTTACCTACAGAGGCATCAATATTTCACTCAATTTAAATTCTCCTGTATTCCTGGAGAGTTGTCTGGGTCACTGTGATGTGAAAAGCCATGACAGCCAGAGATTCTTACCACAGCTCTTTGAAGCACCAGCAGCCCTCTGAATGAATTCTGGGGGCACAAGCCTCCCAAATGCCGTTAAGAAGAAGCAGCTTCTAGAGGTGACACTTGTGTGGCAGCCACCACTTGCACCTGCATCCTTTCAGCCCAGCCTCTGGGCTGCAGGCAGAGTTATGGAGCAGGCTGACTCCTGTTAGATCTCAGGGAGGCATTACTTATTCTAAAGATTATTTCAGTGCAACTACTCATAACTAAAACAAAGCCTGCTCTCAGCCCCATGCAGCTTACAGCCCTCTGCATCAGACAGGCAGCAGCACGAGAAGTGAGCCCCAGCCCTCACAGGAGCACAGCAGCAACCTCTTGGCCACTGCATGTGGAACAGCCCTGCCAGGCCCTGGCCCTGAGCTCAGCCTTTAGCAGAACAATTGGTGCCTCACAGAGCTCACAACAGCCATGAGGAGACAGACCCACATAATAACCCCATTTGCACCAGGAATTAAAAAGGAAAAGTGTGGGGCAAAAAGGCCTGGCTTCCTCTGTGCAAGCCACTCAGTGCCCAATGCCTTCCTAAGGGGGCATTGCAGACCCAGAACCAAGGACACAAGTTCTTGTGGTGCAGCTTGAAGAAGGAAACAGTCAAGCATTTTATTTGTGTTCTGTGAAGAAAAAGATGCTGAATGATTACATTGGATTGCTCTGTAAAAATCTGCGATGACAAATTTCAACTTCAAAGGTGAAACCTTGCTTAGAGACATAAGTAAGGAGCTACCCCAGGCTCCAAATTAGCCAGAGACACACAAACAGAAGTCCCAAAAGCTGTAGGATCACAGTAGGTGCCAAGTGTAGCTCCTGCCCACAGACGTTGAGCTCTCCCACTTGTGCCCTCAGTGGCTCCAAACAAAATCCTTCTTCGTGTTTCCATCATGCACAGCAAAGACCCATGCAATCAAGAGTAAGCCACTGTTACTCAGCCTGGAGCACAGGACAGCACCAGGTAGTGCTGATGGGGAGGTGGCCCTGCTGGCATCTGAGCTAGGCTCTATCTGCAGGGCACTGAGAGCTGTTTTCTTGCTTCCCCAGCCATCAATTTCCTCGCCAATATGCTGAGACAGCAACCAGAATTGCAACTGCCCCAATTTCTCCTGGTACCAGGACACAAGTGCTCCAACACAAGCCTCAGCAGCTCCACAGCATTCTCCCCCAAATCATCCCCATCCAAAATCTGCACCAGATGTTATGGACACCTCTGTTTTCTGCCAAGGTGACCATGTCCTCATGAAGGGATACCCTGCACATCCATCACAGGTAGTAGTCCCCACGTGGCCCTAGGACAGTCGGCCCTCAGCTAAAAGCCCCTCAGGTCCTCCTGCCCTTCCACAAGCCAAGGGTTGCTATAGGAGCACTTTTTTCATCAGCTTTAAACTCTGAACAGATTAAAGACCTTTCAGGCTGGTTCAGAGTCATACACAGCTTCCTCAGCTTCAGGCCCCATTTATTTGGATGTGTTTTTTTGTTTTTTGTTTTTTTTTTTAAACTGAGGTATGACCACAAAGTGGAATTAATGACTTCTCAGCCTCTGCAGACAGCCAGCCCGTGGCTAAGGCCTCACAACATGTCTGGCACTTCCCCTTTCACATACCACTTGTTCAATTTATTGACATCTGCAGCACTGTTCACATCTTATCAGGACAAATAGCTTTTCTTTCAAGTTCTCTTTATGATACTGGCCTAAAATAAATAAATAAATAAATAAATAATCAAACTGCCTACAATAGAGGCAGGATGATGAGCCCAGCTGCCCCAGAACACTGGTCTGGGCTCTCACAACTGAGTGTTTTTGCCGGGAAGTTGGGGGGAACAAGCAGGAACCAGATCTTCTGTCACCTGACAGGGAGATAGATGAGTGAGAACAGCACTAACATCCACATGGACCACCTTCACGTCTCTGCTTCATATCTTAGCATCTCAGACAGTGAGAGCACAGGGTGGTTTGTGTCTGTGTTAGCTCTGGTTCAAGTAAGAAAAACCTCTGAGAAGACAGCTGGTTTTACACCAAACTTTGTATCCTATGGCATCTCTGGGAACACTGATCAACCAGAACAGTTCAAAGTGGATGAGACAATGTAACACCACAACTCAGGAGAGACAACTGTGAGCCCTGCACAGGAGCATGGGAAGGGATGCATCTGATACAGCCAGCACCAGCAGCACGGCCACGGAAATGCCAAGCAGTACGGGGGGGGGGGGGGGGGGGGGGGGGGGAGCATGTGACAGCACCTGCACAATAGCATTCTCAGTTAGATGCATAAGAGCCATTCAACCGCTCTGAGGCCAACCCACATGACAGCTGCCAGTGAACATGGCCAGCAAAGCCCTGGAGCACCAAGCCGAGGGCCTGGGCCAGTGGCCCCAGTCAGGTCATCCTGAGGACGAGCATCCCTGCTCTCAGGGCTTCACATACCAGCAGCACCCCACTCTGCCCTGCAAACGGCTCCCGAACCCAGGGGCACCAGTGGGACACGCTCTCTAAATAACCTTTACGCAAGCTACCTTGAGAAGTATGTATAATAATGTCCGAACTCAGGACAGCACAAGCAATATCAATGACATTTCAAGGAGAATACCCCATTTGCAAGATTTTTTTTATTTCTTTTAAAATAGAAATCCTTTCGAAAGAATCGTCAATAAAAGCTGAGTTGAAGGCCAACCTGACCGTGAGCCTTGGCTTCTTGCAGAAACGCGATACAGAGCGCAAACACAACAGTTGCTTTCCCAAGCATCAGTAGCCCCGCCCCATCCGAACGGGCACAGTCCTGCACACAGCGGCGTGCGGGGCTGGCCATTTCTGTAGGCGACCGCTCCATCCACCCTTCAAGTACTTTATAAAGAAAAACAGCGACAAGTATCCATCCTTCTAAAATACATAACTCTCATCTTTCTGCTTTAAGAAAAGATAATAAGTAGGGAGAGTTTTGATCACCGACACTCAGAAATCTAACACTGCCTCTTCCCAACTCCGACGGCCGGTGGGCTTGGGGCTACGTTCCCAGCTCCAAGGACACCAACACAGCTCGGACAGGGCTCCGTCCGCCAGCCCATGGCGGTCAGACCCGGCCCGCACCTCCCGTGGGCCACGGAAACGGCCGCGCGTGCCCACGGAGAAGTGAGCCCGCTCCCACGCACACACCCAGCGCGATCCCAGGGGAATCCAACCTCCCCCCCCCGCCCCGATCCGGGCTTTTTCCAACGCCGGTGACAAGCGGGGGCGCACAGCCCGGCGCCGGAGCAGCACGGAGTGGGGTACCGAGAAAGAACACCGGGCCCCGCTCCGGGCCCCGAGGAACGCTGCGGCAGCCGTCCCGCATTACTCAGCATTTCGAACGGAGAAGCACCTCGGCTCCGCCACTTACCGATGCCCGGCGCCACATAGACGAAGTAGAGGAAGGAGGAGGAGAGCGAGAAAAGGAAGAGCACGGCCAATAGCGAGCGCCGGGGCAGCAGCCGCCAGGCGCCGCGGGGGCCGCGGGGCCACCGCATGGCCGATCCGCCGCCGCGCTGCCGCTCACATGCGCTGAGGCCCGGCGGGAAGCGCCGCACCGCAGCCGCTCCGAGCCCGCGCCCAGCGCCGTCGCATGAAGCAGCCACAGCGGCGCGGGGCGGGGCGGGGCGGGGCGAGGACCGGCCGCAAACTCCGGCCCCCGCTGCAGAGCGCACGGCTCGGAGGGTTCCTCGGCACGGGGCGACGGGCGCCGCCCGCCCTGCGCTCGGTTCCCTCCAGTAGGTCCCCTGGGGAAACAGGGGGGGCCCTGGGACGGCCGGTGGGAGCCCCACGACACCCAGGCACAACGCTGGGACGCTCAGCGGTGAGCTCAGAATGCCGGAGCTGGCCTTGAGGCAGCCGGTAATTGACTTGGGGCACCCTGGTGGGGTTTGGGACACACGACGGTGGCACCCAAACACCAGCGATGACCATGGGACAACTGATGACAGCCTTAGGACGCCTGGACGTTGTCCTGGACATACAGGGATGGCCTCAGGATACCCAGGTGTTGTTCTGGGATGCAAAGTGATGACTCCAGAAAATCTGAGGTAGCCTTTGAACACCCGGGCATGGCCCTCAGATGCCATTGATGGTATCAGGATGCTGCACTGGCCTTGGATGTCCACCCATACCCCTGGAACACTCAGCAATGGCCAGGTGATACCCAGTAACACCACCCAGCCCACCATAATGCAGGAGCGAACAAGTGCCAGGTGCTGTACAGTGCCACAGGATACAGCATCTCCAGAGTCCTGCCCTGGGCAGGGGCAATGGTGACAGATGGGCAAAGTCAGCATGGTCAGCACAGCAATCAGCACTAGTGGCAGTTGGCAGAGTGGTTTGTTCAAGAGTAATTAAATACTTTTGCACATATCTGTGGCAAAATCACATATATGATTCACCTCCCTTCTAATAGCATGTGCAAAAGGCAAAGAAAGAAAACAATTCCCATGTGAGATAAATGTGAGAGAAATGCCCTCATGTTAAGTGCATGGATTCAGAGAGGAGGGAGTAGATTAAAAAAGAAGATAAAGCAAAAATGAGTTGGATTAGCAGAAAATATATATATATATATATCTAAAAGATGAGGGATTTTCTTAATGTGGAAAGGCCCAGAAGGATCTTGAAGACAGAAGATCCCCCAGAGAGAGGAGTCTGAGAAGGTAAGTAGGGATTTCCCTGAAGAAGCTGCAGGAGCTGTATGAACTCTGGGAACAAGGACACCTGCACTCCTTGTTTTCCAGAATTGCCACTCCATCACCACCTTCACTGAAATAAATTAAGTCCTGAGCCCTGTTAATTGCTAAAAGCCCACAGTATTGCAGCAGGACCGCATTGCTGAGTGCTGTCTGGATCTGCTGTTCTAACAGCTTTCATTCAGCTCTTTAAAGGATGCCTCAGGAAAAGAAATCCAGGAAGATTTATTGGGATTTTGTTTGTTTTTTAAATGTCTGACGCAGATATAGACAAAGGTGAGGTGCTGTCACAATCAATAACCTAACCTTGCAAATGTATTTAATTAGCAATGACATCACTAGGGGAGACAACCAGAAACTGGCTCCAGGCAGAGCTGCAGGAGGCTCAAGAAGGGAAGAAGTGAGAGCCCTGCAGCTCTGCCTGCCCCTCACGCTTTCTCCCAGTCTGCCTGGGTTCAGGTCAGCCCCATCAATCCACATAATTTCTCCTCCTTCCCAGCTCTTTCCCCTCTTCCTGTCCCTGCCCTGCTTCTCTAGTTCAGCCTATCTGCTGAATGCCAGCCCAGTGGTTTCAAACAACAGCCAAGACCATTCCCCTTGCCTTCTCCCTGCCACCAACAAAATCAAACCAAATGAGAGGAGGGTTTTTAGAGACTGGATTGTTCCACTGGGTGGCCCAGTACATAGTCAGAGAGGAAGGAGCTGTATGTTGGAAGGGGGCTGTATGGGAGCAGCTGATGGTGATGGGAAGGGGATGCATGGGGACACAAGTTGGCTCCTGTCCCACTGCTACCTTCTGCAGCACCACTTGTGCCCTACCATGAGCAAACTCTGCTGCAGAGAAAGTGCCACCAGGTCCTGCTGGGAGCAGGCAGGGGTGGGAGCATTATGTTCCTATAGGGAACATAATCGCTGAGCCTCAAGTTTGGGGTTTGAAATGTTCTGTGTGCTGCTCCACTTTGATAACACATCCATTATAATCAGCTGCTGACAGCTGTCACAAAGGGAAAGTGATCCAGAGCAATAGTTTTCTTCTGATGCTTCTGCACAGGGTAAATTGCAGAAAGGGTGTCACAGCTCGCCTGTGCTTGGGAGGATTTGTCACTTGCTGCTGCTGGAGCCTCTGGCACCTTCAGCCCAATGATAGAGACTTCCCAGAAGAAAACCTCAATTTTCTGATAAGGAAAATATCTCCACTTATAAAGGTCAGTACAGTCAGTACCTCACCATGCTGGCCATCCAGCTGCTCAATAGTGCTCCATTTGCTTGAGATGTTCCCAGGAGTTTCTGCTGCCAGATATCTTGAGAGTGAAGCAGAGCCTGAGCTGTATGGGAGATGCTGCATGGACTGAATGCTGAGCAGGTCCCAGATCTGCAGGCTGTGGGCAAAAGAAATATGCTCCCTCCAGATGCAAAACAGGGCTTGCTGCAAATCAGTGCCATCAGTGTCATCACAGGCTGTGAGAAGGAGGAGGGCAGAGAGGATGCACGTACAGTGAGAATGTAAATATTTTCTCCATGCGCACGCATAGTCACAGAACATACAATACATACTCATGCAGCGTATCATCTTCTGGGTGCCAGTACATTGACGTAACGATTGATGCAGCAGGTTTTTCTAAAGACACAACAGGAAGTGTACTTTGGTAGTAAGAGCACACCTAAGTGGTCCTGGCTTTTTAGGCTAGGTATCAGATCACTGCCACCCACACATGTTGTTGTTTTATCTGACATCAGTGTGTTGGCAGTAATAGAAAGGAAACTGAAGGTAGACATTTGTTTATTAAAATTAAGGAACTCCACTACTGCTGCAAGGTGCTGCTGACAAGGATTGCTTTACCCCAGTTCTCCGATTATGTCACCCACTGAACTTTCTAATAACACTGTTAGAGCGCTGATCTTAGCACTCACTCATGCGTGTGCCTAACCATAGGGCTCTTTCACCCTAAGCAAAATCAACTGATGTGTTGGACCTCCCAAAAGGAGACAACAGGAACAAAAATGATTTTGCAGAGCTCCGTGCTCACTTGGAAGGTCGCCGTCATCCAAACAGTAGGTTCAAATATTAAACTTGTCACTGCACTTTTCAGAAATTCAACTGATATCATTACCTCTTGTCACGGGTTACCTAAATTTACCTGTGCCCATGACACACAGCAACACCACAAAACCATGACACCTCTGAGTCAGCCCTTCATAGAATGCTGATGATCTGAACCCCATCACAGAATCACAGAATCACAGAATTGTAGGGGTTGGAAGGGACCTCCAGAGATCATCGAGTCCAACCCCCCTGCCAAAGCAAGTTCCCTACACCACATCGCACAGCTCGGCATCCAGGCAGGTCTTGAATATCTCCAGAGAAGGAGACTCCACCACCCCCCTGGGCAGCCTGTTCCAGTGCTTCGTCACCCTCACCGTAAAGAAGTTCTTGCACACATTTGTGCAGAACTTCCTATGCTCCAGTTTCTGGCCATTTCCCCTTGTCCTGTCTCCACACACTGCTGAAAAGAGTCTGCCCTCATCACTTTGCCCCCCACACCTTCGATATTTATAGAACTGGATCAGGTCCCCTCTGTCTTCTTTTTCTCTTTTGGTGTCAGCCAATCTTCTCAACTTCGTATCATCAGCAAACATGGTCATTGATGAAGATGTTGAACAAGATCAGACCCAGCACAAACCCCTGGGGAACACCGCTAGTTACGGGTCTCCAACCAGACTCTGCACCACTAATGACGATCATCAACTTGCCCAGCTTCCCAAAAACAAGTAAAATGCCTCTGAGCTAAATATTTTGGCTGGAGAATATGTCAGGAGGTACTTTCCAAAATTTACCAAAAAAGGAAACTTCAGCAGACCACATAACATTATCGTGTCATTTACCACAAGTGTAACTCATCCAGATATTAAAATACCTCTTGACAGAATTCCTTGCAAAAAAAAGCTGTGACCATTGCTGAGCTAAAATACTACCAAGCAGACAAATCCGTCTACGAGTTCAAGAATGAACAATACTCAGAATATTCATTGCACCACAAGGTTGGGACTGGGATACCAGGAGATTCTCCATTCAAGCCACTCTTGGTCATGGATACTGTGGAGGTGTGCTGCTTTATTCCTGGTCCAGGAGGAACTGCACAGACATCTACAGGACAGAGGAGGAATGGGCAGGATCGAGCCTCTTGCTGCTGGGAGCTTGTGGATGGAAAAGAAACTCTTGGACTATTCAGACACGGGGCTGGATTTAAAAATGAACACCGTGGGCAAAAAAAAAGTGAGATGAATTCTGCTTCTACTCAAGCCACCAGTGGAAAAGAATTTAGAACTTCACAACCTGCAGAAATGTGACTGTCTTCCAGAAGTCTGGGGATGAGGACACCAAGGAACAAAAAACATTTCAGGGAAAATTGCTTTCTATTAGCTCATAATTACATAATGCAAAATTAACTCATGGAAGCCAGCAGCTTAATTGGATTTCCATCTGCAAAAGACATCAGTGTTGTGAATTAGAACCTTCCCCAGATCTACTGAATTAAGTATCTCCCCAAGTGCGAGGGCACTATCATAGGCATGCACAGCCCCATGTATCAGCACAGCATTCCCAGGGCTGCTGAACTGATGCTGCTTTTGGTGGAGTCAAGGCATGTTTTACACCCATGGTCAAGGAGCATCTGCCCCATCAGAGTGATCTGTCAGAACAATTGGCATTGCCCACTAGGTTATCTCCTCCAGTCTTAATTACTGCCTGCCTTTGGCACCAACACCATTTGTGCCACGTTTTTATCTTTCCCAAAAGGAGCATTTGCACCTTTGCTATGTTTGTTTTATTCTGAGGAAATCCTAATGTTTTTACTCCATGCTTCATTTTGCTCCTGTTCACAGCGGGACTCCTGCTGTTGTTCTATAAATATCTCATCCTTGCATCTCTGCAGGAGCAAGCATGGCTGAGAGCAGAAAAGGTGAAATCAGGCTCAAGAGGCCTTTACCAGTGCTAAAAACAGCTGCTGCTGCTGCTGCAAATGATTTATACCTCATCTGGAGAACAATAGCACAGAGCTCAGAACTGGTGCCTCCTGTGGATTATTTGGCTGTGCTTGATCTTGGCAATATGCTATATAATAATTATTTTGCATGGAAGTATCAGTCTAAGAGAGGTTTAATTGCTTTCACCATGGATGGTGATGGTGACGAGAATCCCTTGGAAAAGCCATTTGAATTCATTTTCTAAAACACCAAATGTGTAACTTCCCTCCAGTTCAGGCATTCTGAGTAAGCTTTGCTGAATCCTTCTGAAAAATTAGCAACCAGAAATAAGATTATTTGCACCAGATAAACACAAACTTTGAATATATGGTTGCAAGCTACAAGCACCCACAGCCCTGGTCCCACAAATCTGAGGCTCAATGGCCAGTGCTTCTTGCAGCCTCTCAGAAGCCCAGAGTGAAGAAAGGGTTCCCAGGTACTGGTATGGCTTGCTAAGCACAGAAAGCAAATGAAGTATTTCAGCAGTCCAGGATCGGAGTCAGAAAGCTGGCCTGCCACCAACAGCAGGGCACACACCTGCTTAGCACAGCACTGCAACTCTCTTCCTGTCTTCTCTGCACTGCTTCTGCAGCACACACCCACGGTTATCACTGCAGTGACCTTCACACAAGGCCATGCACAAATTCCTTTTCCTTCCCTCACAGGCTTTGACTGCAGAGTATCTCTTGAGTGGTCTTACTGATGCTCTCCACAGCATCAGCAGTGGCAATGTGGTCTGAAAATCTCCTTGCTCCTGCACACAGTTCAACCTCCAGTGTGGTTCATTTTGGCTATTACTGAACACGTTGAAGCCTCAGCAGTGGACATAAGCTGGATCTGCCTATAGGAGTGCAATAATATTGATTTAATGTCTCCCCATGTGAGGGGATGCTAGGTCATCTGGAAGTGGCTTCTTTTAGAGCTGCAGCCATTCTTGCAGGCAAGCTGCCTGGATGTCTGCATTTCTCCAGAGCTGTGCTTTTTCTGCCTAGTTGCTTTACCTGGGGAGGAGTTACTTGCGGCATCCCTAGACCCTCTGCCACACACCACAAACATCAGGAGGATAAAGCACAGGAGTTTTCTGTCCATCATTCACTGAATGTGCAGGACCAACAGCTTCTGGAAGCATCAGATTTGTTGTGGAGGTGCTGAACAGTTGCATATGTGCATGTGATGGGTTAGTACTTTTCAAGTGTGATTCATTTGCATTCTTTATGTCCCTTCTTGTAGATGGGAGTAAGGCTGGCAAGCCACCAATCCTCTAGGACCTCTCCCGCTGACCAGGAATGGAGGATGAACACTGGTCCTGCTCATCCATGGGGAAAGATGGCATCATGTCCAATAGGCCATTTCCCATTGGAAACAGAATTTCTGGTGTGCGTGGTGTTGTCTGTGCCAACTCCTTGCCCTTCTTCCTCTTGTGATACTGCACCGTGGCACTGCTCATGCCAGCAAGCTCAGGGATCCCTGACATGTCTCTACCTGTTGACCTGGCTATGACTAGCAAGATTTAGCTGTAGGTGAATGCTGCTGAACTGTGTTTATGCTGTGTACCTGTCTGAATACCACGGATGAAGGGTTTGGTCCATGGCCAGGCTGAACATGCTCTGTCACCTCCTCCAGGCAGCCCAGCAGCCCAGCCCGGTGCAGGTCTTGTAGCTCATGAGAAGGGTGCAGAACAGGACAGAGAAGCAGTGCCACCAGCTCCCCAGAGCCAGTGCGAGCTGCATCAAAACAGAATCACCTGAAGTGGGATTTAAAGATGATGCCAGGGCTCATAATTTGTTAGTTAGGAACAAGCAGGGTGACTACACAATGTAGCCACAGCCAGAAAAACTCCAGCTATATATCAGGCTGAATTTTGTCATAACAGAAGTGGAAGCGAGAGCTCTTCATTCCCTGATGTCACCCAGCTAAAGCAGCATGACTATGAGTTCTGTGTCTGTCTAGACACCCTCCTGGAGCACAGGCTGTGAGGCTCAGTGCTTGGTTTTACAGATGGTATCTGTGACATACAGCAGCCAGTTTCGGTGACCTAATGGGCTCTACTGGCCCCAACTGCCCTTTGTCCCCAAACTGTCACCGCCTCATGACTCAGAGGCGTACAGGTACTCTCTGCATTACAAGCATAAAGTGTGTTTCAGTCAGGTTCACCGAGTTTTTGATCTTATGCAACCTTCAGCAGCTCTCCACAACAGCTTAATGCAGCTACCTGGAAAGTCTGCCAGGAACAGCGCCTGATTGCAGCAACAAACCCAGCTCTGCTTTGACAAGGACATATTTTTCTCAGATAAACTTAGAAAAACTTGGTGCAGTTCACTGTGCAAAACCTGGGTTTAAGCTATTTCATTTATAAGGGTATTTTGAACTAAACAAACAGCTTTTTGTTTACATTTTCACTAGCACTGCAGATTTCAGGGTTTAGAGCAGCTCTAGTTACCCTGAGCCAGCACCACGCTGGGGGAACAGAGAGAAGGCACAACGTAATCACCAGCTCAAGTCTGAGACCACACCACCACTTTTCTGTCAGATCTCCTGAGACTGGCTGCAGCCAATGCAAGATGAAGTGCCGCACCTTGGTGCCCGTCACCTTTCATAGCAGGGCAGCTGCTGTCACAGCCTCACCTCTACTGGGCACAGAGCAGGTCATCAGCATGGCAATGGACAAGGTGGATCACCAGCACAGCGGCAACAGCCAAGGCACCCTTTTTCATTTTGTGTACTGTGGAGTGGCTAGAAAGGAGAGACACTGCAGAGATGCAAAGGCTGCCAGAGCTGATTTCTTCCTGGAAAGAGAGGAGGATCCAAGGAGAATAGCCTTTCCAAGGAAAGAAACAATTCCCTTGCCCTCAGCTCTCTCTCTTTCTTAACCAGCCTCTCCTCCCCAGGCACTGTCAGCTCAAACACTTTGCTTTCAAGCTGGCTCTGGCTGGTGTGGAGGGAACTTTCTTCATGCTGTGTTTTAGGTTTGTGACAGGAACAGTGCCGGAAGCACAGCAGTTTCAGCCGCTCATGAATAGAGTTTGCACAGTATCAAGCCTTTCTTCTTCCCACTCTGCCCATATCAATATGAAGCAGAGGCACAGCCAGAACAGTGCCCCAGAATGCTGTGCTCACCCACAGAAGCCCAAGAAACACAGGAGAAAGGGGATTCTCAGGGTCATAGCATTGCCTTCCCAAGTAAAATCTTTGCTTCCCCACAGATGGCTGAGCAGCCACCTGCTGATGAGAAGTGAATTCCTGATTTCTCTTGCAAGGACCTGGTATTGCCTTCTGCAAGGGTGGGCAGGTTTTCGAGGCAGTTTGAGAGCATAGGGTGACAGGCCCTGGGAGTGTCCAGCACCTCCAGGCTACATCCATGAGCAAGACCTGTCATTGTTTGCACAGTTGTTCTCTCTTCCATTGCTATTCCTTTGTGAACAAGCCACAGCAGATGCTTCCCACTGGTACAATGGATACTAAGATTCATTTGGAGCTGATACCAGTAACTAATCCAGCTAAAAAACCACACTGTTTGACACAGAGCCATCACAAAGACTTGTTAATTCCCACTGACAGGAGGGCATTCAGGTTACAGTGTAATAAGGAAGGAGGAAGAACTTTTTCTCATGTAGCAGGAAGAATGCAATTCATAGAATAACTAAACACTGCCCTCAAAAAAAAAAAAAAAAAAAAAAAAAAAGCTTTTAGAAGTCAAAGCAGTCCCTTTCCTTGTGGGGCAGGCAGCAGCAGGCATGAGAGCAGAAAGCTGGGCTGGGCCAGACCAGGCTTCCTGCAGCTGGCATTCTGGTTTCACCTCATGCATAATAAATGGCTTCTGTGTGAGGAACAGCTGCCACATTCTCACTAAGGGACAACTCGAATACATCACTTGTGGTTCCTCCCAGCACGTGATGGGTATCTGAGGAAGCTGGCAGCAGCCAGGTCCAGAGCAGAGAGTAAGGGTGGCCCTGCACAACCCAGAGAGAAGCAACGGGTACTGAAACTTCCATAGTTTAAGTGTGCTGAGCAGCACTGGGGGGGCTGCCTGCGAGACAGGCTGCCTTGGCTTATACTGCTCTTTAAAGACAAAGTGTCCGATCATGGCATCTTGTTGGCTGCTTGTAGGGGAAGGGGTGCTTGTGGCCTTTTAAACTCTAATGCTATCCTGACCAGAACTTTGCACATGCAAAGCATCAAATTCACCAAATCCATAGATACACTCCAGAAATCTCACCTGTTACAAGGTGCAGAAGTCATGAACTCACAATGCTTCTTCGAAATGAAGCAATTAACAGCCCCTTATGAAACAAACTAGAATGCCTTGAGGAAGACATGCAGGAAGAAATGGAAGAGATAGTACTTTGTCACCACTGTCCTCTGACACCTCATTTTTGGAGTGTGCTGAAACACTTGGAGGCTGCCGCTGGAAGGAAGACAGGCAGCCTGCAGGACCTGTGGGCCCCAAGCAATGTCGCTGTGTCCCTGGGCCTGGCAGATAACACAGCTGTGGAGCTGCATCATGTTGGACTCCTGCCTGCCTGTGCAGGAAGACTGATAAGAAAGCAATGTTAGTAAGAGCTGTCTGCACTGGGAGCTAAACAGAAACCTGTACATAGAAGATTAGGGTGAAAAGGTGAGAGCAGAGCTTCCCATTATTCAGGGGAAGTTGTAGGCATCATTTCAAGTGCTGTTCAGAAAGCTGACAACCATCTCAGATCAGACCCTGTGACATTTGCTCCCCAGCTCAGCTATGTGTTTCAGGAGCATTTCTCTGGCCCCTCCTAGCCTCAGCTTAGCCATCTGCAAAACAGCAACTGCCTCCTGCCAAAGTCTGTCACTAAACATAACCAGCTCATGCTGAGACACACAGTCTATCCAATTGTTGCTTGGGCGGCTCATGTGAGTCACAGCATGCAAGCTCAATGCCAGCTCAGTGCAAAAATATTCCCATTTAAAAGCAAGACTGAGTGAGGACTATCCTTCTGTGTCGTGTCTCTGAGGCAGCACCACCTTTACCCACTTGGCAACACCTGAACCATTCACCAAGCATAGCCTGACTATTGAGTTGTGAGCTCTGTGCAACAGCATTTGCTCCCTGTGCCTGCCCACTGGGCAGAGCAGTTCATGGTACCCACAGGGTACAAGCCAGTGCTGCAGCAGGGAATGGAGACTGGGGACAGGTGTGCTGTACTTCCCCAGAGGGCAAACGGGGCTAGAGAAGTCAGTCATCAGCCCTCAAATAGGTGGTCTCTACCCCACCCCCATGCCCAAGCAAGGGAGGAACTCAGTTTGTTGGCCCACTTGGCTAGCATTATCATCAGGTGATATGACAGGGTTCTTGGGAATAATTCTTCCTGGAGCCCTTCAGGGCCCTCTTTCCAAAGGCTGATCCCAGTGTTTTGCATTTCAGCCTGATTGCAAACCCATGGCAGCATGTATTGCCAGGTACTGAATACCACCTGAAAGCATGACGTACTTCTGCCCCTGCTTCCTCCTGGATTAACTCCAGATTTATCATGTCAAAAAAAAAAAAAAAAAAAGCAAACAAATCACTGGGCTCTTTGTTTCAAATAGCAAATACTAAAGCAACAGGAAAGACATTTCCTGCTGTGAGTTTGTGGCTGGAATTTGCATATGTATACTTCCTTATACGTAAACATTTAAGCATATGTATACTTTAAGTGTATATATATCTGTATGTACATGTGCATACACCTCCAATGTGTATCTAAAAAGAAAAAGCATAAGGCACTATGTATACTAAAACATATTAAGAAGACAAAATCTCCACAAAGAAGGATTTAAGACAATTTTCAGCATTTCATCAGTCAGCCTAAGAGGATCCTTCCCATTTGCTCAAAAGCAGTAAAGCAAATACACTGTATGGCAAACTCCATGCTTAGCAGCATGCTTAACTTCACATATTAAACAGACATCAATCAAATGGGTTTGATTACAAAGATCATTCATCACACCTTTTAAACCACTCTTTGTTAATCCTATACTGGTGTGCTGAAAAACAAAGAAAAGGAAGTCAGAGATGATCTTTTTGCACAGAGGCTGATTTCAGACCAGCACTCTTACCTGCTGTCACCAGCCTGATAACACTTCTAGCAGCTACTGTGTGACTGGTCCTGGAGGGTTATGAAGCCTCCAAACACCAGGTCTTTTCCAAGCAGTAAATGTACTATTAACACTAATTAGGTACCATAGCCATAGCCACAGGCATTTCCTCACTCATGGGCTACAAATACTGACATTTTATGGACAAAGATGATTTTTGCATTCTGATTTTGCCTGATGTCTCTGAAATCCCATGTTCCTCTCGTTGTTTGGTCTATACCTTGTTCCATGCCAGAATCAGCATCTGTCCCTAGGTGAGCTTAGAGCATAATGCCTATCCACACCTGGGAAAACATTTTACTTTTACACTAAAGCCAAACTATAAAGATGATGGGCATATTTAGGTATCTGTAGAATAGTTCTATGGCACATCTGGTAAAGCACTGCTACCTTCTCTCCAGCACCTGGCACTCCCTGACTGTGCAAGCACTGCACTGCAGGAAGATCTCTATTTCAGCCAAAGGGATTAAACAAGTGTGTTTGACCCACCTGGGAGCACAGTGTTCGTAGATAATCTAAAAGGCAAACTCAGATCTCTTCAAGGCCAAAGACTAGCTCAACTGCTGAACCAGCTCCTCCCTAGTGTCAATCTCTCACCCTTGTTCTCTAGAACAGACACCGTCCATGTGCGACAGTACAAGAGAGATCAAAGTCTTATGCCCATAAATAGAGTTCTGTGCTCACTCATAAATTAGAGCCTTTCCCAAGGTCCCCAGCATGAGGTTACACCTGGTCACTTCCTCATTTTTGTCTGCCCTCTATGTTCCACATAACTTTGTATAATTTAAGAATTAAACTTGAACACTATTTTATCTGACAGCTACATCATCTTTGATGGGCTTCAATTACTGTGAGATACTTGCAATCTGTTAGAAGAAACATTTGTGACGCACATTAACCAGTAGAAGCTCAGTGGCTGTGTATCAGAAAACCACAAGCAAGAGGCAGGTTGAAAAGCCTCCTGCCAAAATACCTACTTTTGCTGTGGCCACACTCTCAGTTCATGAGAAGCACAGCAGTGGATTGGTACTTTGTGGCAGTGAACACTTTTCTCTGTCCCCTTTTCAGTGGCCACAACAGTCCAAGCCAGAATTGACATTTTCTGCTGATGAGTCAGGGAGAAGGCATGAAAACCACAAGTTCTTAGAGCAGTACTTTTTATACGTTAAAACTTGATATCCCCTATGGCTGTCTCACCCAGGTTTCTCTTCTCTGAGTGATGACACTTGATTTCCGTGGAAATGGGACAGTTCACAGAAACTGAGTAATGACATCTCTGGGTACATCAGACTTCCTGCTCACTCCCAGTCACCTCACCAAGTGGCAGCTGGTTCCTTCAGCCACCAGATACTCCACCTTGTACAAGGGTCACTGGGACCTTTGTCTCTTTGCTGAGCTGGTCAGGCACACAAGACTGTCTCAAACACTGCTGCAGTGGAGAGAGTGTTAAAACAAATGGAGACTGGCAAACAGCTGATTGTAGGAAACAAGCTTTTCTTACTGGCTTTGTTTGTAAGTCTCGTAAGAGTATTTAAGGCCACCACAAGCCACATTACGAGAGCAAGGAGGGACGAGCGAGTTTGTGGCTTTAGTCTAACTGCAGGAAACCAGGCATTCTCTACCTCTGCCCCACCTATCTGTGATAGAAAAACACCTCTAGCCAAAATCTGTTTTTGTTTGTATTTCTAAAGACCATAACTACTTGAAATTCCTTTACTTTTACATTAAAATAAATAAATAAATAAATAAATAAGAAGGGAAAAAAAGTAGGAGTATCTGTGAAACGAAACTACAGTTTCATTTTGACTGCAGTGCATGACTGAAATTCTAAAGGGACTTGCAAATAAATGAGCAAAGCTTTACACACCAATCCGTCTGCTTGTACAGACCCACGCTTTTCCTGAGAAGGTCAAACCAAACAGGAGCAGAAATGCACGTGGTGCCGTCAGACTGTGTGTGTGCACGGCACCTACTGCTCCAGTGCCTCCGACATACAGTGACCAGACACATGTACGGCCATGGCCAGCCTATAATCTGGGCAGCACTCACTGCCCCCATTTGCTATGTAGGAATGGATGCGCAGTTGCCCAGTTTATGTCTAGTGCAGTTAATTCTGTCCCTAGTAGATGGCAGGGTGCTGTGTTCAGGACTGGAGTAACGCTGATAACACAGCAGCGATCCAGATCTTGCTGAGCAGCGCACACTGAAGCAAGGACGGACACACCATGCGCTGCAGCACGGACGCACGAGGCGCTGCAGCACGGACGCACCAGGCGCTGCAGCACGGACGCACCAGGCGCTGCAGCACGGACACACCAGGCGCTGCAGCACGGACACACCAGGCGCTGCAGCACGGACACACCAGGCGCTGCAGCACGGACGCACCAGGCGCTGCAGCACGGACACACCAGGCGCTGCAGCACGGACGCACCAGGCGCTGCAGCACGGACACACCATGCGCTGCAGCACGGACACACCAGGCGCTGCAGCACGGACACACCAGGCGCTGCAGCACGGACGCACCAGGCGCTGCAGCACGGACGCACCAGGCGCTGCAGCACGGACGCACCAGGCGCTGCAGCACGGACACACCAGGCGCTGCAGCACGGACGCACCAGGCGCTGCAGCACGGACACACCATGCGCTGCAGCACGGACACACGAGGCGCTGCAGCACCAGGCGCGCGGCGCAGCGCTCACCTCACGGCGCAGCTGAGGGCTGCACCGGCGCGGCGTCGCTAAGCAACAGACAACGGACGTCGATGTGACCCGCGCGGCCACTCCCCCACCATCACGTGACACCCCCCTCCTATCGGCAGCCGCTTTATAGGCACGCGCACGGCTCACTTCCTGTCCGACCATAGAGTTTGGCGCGGTGGTAGCT
The DNA here is from genome assembly GCF_054131305.1 of Coturnix japonica. Lineage (NCBI taxonomy): Eukaryota > Metazoa > Chordata > Aves > Galliformes > Phasianidae > Coturnix > Coturnix japonica. The sequence goes on along the minus strand of NC_140681.1, from coordinate 14,288,064 downwards.
AGTGTGTCGACGAGGAACCCGGAAGCGGCTGCGTCTGGGGCGAGCGCGCTTTGAGCGGCTGGCGGCAAGATGGCGGAGTGAGTGACGTGGCGCTCGGGCGGCGGGGCCGGGTCTCCCGGCTGGGCCTACAGCGGGGTCCCGCGGGGCGCTGCGGGAACGTGCTGCCCACGGAACGGGGTGGCCCTGAGGGGCACTGGGGCACGTGCGTCCCGGTGGCGGCCCGGCGCTTCGTAATCGTTACCGTGTCATCCTGACAGGTTTCCAAACGCGACCCACGAGCCCATCAATGTCACTGTCCGCACCGCTGTGGCTGTTACCACCAAGCTGCTGCTGCCCACTCCTGCCAAACCCATCCTTCCCGTGCAGACCGGAGTCCAGGCACAGCAGGAGGAGCAATCCAGCGGCATGACCATTTTTTTTAGTCTTCTTGTATTAGGTGAATGATGAACTGGAAGTTTTTTAACCGCTCTTACGCGTGCTCTATATAGGAGAACGTAGGCTGACTTTAAAAATCATACAGTTACGTTTTCCTCTGGCGTTCTGTCAGTGAAATGGAGTACTGTACAGTCACAGGGGTTTAGAAGAGTTGGGTGTATAGCTGTGTTTGATTAACTGAGCTGCCCAAGCCCATGGGAAACTGAGGAGTGTTGCAGACCTTTAATGTTGATCTCAAAGTGCAAACAAGATGTTTAATTGGCTTCACATTCCTAATAAAGTACATGGTGTATGTTCATCCATGGGAATGATGCTGTCAGAAAGCTTCATGATGCTTGGATCTGTCTTTGAGGAGACATTTCAGTTTTGAATACTTCTAGACTGTGCCCAGATACTTTGTTACATAAGGTAATATACTGTGGGATTTGGATGCTCATAGGCTAGTCAGCATCAGTTTCTTCTATCTCCTGGGCTTCTAACGTTCTTACAAGTGCATGGTAACCTGCAGATTGCCATAATTATGTTAAAGTTGTTCTACATCTTTGGAAACACATGCACACACGCACAGGCATTCTGAATGGCAGATGCACACCCAAATTTTCTGCAAGCCTAGGCTGTCATCTTTCATTTCCTTAGTAGAATGTAGCTGTCCTACAGCCTGCTTAGAACAGTCTTGTAGTCAAAACTGTAACAGTAATGGAACTTTCACAGACAATTAAGGTTCTGTTTTCTTTTGTGTGTATATATAATTGGTTTCTCCTAAATAAAGCTATGCTGAGAGAGCTCTCTCTTTGGCAGACAGGTCATTGAATCTTCCTTCCCGTTGTCCTGTCTCCACGTACCACTGAAAAGAGTCTGGCCTCACCACTATGGCCCCACACCTCAGATATTTATAAAACTGGATTAGATCGCCTCTCAGCCTTCTTTTCTCAAGGCTAAACAGACCCAGTTCACTCAGCCTCTCTTGATAGGGGAGATGCTCCAGTCCCTTCACCATCTTTGTGGCCCTCCACTGGACTCTTTCCAAGAGTCTTTTTTGTACTGGGGAGCCCAGAACTGGACACAGTACTCCAGATGAGTAATGTTTTCCCCATGGTCGATGGCATATAAGAATTTCAGAGTATGTGCACCTCGTAGGTTTTAAAAGGGTTATTCATGGTAAAATTTTATTCCTAGGACTTAAGAACAGAGTTGTGATTTTTTTAATTTTATTTTTTTTTATTGTGTTCCAGCATGTTTACGTCCATGCGATAGCTTAATGAATCTTAGAAGCATCACACTCAGGATAGATGAACTGCCTGAACAAAAAAGAAAATAGTATGAAAGCCTATTGCTCATAGTTTGTTATGTGTTTTTTTTTTTAACTCTCTTTCACAGCTATCTGCATCATATTGGTGCATTTACTGATAAAATACCGACTTCATTTTTTACCAGAAAGCGTAGCTGTTGTTTCTTTAGGTGAGTAACTGACATTTTAGTATTGGTTTTGTGTTAATTCAGGGGCAGTCAGTATGATATAATTGAATAATGCTCACCTGTGTGTCAGTTATCACTAGAAAAGTGGCAAAGTGAATGCAGTGAAGAAAACAATGAACTCAAGGAATTAAATTGATAAGGGGGAAAAACAAACAAACAAGAAATAAACATGTGTACAGAGACTGGCACAGTAAAATGACACATATGGGCATTATAGGAATATCCTTACCTGGGTAGTTTGGCAACAACTTCCATTCTTGCCTCTGCAGTGTGGGAAAAGGCACTGCAGGGCTCCATGGCAGCCACACTCTGGCCTTCTCTTTCAAATGCTATATTTGTTTTCGTTTCAGCAGGATTATATCTGTATTTGAACTAGATTTGATCTATCTGGGGAGTGTAACTGTACTGAAAACTTGTCCTGGGCTGCTAGATTATTTAGCTATCACTCTGCTCGATACTTAACTATCCTTGAGGTACAGTGACAAGAACTCTGTGACATAAGAGGTGCCGCTCTTAATGATGATCAAGTGCTTGCCTAATCTGAGTTAAATTTGGAGCATTCCTAAGCCTGTGGATTTATTTTATGATAGTTTCACTTCTATAATGTTACTTCCAACTTACGTGTAAATGAGGAAGATATTGGACCAAATACATTGATTATTTTCTGTTCATCACATCTAATGTAATGTTTAAAGTACCTAGTTTAAATAACTCCAGGAAATAGTTTTCCACCTGCCTCTGCAATTTGGTTGCCAGGATCTGCATGTTATTTTTGCTTCTTAGTAGTAGTAAGTTTCATTGGCAGCCATTCTGAAAATACAGCACAAAACAGTTGTGTAGCTATAATCTTAACATAGTATGGTGGATTGTAATACTTACTGAGCAGTTATTTTTTTGTCTTTCTCTTGAGCATTACTGCTGTAATTTTTGGTACTTTCTTCTGTCATATCTATTAACTGCATTTTCACACAATTTCACAATAGGAGGAAATAAGCTTTCATGTGCTTGTAAGAATCTTGCAGTTTCAGGGAGACAGGAATCCAGGAATCTTCTGTCATCTTGCATGCTAGATTAATAAGACCTTAGAGCTGTGCCTTAAAGGAAAAAAAAATGCATGTTACCCAAGGTATAACCCCATGAATTCTAGTTAACTCTATTTAATGCAGATCACATCACATTGGATGCATATTAGAAGGTGTTTAAGCTTAAAGACTTGCAAGGTCATATTTGAATTTTAATATTTCTGTGCAGCTGAATAAAAGACCTCTGAGAAATCTATCACAGTGATAGATACAGAAACAAAGGTCTGGAATCGGACTAAAGACAGATTCCTTCTGACTCCTTGAAAGCAAGTGTTGACAGGCTAAGAATTATTTTCTTAACTTCCAGAAGAGATCTTGTTACTTTGCAGTTTTGACTTATCTGTTTGAAAAGGCATAGGGGAGAAAAGATCACAGTAGCCTCCAATCAAAGAGTTTGTAGCACCCTTCATGAAATTATTCTATACTCAGTATTTCTACATATATGTAACTATATTGTTCTGACGGTGTCTCCAGTCTGCTCTGAATTTGTTGCCTATTACAATGTTGATAAGTGCTATGATTTCCTTTAGATAAAACTCACTTCTGTAGAGAAGTCTTTGACTTTGCTGAAGCTGGTTAATGCGGCAGATAGCATTAAATGACATGAACATGTGCTATTGCACATTATTATTATTCATTATTATGAGATTCTTCAGAAAGAAGGGGCACATTTTATTTGAATGTGTTTTGAGGAGTTAACCCTGTTGCCTTTATAACAGTGAGCACAGCACTCTCAATAGGCATGTTCAGTATTTAGATATCTCAAGTGACAGTCTTTTGTGTAGAGAAGGTATGTAGTTATGTAACATACCAGAAACTAACATCAGACCCAAAAGTATTTTGTGCTTTAGGAATGAAAGACCTGCTGCTTTATGTTTTGCCCTGTTTAAACTTTTAAAATCTTGTTGACTGAGTTAATGGGAACAGTGATATGTTTTGTGATTATTTAAGAATGTCATCTCGTTCTTTCCTAGGTATCCTAATGGGAGCTTTTATAAAAATCATAGAGGCTCAGAAGCTGGCCAACTGGAAGGTATATTTGAAGCAGTTAATTTTTAATTGAAGAACAGTCTTTACATATTTAATATGACTGTTAGTAACATTAGTTTCTTTTTATGTCATTTCCAAAATTTATTATTTTATGCTCTATTTGGAGTTTTTAAAATAATCATGCAACTGAATGTTTGATCTTGCTATTCATTTGCTATGATTTATTTATTTATTTATTTATTTATTTATTTATTTATTTATTTTTCCCCTCCAAGATAATCCTTTTATGGTACCAAATCTATTTCTGTTAGAGAAAAAAGAGGGTACTGCACATCTTGTATTATGGAACAAGTTATAATAGAAAAAAATCTGCAGTTCAGTTATATATACTTATTGGCTAGATCTAGTCCTTTTCATCTGTCTGGAGTTAATTTCGGAGAATTTGGCTAGATAAAGCCTGGCATACCCTAAGTTGATTTGAGTTGGCTCTGCTTGAAGTAGGGGCTGGATTATAGACCTCCAGAGCTCACTTCCATCCTGAGTTGATGTGTGATGCTATGAGGTCTTCCCTGCCTCTGTGTGCAGCTACAGAGGCTTCCTCAGGGAGCCAGGATCCTGGCAGTAGCCTCTCCAAGAGATAGATACAGTGAAACAAGAGTTTTGCCACCTGTGGTTTATCCACAGCTTCAGTGAACATTCATTTAAGCAATTACTTGATTTAGGAGGCGCATTGTAATATTTCATTTTTACATGTTTACTCACTAGAAACAATGGATGGTGCAGCAGCTAATGTTTTTTAATTCTTAATTTGTGTCAGCTAGATTTGGCTTAAAACAGAAATGCAGCATTTTAAAATAACTTTGTTTTTATTAAATAATTTTAAGGAGGTCACATAAATAGGAAGGGAAAAGGAAGCTCAAGGTGTGTGCTCTCCTTCAAATGCTGTTTCTACAAACACGGAAAATACTGACATAGCAAGTGATTACCCAGTTATTTCTGGTGAGCACTGATCAGATCTGTAGAGGCAGTGGGTATGCTGCGGCTTGTTACTTGTTTCATTTGCTAGGGTAACAGGTCATAGATGGCATTATAGTTTTTTTTTTTTGTTTTTTTGTTTTGTTTTTTTGCAGGAAGAAGAAATGTTTCGTCCAAATATGTTTTTTTTGCTTTTGCTTCCACCTATTATATTTGAATCTGGATATTCATTGCACAAGGTAGGCCCTTGCCAGACACTTACATGTTTAAGTCTTGTTTGGAACAGATTCTGCTTTCAATTATTATAGTGAAATTTAGAATAATTGCACCAAATTCTACCATATTCATTGTCAGGCAAACAAGAATGCAAATTTTAAACTTCTTTGACCCAGAATGCAAAGAATGTTAAATGAGTGTTTGCGAGGTGACAGGCATTGCACAGAAGTTGTTCTCCTTGATTGAAGAGGTTTCTTACCTCACTGGGCTGTGTAAGGGCTCATGTGAAGAAGGAACACTGGGAAGGAGTGGGATCAGAAATGGAAAGGTTGGGGTTGCTCCATGTGTAAAGAAGGGGTAAAGTGAAAATGTTCTCACTCTGCCTGTGAAGCTGTATTTCCATGAATGTTTCTCATGGTGCTGGTTCTGGCAAAAACAGCTCTCAGCCGCCCTGTGTGCTGTATTTCTGTTTAAACTGTACTGCAGAAGAGGGAGAAAGCTGTGGGTGATAGTAATGATGTGAATTGCTACTGTCACTGAAGATGTTTCTCATTCAAAACTGCAAACTTAAGAAGTGGACTAGCTATTGAAAAGCCTTTTTCACATGCCCTTTCTACAACAGAAGATTCAACTGGTTATCTTGGATTTGGTTTGTTGTTCCACTACCACACAGAGGTGGTGCCCAGGATATCTTGAGAGCAGATAGTGTGCATCTATGCCCTGTCCTGGGGTAGCTGTAACCAAACTAGTGAAGTTTTGTCATCTCTGAAACCCAGCTGTCAATCAGAATTTAATTTACACACAAACATGAAACACGACTTTGCCTCAGTTCATTTGCACTAATTTATTTACTGTTACTGTGTTCCAGGGTAATTTTTTTCAGAACATAGGCTCCATCACGCTATTTTCTGTATTTGGCACTGCAATATCAGCTTTCATAGTAGGTGGAGGAATTTATTTCCTGGGCCAGGTAAGAATAACTACTGTGAAGTGCTTATATTTATTCAGCTTACTTAATGAAAGTCAATTTTTCATGAACAGACAAACACAGTGAAAGTAAATTCTTGGATCATGAAGTCAATTTCTCTACTATGATGCTAACACAGAGGCACTGTTACATAATCCCTTATATTTTTCATGTTAGAAGGAATTAAGATTTGAACTGAGTTTTACTTTTTTTTTAATTACTTAATCTTCCCATTAGAAGGCTGTACCAGAACCTGCCTTCTCTAACACTCATCTTCTAATTTCCACTATTAAGCTTATTTGTTCTTATGTTGACAGCTTTCTGTAGCTTCTCTGCTTTGGTATTTCTTCTTTCATTAGCTACAGGCATAGATGATAATGTATTCTCCGAGACTTCATTCAGTTAAGCCAAATAGTCCTTGCTTTTACCTTTGCCTCACACATTTCCATTCTTGTGGATGCCTTAGTTACTTTATTTACTTGTATCTGTTCCAGTTTCATCTGGCTTTTCCCAATTGAGTGACCAGAATTATAACAGGGTAGTGTTAGGTAACATAATTATTATAACTTATGAGTAGTATTTGTGATGTGATTAGTTGTTTGTTTGTTTTTAAGGAAATTAGCTTAAGATTTGATTAATACTTTAATTTGTAAAAATAGCAGCAAAAGCCAGTTGATTGTGATTTTTTTATTTTTTTTTTTATTTTGCCAATTCTTTCAGGCTGATGTAATTTATAAACTCAACATGACAGACAGGTAAGCTCTTGGAGAAATGGTGCAGTATGTGAAATGAAGCACTCATCAAGATAATGCTGTATAGAGAAAATATACTATCATTGGTCAGCTCTTCCAGTTTCAGTTTGGATTGCTTATATTCAATATTGTGTATTACACCAACAAATAGATAAGATACTTCTAAATTCTATTCTGACACTCTTATTTCCAAATAGTATCCTTACGCTCAGTGAGTTTTCCATCTAGGAAACATACTGTTTTTTAACTAACCCTTAAAGTGAAAATATGTAAATTTTGATTAGTTGGCATGATAATAGTATATGAAAAAGGAACTTCCATATCCAGACAGGGTCTCAAAGGAGATAATGAGGTTTTCAGTATCGATAGTATAGATTTGTCAAGAAGTTGTCAAAGAAGAATCTATTCAGGTTCATACCTCCCTGCAGTTAATTGGAGTTAATTCCTGTATTAATTGCTTATTTTGTTCCTCTATTCATTGTTAAGCCAAGTACAAGAGTTTTAAGTCAGACGGCGAGCAGGAAATGAGAGAAGTAAAACATGCACAAACAGAAACCTTCATTACTGGTACCAGCATTTGATTTTATACAGCTAAGCAGTCCCATTGCCTCTGTGTCGTCTATCTTGTAGCTGTTCCACTTAGATGTTGCTTTTTAACACTCCCAGGCAGATTAACACTATGCATATGTGATATGTGGTTTAGGCAGTGTCTTGTTTTTTCTAGCTTCATTGTAGTAAGGCATTGGTACTTGTTGAGAGCTGGGAGATATGTATTTTTCAAACTTCTCTTCCACCTGGGCAACAAAAATAATTTCTTTTGTTAAAGTTCTTTTTCAGGAGAAGAGAGCACGACTTTTCACTATGTGTAAACTCTGAGGCATATTTGATACTAACTGTTAATGTAAGCTTATTAGATATATATTTTTCTTTCATCTACTTTTCTTTTTTGTTGTTTTATATTCTCCCAGTTTTGCATTTGGCTCTTTAATATCTGCGGTTGATCCTGTGGCTACCATTGCCATTTTCAATGCCCTCAACGTGGATCCTGTACTTAATATGCTGGTTTTTGGAGAAAGCATTCTCAATGATGCAGTCTCTATCGTCTTGACCAAGTGGGTGCATTTTCAAATGTGCTACGGCTGTATGGAAACAGCAGCCACTCTTGTTTCTTTTAATTGGGTATTGAGATATATGGGAATTATTCCGTCTGTTTTTGGAACAAATAATGTGCTTTTGGTATAATGCTGATTATTTAGTTATTTATTTATTATTGCTGAGAGATCTGAAATGTAAACTGCATAGGCAGAAGAAAACAAATGGTTGTCTTTTTGCAACTCCCTCAGTGCCTCATCAAATTGACCCCAGTTAACTGTTTTTAACTGCAAGTTTATCAGCTATCTTTCTATCTTAGCATCTTGGCAACAGAAAACCAACATGGGTCCTTTCAGGCTTGCACAAAAATACACATTTTGCCAAATTTTTGGCTGTATCACCTTTATCACTGGCATTTACCCAGAATCACATTTCAATATGTAGGCTTACATTAACATCTGTGCAGTAGGAACTTAGTTTTACAGAGAAGGAGGGAATTGATTTATGCTTTACCTGTGTTGGTTGCACTCAGAGAGTTGTGATCAGCAGCTCAGCGTCCAAATAGAGACTGGTGATGAGTGGTGTTCCTCAGGGACTGGTGCTATTTAAAGTCTTTGTAGATGACATGGACAGTGGGCTCAAGTGCACCCTCAGTAAGTTTGCAGATGATGCCAAGCTGAGCAGTGTGGCTGACATGCTAGAGGGAAGGGATGCCGTCTGGAGGATTCTGGATGAGCTTGAGAGGTGTGCCCATGCCAACCTCCTGAAGTTGTACAAGGCTAAGAGCAAGGTCCCACACCTGGGTTAGGGCAATCCAAAGCACAAATACGGCCTGGGCAGAGAATGGCTTGAGAGCAGCCCTGAAGAGAGGGATTTTGGAGTCTCAGCTGATGAAAGACTGAGCATGAGTCAGCCATGTGCACTTGCAACCCAGAAAGCCAACTGTATCCTGAGTTGCAGGATACAGTTCCTCATTAAGAGAAGCATGACCACCAGGTCAGGGGAGGTGATTCTGCCCCTCAACTCTTGTGAGTCCCCATCTTGAGTACTGCATCCAGTTCTGGAGCCCCCAACATAAGAAGGGTATTGAGTATTTGAAGAGGGTCCAGAGGAGGGCCACAGAGATGATTGCTGGGCTGGAGCACCTCTCCTACAGGGACAGGCTGAGAGAGTTGGGGCTCTTCAGCCTGGAGAAGAGAAGGTTCTGAAGAGACCTTATAGTGCTCTTACAGTGCCTGAAGGGGCCTCCGGGAAAGCTGGGGATGGACTTTCTATAAGGGCAGGTAGTGACAGGAATGAACTAATAGCTTTAAATGTAACCGTAGTCTTTCTGTGGAAGACCATCAAGGCTAAGAGCAGTCAAATGGAACGTCAGTTAGAAACTACATCTTTTTATTCTATGAAAATCTAAGAAATGTATTCCTGAAATTCAAAGGCATTTCATCTCCTTCCTCATAAGAGGTTCTTTGTTTTCCTCCCATGACCTTCTTGACTCTTATTCACACCCAAGTATTTGATGTGGGACCTCCCTGTTGGTTTGTTGTTCTCTGATCACGTGATCTGTCTTTCCTCTTTCATACTCAGAGCTTTTACCATGGAAAATGTGCTTTCAGAGTTTGAAAACTGTTTTGTAACATTGGGCATTGTCGTAGCCTATTTACACCAATCTGAGAATTCTTCAGGAGAGCAATTTTAGATTTCCAGATTGTTAGCAGAAGTAGCTTTCCCTTTAGGGATTACAATAAGATTTGATGTAACAACTTTTGACGTTCCTTTTGCTATATGTATCACAGTAAAAGCCTTTTAAGAGTGGTAGCAACAAAGAATAAAGCCTTTTTTTGTTGTTCCCAAAAGCTGTTTGGCTTTTTTGAGTCAAGGCTTACAATTTACAACTACTTCATTTATATTATTACTTTTTATTATATCCAGTACTGCAGAAGGTTTGACAAGAGAAAACATGTCAGATGTAAGTGGATGGCAAACTTTTCTACAGGCGCTGGGATATTTCCTTAAGATGTTCTTTGGCTCTGCAGCACTTGGAACGCTTACTGGCCTTATTTCTGCACTAATATCCTTTTTAAACACATATAAATTGATTATCTCCAACATTCAAATAGTATTTCCTCTCCCCTATTGTCCCTCATTCCTTAGGGGATATTTCTTAACAAAGACCATTATGTTGGTTGAGGACTTCTCATGTTCATTTTATTCTTACATTATTGAGCGTGGGTATACATTAAGAAGTTACATTAGATTATTTTTCTGTATGAACATAATAAAGGTCTGAAATGCTGTATGGTAGCTTATATTATGTGCAATGGAGTGTGATAAAATATGGCCGTTGTTTTGTAAATTCAAACTAAATTAATTCAGTTTCAGTATTGAAACAAACATGGCTCCTTGTTTACATATGTAGAACAGTTAGTTAAAAATTTAAAAATGTGTCTTTTCCCAATGGTTTTTGGGTCAGACCAGCTCATTTATCTGAATGTATTCAGTTCGCTGAAGGTAGATACTGTGCCATTTGGTTTTGTGTTGAGTTTTATTTTGCCCTTTCCACTTGCATGAACTGGTCGCTAAATAACCCAGAAGCTTCTCTGCTGAGATAAGGAGGGATGTTTGTTTAAGTTGGGCACTCATGTTGAGAGTTTGCTTTAATGTTAACACTGCATTCGCTGTAGGTAATTTTTTGTTCTAGGCTCGTGCAGCAGCTGCTCATGTCATCTGGAACATACTGTTAAGCACTTTGTAAATAACAAGAACAGAGTATCTCATTAAGTACAAACATGTTTCTTCTTTTGGTTCATTAGCCTGACTCCATGAAGTTTTAAATTACTCCATATATCACAACAAAAGAGGACAACAGATGCTAAATATTTCCTTCACTGATATGGAAATGATACCAAGACAAAGGAGAAAGCAGCTCATTTGCCTTATTACAGGTTTTGTGCCTCAGAATACTAGTTTTTCCACAAATGTGCCAAATTTCAATATAGAAAAAGAAATATCTTAGTGGTTGCCAGCAAATAAGCCCAACTGAAGGTTGTTGCTGGTTCACATCCATGTCACAGGTGTATTAGCCTCTGAATTTTTGCGCAGATTAACAGGAAGCCAAATTTGCAGCCCTAGACTGATGTCCACACTTATGACTTACAAATGTAAAGTTTCTAAAATAACAAAAGGATGTTGTGTGTTTTGTTTTGCTTAAAAAAAAAAGCAAATAAACCAACCTACTATTTTGTTTTGTTGTTTCATAACTCTACTCAGTTTTTTAGAAAGCCTTTACTATTAACAGTTCTCTGTAGAGTACTGACAATAGTTTTGAAGAAATTTCAAAGACTGAATGCACAGAGAAAGATCCCCTCTGCATGTCTGGCATGCTGCTGTCAGTACTGTATAGGTAGCAGACTTGCTGGCTTTGTTAGCTATTCAGCAGATAAGTACATTAAGCGTCACACTGTTTTATAATGGAATGATATAAATTTTAAAAATTGCCTTTTCCATAACATTTTTGTATGCACGTGCTAAAGCACATTGATTTAAGAAAGACCCCATCTCTGGAGTTTGGGATGATGATTATCTTTGCTTATCTTCCTTATGGACTTGCAGAAGGTATCTCGCTCTCAGGTGAGTAGCAAAACAATTATTTGCAAATTTCTCTGATAAGTTTGAGTGTTTGTTATTTGTGTCTAAGAGTGTACTGCTGTTTTTGCACAATCCTCACTACCATCTCAAATGATATCCTTCTCAGATGTAAGCCTGTGCAGCAGACATGGAGATGTTTAAAACTTCCTTTAAGATATCTAGCTCCCTATGAATAGTGAACAATTGGCAGCATCTGTGACATGTCTTGAGCAGTTAGAAAAATAGGTTGAAATTTAGGTTATTTCCATAAGTTACCCAGCACTGTGAAGCAAGGCAGATGGAAAATTTGCTAGCACAAATAAAAGATGCAAGAATACAATGAAATCTGAGATGGCTCTTCATGCCTGTGGTACCAATTGCTGTACATCTATCCAAACTATGTATGTCACTGGGGCAACCCTACTGCATAGTGGTAAATCTTCCCGTAACTGATGGCTATTATTAATCTGTGAAATAACCTGCAGTAGCTACTTCGGTGTCCTGTCAGTTGGAAGCAATGGACATTGTGCACAGTAGCATTCCTTACAGGCCTTATTCATCAGGTTGTACTTTATAAAAGGACATTCGTGCCCAGAATTCTTAAATCCCAATAGCTTTTCTTGTTCTCAGTCTGATGACAAATTGCAAGTATACTTGTGCAGTGCTGTTCCTCCTTGACTTTTAATGACTTGGAGCACCATGCTGGAATGGATTCAACCCAGCCCCTGTTGGTCTCATTCTGCTTCTGGTGGAATGATTGGGACTGACTGATCAGCAGGTGGAAATTAATGACTTTTCTGGAAGAATGAAGTTATACAGTCCTCTAGCCCCACTACTATCAAATTGTTCTTACTCCTTTTTTGATCACATCTGTCTGCCTGTGAAAGGTAGGAAAACCTCTCAAGAAACAGTTTATTTCCTTCACTTTTATGGAAAAGCAGTGACTACAGTGATTTATATTAGGTTGCAGTTGACCTATTTTGGATCTCTTAGTATTCAATATATTCAGCAGAATGACGTCAGCGTGAATCAGTGCTAAGAGACACCTTGCTCATTGCTTCAAAAGTTTTTGCATTAGTATCGAGTGTAAGCATACACCGTATTTGCAGTTTAATTAATCTGTGTTTGATTACTGCATTTTATTTACAGGTATCATGGCAATCCTATTCTCTGGCATCGTGATGTCCCACTATACACACCATAACCTCTCTCCTGTTACGCAGATACTAATGCAGCAGACACTGAGAACTGTTGCTTTCATGTGTGGTACGTGCTACCTCAGATATATAATATATCTAATATAGTATTGTCTGACTCATGTTCCTCTGTAAAAGGACTGCTTTTTTTGTGCACTGGAAAGTCAGGAAATATTTATTTTCTGCACCATATATAGTAACTTGTAATGGGAATACAGAAGGTTTTATTCATGTATTTTTATTGTGTATTTAAAATGCGACTTCTCTTTTTCAGAAACGTGTGTTTTTGCATTTCTTGGCCTGTCAATTTTTAGTTTTCCTCACAAGTTTGAGATGTCCTTCGTCATCTGGTGCATAGTAGGTATTTCTATCAAAAATGTTTAAGTATTTTTCTGTGGTGTTTGTGGAGAAAAATAAAACCTTGCACTTCAAATATTTTAAACTATTTGTTAGATTTTATATATATGGTTTTGTTTTTTTTTTAAATAAAATATACTGCTATAATTGTATTTATTGCTCAAAGTTAATTGTTACTGATAGCATGAAGTTACTCTTTCTGTTCTTAGTGCTGTAGTTTATGTATAGATCAACCTGATTTAAGGGATTCCAGTTTACTGTTATTCTGAGATGCTAATAAGGAGAAGAACCTTGTTTTTTTGATTCATTAAAATAATCTCAGAAGTCATTTCCCTCAGAAAAACAGTCCTGAGTTTCTATGCATTTTTAGCACCATATTTGTGTGAATTTAGTCCACATGTTACTTTCTCAAAACTTGTTACTGCCCATTTTTTGACTCTATTCTCAATTCCTTCATTTGTATTTCAGAGTAGCTTTTGTTTCACGTGGAACTTATTGACATATTTTGCTATCATAATTATTTAACTGAAACATGAAAAATGCATTCTCTGTGCAGACTGGAAAGAGGGAAATTTCTAGTCGCATACATCAATGCACACTAGTTTGTTTTAGCCCATGGTCCGAGGAAAGAATTGTTTTCTACAATCTACTGATAATTTTATCAGCGTGGAGAACTGCTCTCACTGCATTACACGTGTACCCAACTTCCTTACCTAATATATATCTAAGGTGTGACACTTCCTTCTAGCATTGCCCTCACAGCTGTAATGCAAATTGAATAATTTGGGGGTGATTCATAAAGGAAAACAGCAGAGGCCTTCAAGAATCCTGCTGACTAATTCTAGTATATTTACCTTGTCAAGGTATGTTTGTTGTGGAGCATACTAAGTAGCACTATTGTGAGTAAATGTTTTTCTGAGTTAATTTTCACTGCATTCATCGATTATCAGTCATTAAAGTAATAGTACTTTTTTGTTGCTTAGATTTGTGGTGTATTTTACAGCCATATCCAGTAAAGTGCTAAGGAACTGAATTGCATGCTATTTGTTTGGCTTCTGTCTTTTTTCTCTGAGGAACTGCTCCATGGGAGGCAATAGAAGCATTGCTTTGGCTGTTAGCAGCTGTGCCAAAAGAACAATTAAAGGAGCTGAACTGAGGGAAACATACCCAAAATAATTATTGGTCTCCCTGGAATGTTTTCTGGGTTTCATTTATTTATCAGAAATAAAAAAGAGTCTGGCCAGTGACAAGTCTGATTTAAATTCAGTTAAGTAGACAGAATGCTTAAACTAACTGGTGCTGACCTTGTTTTTGGTTTTTGTTGATTTAGCAGCACACCTATTTATGAGACTTACGGGTGGAAAGGGTGTATTCTGTTAGTTGGTACAAGCTAAACGCAGTGCAATTTGGGTTTATGTGACCATAACACATCAAGCGGTCTTTTGTTTTGGTTTTTGTTTTTCAGGTACTCGTTCTGTTTGGCAGAGCAGTGAATATTTTCCCCCTTTCCTACCTACTCAACTTCTTCCGTGATCATAAAATCACCCCTAAAATGATGTTTATCATGTGGTTTAGTGGTAAGTCACAACTCAAACTATGGAGGGGACTGGGAAAAAGTGTTTTATTTCTCTTTCCTTGTGTGGGCTGTTTTGGGTGGAACTGGTTTTCTGTCTGTGGAAAACTGAACATTTGCACTGTTCTCAAACCCAAGTGCAATTAATACGTTCTCTTTACCTTTTGTTTTAGAAAACAATGTAGTATAGATCTCAAGTAAAACTTTTTTTCAAATAATCTAATTTTCTAAAGATCAAACAGCTCAGTTTGAAAAGCAGTATCTCTGATTCATTTTAAGATGATAATCAAATAATAAATAAATGAGCACAGGATAGGATCATAAAAATATTGAAAGTGGAGGATTCCTGTTAACAGAGTGCTAGGGACCAGCACTGGTGCTGATTCACTTGATTCACTCTTCACTGATTTATTCTTCTCTGCAGGTTTACGTGGTGCAATTCCCTATGCGCTCAGCCTTCATTTGGGCTTGGAACCAATAGAAAAGCGTCAGCTCATTGGGACAACTACAATCATCATAGTGCTGTTCACAATTCTGCTGCTGGGAGGAGGAACTATGCCCCTTATCAGACTGATTGACATTGAAGACTCTAAAGCACGCAAGAGGAACAAAAAGGACATTAACCTTAGCAAGACAGAGAAGATGGTATGTTGTTGTTTTATTCAGATATATATATATTTTCATTTTCAAAGAAGACTTGTATGGTATTTTTTCACTAAAATGTGAAACAAAATTAATGGAAGCATGGTTAAAAAAAAAAAAAAAGCCAAGGAGTAGCATTTTAAAGTATCTCAAAGAGCTTGGTTAGCATGGACAAAAGTAACTGCTTTGACAAAGGGGTGAGAAGCTTTGTCTCTTTATTCGTTCTAATTATAAATGAACCTATACACATTAAAGTAACTTTAAAACATAAGGCAAATGTTACAGGACAGACTGAGTCAGAGACAGACAGAAAGTAGCTAGTATAGTGTGAGTCAAGAATTAATAATAGGAGGCAGATGGGAATTATTTTGAAAAAGTGAAAGCAGAGGCCTCAAGAAGGTGGTAACAACAGCAGCACTGTGACTGGGCTTTATTTTAAAGCAGATTCTGGCTTTAAAATAATCAGAAATGCTGAAGAAAACTAATGTCCAGTCTGAAAACTGATCTGCTAATGACAGGAGTACATGAAGTATCATGGAGCATTTTTCCTCTTTTGGTTCCAAACCATAAAACAATGCATGCAGAGAATTGTTCTGTGGATCTGAAAAACAACTTCTCTTGGGATGAGGCTTTATAAAGTTTGCAATCTTCAAAATTAGCTTACTCTGTCTATGGAGTAGGTGTGTATAGAAGGAGTGCAGGTCATGTGGTGTGCTCTAATATAAGGCTTTTTTTTTTTTTTTTTTCCAGTGAGATAATGACACAAAAGCATTGTTTGCTATATATACTCATTGCCTAGATTATAAGAGAAAGCTAGCACACTAGAAATCCCTTCTTAACAATAACAACAGTACAGAACTATGGAGTATTTTAAGCCTTTTGGCATGAAAAAAGAGAGTAAGTGACTCTGGGAATCAACAGCTGGACAGATTCATGCAGCTGTAAGCCCTCATACACTGAAGTGATTATTTCCATTTTGTTCTGGCATGGGAATTGTGAAAAGGGAGACAGCAGAAGGGGGTGAAGCAAGTGGGAGGAAATAACTACCTTTTTTCTCAGGTTATTGCAATATCTCTGATATTTCTAGGGGAATACCATAGAATCCGAGCATTTATCAGAGCTCACAGAGGAGGAATATGAAGCCCAGTACATAAAACGCCAGGACCTCAAAGGGTTTATGTGGCTTGATGCTAAGTATTTGAATCCCTTCTTCACCAGAAGACTCACACAAGAAGTAAGTCTTTCTTGTTTTCTTGAAGAAAAACTGTGGTAGAGTTGGCTCTCATTTCTCTCTGTACTATTCAAGGGTTATAGTGTATACAACTTCTGCACAAGCAGAAGTAATATAATGGTAGTGAGCCATTTAATGCCTTACTCGTGAATATGTAGAGCAGCTGTAATTAAAAGCTGTGCTGTAAAATTGCTGGATGGATTGAATGGAATCTTCTCCTGAGTACAGTTTTTCGCTTCTAATTATGGACAAAGATTGCAACCTTCTTTTTTCTGGGTTTCTTCACTATGAGGTGAAGAGTCTGAAACTGTAAATGCAAAATGACACCTGGCTGAACACGTAGCTTAACACTGGGTAGCTCTGAGAGGTGTGAATACTATCCCATTTTCACTCCAGACCTCAGAAGCCTAATATTCCTTAGCTGCATAATTCACTTTTTTTTTCTTTTTTTCTCTCTAATTTGAATTAAGCATTTTTGCTGTGAGATGAAGATGTTAAGTATGTATATCCCATTTTCCTAGTCTGCTCAAACATATGATTTTTCTGCTATTTTATGCTTTCGAAAGAACACTTCAAGCACTTTTCCACAAAAGCCAAAGGGTTTTATTTTTTTTTTTTTTTCCTTTTGCAAAACAAGGAATGAATCAGGAAAATCAAGAAATGGCATTTGGTTTGTAATTGGTAGCCAAAAACACAGGCTGCCATCGAGACTGCAACCAAATGGTAGAGAAGTATGTGAATTGCCAAAGCAGGTCGCAAGCTTCCTGCTGTCTCTGTGAACATGTTCAGAGGAGTGAGATTCGAAAACATGCCTTCTATGTAATTGTTGAAATCCATAGAGTAAGACTGTCTAGAAAACAAAGAAAAATCTCTCTCAAAAGTATAATCCCTGGAAGCAACTGATGGCCGATCAAGCATTCAACGTGTTTTGTACACTTAGAGACCAGAAACAGATTATTTCATGAGGAGTACACTTAACTCATAATTCTCCTTTGCTCTCTGACAAATAAGTTGTGTTGTAGCTCAGTGACGGTGTTTTCTTGTGCCTTAGGACTTGCATCATGGGCGCATACAGATGAAAACTCTCACAAACAAATGGTACGAAGAGGTACGACAAGGACCCTCAGGCTCTGAAGATGATGAGCAAGAGCTGCTATAGCAGACTGGGGAAGGAACACGGGGAGTTTATCATTAAATTCACTCTCTGAAGTCTAAGTATCAAGAACATAACTGCACAAAAGCTTCTGATTTTGGGCATATCTTGTGCTATCTGTTTAAACATCAAAAAGCTGATCTACTTTGCTTGGTATTACTAGTCAGTGACTGAGCCCCTTAAATGTCAGACTCTAGACTGAATGAAGAACTTTTCGGATTTTACATCACAGCAAATTTAATGCAGCCCATGGAAAAAGTATAAACATCTGCCATGAAATAGTAATGTTGTTCAATGTGGGTCCTATTATAAAGCCTGCTGTGAATGTTTGAAGTATAGAGCCATGGTATGATGGTAAAATAGGTTGAGTTGCAGCTTGGTTTTTTTTTGTTTGTTTTTCTTTTAAAACATTTACCAATTCTCATGGAGAAGGCTGACAGCTTAAACTATGAATTTGTTTCAGCACTAGTAAGGGAATTTGGCTGGAATAAATCCATGATTTATGAGACTTACAGAATCAAAGAATGATTTGGGTTGAAAGAGACCTTAGAGATCTTCCAGTTCCAACCTCCCTTGTCTCAGGAGCATAGAAGGCCACAGACTTGCACATTTTGAATCCAGAGAATATCATTACCTTGACAAACAGCAGATGCTGCACACAAAGAAGAACCTCTTAATACTTCCATATTTTTGTCATATAAAATTGTCTTGATATCTATTTAATGGGATGTTTTATTTTTATATTCTGAGATGTCGTCATGATCAGTACTGTGGATTAGACATGACTTGCAAGAGGTGTGGGGATAGTATGACATTAAAACTGCAATTTCACATGCCATTCTGTAACACCTTTTTATTTTGCTAGAGAAAGTTGCACTTGGTTTTCTCTAGTTGGTAGTTGCTCCTTGCTGGCACAGTGACTTCAAGTCTAAGAAAGCAACAACTTTTCTTTTGCCTAAATCCAGGAAGGGTTCCTAACACTCCAGAACTCACTAGCAGACTTCTTGAATTCTAGTGGAATCGAAAGCAACATTTTCACCGTCGTTAGTTTGATGAATTAAGTGTGCACATGGGGAAGGAGTCTACAAAAATGTTCTGCTAATGCTGTTTCTTAAGCAGTGTTTCAGTTTTTCTACTTTGTGTAGTATGTTTGCTCAAATTACATACACCTGAACAGGCAGCAAGGCTTGCTGTGTTGGCCATGGTTACAACACACAGTACTTTGCTGCAAAGGCTGATCTGAACTCATTAGTTATTTACACAATCACTGTTGAAATGTTAAACTGTGGTTCTACATGTAAATCTGACATGCAAGTGCACATGTTTGTTTCTAAAAGCAAGAGTCATTTTTGGTCTGCTTTTGTTACTATTTTTGTTTGTTTTTTTGTTTGTTTGTTGTTTTAAATCAACTGCTTACCAGCTGAGAAAATTAAAGACTATTTGGAATCCTAAACCTGTGCTGTATAACATATACATGTACAACATGTTATATGACCTGCTTTTCCTTAT
This sequence comes from Coturnix japonica, assembly GCF_054131305.1. Classification (NCBI taxonomy): domain Eukaryota; kingdom Metazoa; phylum Chordata; class Aves; order Galliformes; family Phasianidae; genus Coturnix; species Coturnix japonica. The sequence continues at coordinate 14,268,794 of NC_140681.1, read as the reverse complement.
TATCACTGTTATTTTGAAGAACTGTGCTCACTGTAGAGCTAGAAAACACACTGGGCAAGGTCTGAATGAGACACAAAATCAGCTTTTGGTACTGACCAGAAAGGAATTAATGCTTGGTTTTCTCTTTAGAAGAGGATCTGTATTTTTCCTTCATCCTTCCAGATGACAGATTTAATTACGTTTCAGTTACGTATCAGAATTAAAACGAAGAGATCAAGGAAGGTGCACAAATCCAAGACATGGTGCTGTGAAGGGTGTGAATGTGTGTTCAGGTTCTGCATTATAAACATATCGTTTATATCAGTGCAAGGAGGACTGTTAAAAATTCTGCTCAGAGAGAATCTCTGTGCTGTCAGTGCTAGCAGACGGACTAAGCTGCCAACTTTTGAGGCTTGTTTGTCTGCTGGAGGCAAGCATGTGTTATCTCTCTTGTCCTTTGTCCTGTACCAGCTGAGAACTTGCATGTGCAAGCCAGAATGGGGAGCTGGTAAGGCTGTGCTGCCATGAGGCCGACACTGACCTGTGCAGATCCCTATTTCTGTCCAGTACAGGAGTTTCTCTTGTCAGCAGGAGCTGTACTTGAGTTTAATGTTCCATACACTATTACGCTAAGCATATGGTGCTATGTCACAGTCATGCTGAAATAGCAAACATGATCTAATTTCTATTGTTATTCTGAAACGAGGCACCTGCAAAAGGAGTGAGGTCTTATCAGCACATCAACCGTTTGTGATTTCCACCGAGGTAAAGGGATCCTTACCGCCCTCTGCTGTTAGTCAGCGGTAACACGGTGACATCTGATCGTTTGCCGAGAGTAGTTTTATAAATTAAATGGAAGCAATGAACTTATACAGCTAGAATGAAAGAAATCACTCCGAAGCAAATAAACTGGAGAAAACCCTAGGTCTTTTCATTAAAAGAAACTATCCTGAAACTTAAGAATCTTAGATTTGTCAGAGCTTGGAATGAAGATAAGTTTGTCTTCCCTCAACAAAATATGCGCTAACTTCCATACTTTTGAACCAATAGAAGAAAAATTTGCCATTATTTTAGTGACTGATTTTTATATTTACCAATGCATTTACTTATGCCAGTCCTTTCCAATTTAGGATTTCTTAATTTTCTTGCTTAAGCACGTTGCTTCATCTTTCTGACTCAATTGTCCTGCAGTTACCTTCCTTTGATCTTTTCCTATATTATCAGAACAATAGGAGACTCTGGTCTTCTTTCCACAAGGACCAGCAGCCCCATCCTAACTTACCTTACTAACTTACCTGCAAGTTTGTTCAAGGATATGCTTTTCTTCTTTGTTCCTTTGTTCAGTACAGAATGACCAGAAATATCTAGGATACAGATTTTACTAATTACAGACAGTGAAGTTCTGTCAGTCGGGTGGAACCTGCTGCCACGTCCCAAGGCAGCTACATGACCACCCTAAGTGGCAGACTGGCACCACCCTGCTACCAGACCCTGGCCCCTGCACTGACTCACAGCAAGCACCTCCAGCTTTACCGGCTGCTGTGTAATCATTTCATCGTTATTTTTAACTCAGCCACGCCAAGAAACGCTCATTTATTTTAATCTTTAAAGCATCTGCAGGCTGTTTCTACAGCCTAATCTAAAAGATGTCATAAAAAGAGAAGAGAGCAACAGTAATTATCTGCAGCTCAGGAGCTTATCTTTTGGAAAGAACTGATCTTTGAGCTATGCTTCCTAAGTACCCTTAGCTTTTTCTAAACGATTGTGCAGTGTATGTGAGAACAGCCACTGCAGCCTGGGCTTCCACCACTTGACCTGAGTTTAAAGGGCAGAAGTTGCACAGCAGCAATCCCCACCTGTGCAAGATGGTTTACACCAAAGTTATTTCATGGCAGACCTGCATGTGGAATCATAGATTTGAGTGAAACCCATGACCCCAGAACACATCACCACCCTAAAGCTGCCATTATCCCTCTGATTTTGCATAGAATTTCTCAAAATGAGGCATTTCTTTCTTACTGCAGTTCTTTGGGTTTTTAACCAATATGCATTATTTCAGCAGTCGAGCAGTACAGCACTTGCACCAGCAACTCCAATCTCCAGCAGAACATGGAGCACTGAGACAGAAGCTGTCCCTGGCAAGGACTGGGAGCCCCATTGCTCAGCATCCACAGCCCATCCTACTGCTCGGTGTTCACTGCATGGGCACCAAACTGTGTGAAAGCCCCTGGGGCAGCTCCAGCTCTGCAGCAGCAACAGGCTCCCTCTGACGCACAACACAGCCCAGGTACGCCAAATCCTCCAAACTGGAGGGGCATTTTCCTGCCCATCATTCACCAATGGACCCAAGGCAGGGTCAGCACACCCCAACAACCCACGATAACAACCGGAAACAATAGTGAGTGCAGGAATCCTGGCCTACTCTGGCAGGCACTGGGGCTGCCCACAGTAGGTGGAGAGCTGTAAGAGCTATCTGGCCTTACCACAGAGCAAGTAGAGCATGTGAAAAATCAGGTGTTCCCTCTCTGATAATGTAGAGATGAGCAGGGGGGCACTGCATTTCCCATCTGCAAAATAACATACAAATAAAATCAGAGTATCCAGTAAATGGGATTTTAAATTAAACATCAATTCCATCTTATTGCTAAACTCAAAGATGCTTTCAGGAAGCTGGACAGTACAACAGCCTCCTTCCCCAGTGCATTTATTGGATTTTGGTGAAGAGACAGAGATACAGCACAGCTCTGAAGCATTCCATCCATTCATGTAACAGTGGCAGCTTTCTCAGTTTTTCTCCACTTTCTCTGTCAAATTTTGTTCATGGCTTCAAATGTTCTCCACATTATGCCGTGATTCATAAAGAACAGTGGGGCATGCTCAGGATTTGTTTAAAGCCTCCTGAGTCATTTTATCTTAGGAAGGAGCAGAACTGGTGAATCTGGGCTTCAGTGGGAGACAGCTGGCTGCAAGAAGGCAGGCAAAGATCTGAAGCTTTAACTGAAGGGAGCAGGTGGAACCGTCAGAATGCTGTAGAATTTGTTAAATATGGAATGAAATCTGAGTGCTCTGAGCAATCCCTGCTTTTAAAACCTATTCACAGTGATCCTCTTCCCCCCCTTCCTTGTTCTTTCAGTGCCAGTTTGTCAGTCTCTGATGTTTCAGTCTCAACAATTAGACTTTAAGTCTACAGCAATGACTAGAAAAGTTCCCTGGCAACCCAGTTTCTCCCTTTCTCCGGCCACTTTCTAAGAGGTTTGTGAAGAAAACCTGTGCTTTACTTCTCTCCAACACATGCAGGGACAGGGAGAGAACATCCCCCTGACACACGTTCATAACTGCCACGGTGATAAACCTGCTTCAGAGCATTTAATTACACAGCTAGCAAAAATCCAGTCTCCATGTGCTTTCTGAGATGGCTGTCCTGCAGAGCCCACTTCTCCCTTCCTTCTGTGCCAAAGCATTTTAATTGATGCTAAGGCTGAGTTTATTAGAAAACCGCCAAGTAATTGGACTCATGCTATGGATATGGAAAGGAGGAAGGAGAGATTGTCACATATTCACTGATTTCTAAGTTTCTCTTGGGAGTTTCTTGAGAAGCAACTCTTTCGTCCGCCTTAACCAAAAGCACATGGAAAATGGACAGAGCTCCCACAACTTCATTTTATACGTGCACATTAAAAGCCTGAGCCTTTGGGATAAATGCACATCATGCTGGAAGTTAGCTCTATCTGGGCACTGAGTTGCAGCACTTGTCCATACCCATGCTTTCAGAACTGCCTGCAGCTCCAGCCACCCCTGCGTGCATCCCATATATAACGTATTCAGCTGCTGAGTGCTGAACGGGAGTCCTGGGAGCAAAGCTGGGGCAGAGACCAAGCCCAGCAGGAGTGGAGGCTGCTGAGCACCCTGTCACAGAGCACCCTGGGTGCTCAGTGCTTCTCAGACAAGAACATTTCCTAGGGGCTGCCTGTCCACACAATGCAGCCCTTTTGGACCAGTCTGCTCAGCCACACAGTCACTGGGCATTCAAAGCTGCTGCTGCTCCATTGCACAGGAACTGATTGTGAAAGCTTTTTTTCCTCTTAATTTAATGAGACTTCAAAATGAGATTAAGTTTTCCAAGTGGCTGCTGCCACGTGTACTTTAAACTTTATTCTGCAACCAGACATTCTTCTTGCTCTCATAGGAAGGACTAAGGCTAAACCTATATTGCAGATATATTGGGCATTTGGGCACGAGAGTGCGGCTAGACTGTCCCACAGACCCCTGCTGTTAGCAGGACACCCCAGCTGTTAGCCTGAAAATTCACACATTGTATTGAACGTGGTTATTGCTCTTCCCTTTTACTTTCCAGCCTTTGACAGTTACTTTTTTTCCAGCCAGTTGCCACAAGCCAGAGCCTTTCTTAGAGAGGAGGAGGAAACCTGATGAGCTTGACAACTCAGCCAACCTCAAGTCTCTTTCAGTAGTAAATGGCAGCAATCCTTCCTGGCATAGTGGAAGCTTAGATTCTGCTCCCTGCCTAGCAAACAAAGCTAGTCACCAATAATAATAATAAATAACAATAAAATAACTTTTATGTATTTATTTTTAAATCACTGAAGAGCAAAAAGCAGAGCTGAACAATTGCTCAGTATCTGAAGGCCAGATTGCACAGTGGGAAGAAAGACAGCCCTGCACCCCACACACAAAACCACTCCATAAGTTACAGTTTTCCTGTGCCAGGGCTGCCTATCCCCATTGCTTATACACATCTGCTTTCTGCCTACCTCTGTTACCCACGCAGGATGTCTGCATAAAGGGGTGCAACCCCGTGCACACTCCAGAGCTCTCAGCAGGACACATCCCCTGCAGAAAAGCACCAGCGCCCGAGGCTGGCGCTGCCCCGCCAGCTCCCATCCCACCCAGGAACCTGCCCTGTGCTGAGGGGCTGGGTGTCCCCGGGGGTCTGTACCCTCCCCACCCTCGAGAAGCGCTGGGGGCCTCGTCCTGCCCGGGGACGCTGCAGCCCGGCGCGCTCCCTCTCTAACTCTCCGCAGGAGCCGCCCCGTTTCCTGCCGCTGGGATCTCGCTCTTGGCAGCTCCGCGACGCGCGGATTCCGCGCCTGCGGTTCAGCACCGTCTACGGCGGACAGCTCCGCTCCTCTCCCACCGCCGTGAGCGGAGCGGAGCCGGGACAGCGGCAGCCGGCACCGCGCATCCTGCCTCGGAACCCCGCTCCCAGATGGATCTCGACCGCTGCTTTCGGAGGGACGGAGAGCGGAGGGACGGAGAGCGCCCCTCGAAGCACCATCCCGCGGCCTCTGCACCCGCCGGCTTTCCCTTCCCTCCCGCGGGATCCCTGCGCTCACCTCCATGGGTTCGGGCTGGTGCTTGCTTACCTCTCCCCGAGGTCCTGCCTGGCAAATACTGCTCTTAAGACACACCTAAGCGACACAAAGGGACACTGTACAGCAGCTAACTAAAGGTGATGAGAAATCCAAGCAAGAGGCAAACATGTAACCAGCGAACTGGCTACTGTTCAGTCCTCCCTCCCAGCCACACATCACAGACATACCCCAAGTATCACCTTCCCTTTTCTTAGCATGCCACATACTCGTGCTCTTCCCAGCCCCACCTCCTCCTCCCACAAGGACTGAAAGCAAGCTGCCAGCTTAACAAAACTCGCTGTAAGGCATTGTTGTCCTTAGCACACCACTTGCCTTATCCACATCTTCACAGTCAACATTAGTATCAGTATCCACTACCAGAAGGATCAGTTACTAAAAACATCAGGGAAGGACACAACATAACAAACCCCCCGTAACAGCTCTGTTTCCCAGCCCTAAGTAGAATGGTTCAGGCACAATAGGCAGCAGCCCCATGCCCACTCTGGAGTGAGTTCCTTTGATTACTTTTTTCTTCTGATGTTCAAAGCCTACTTTGAACACACACAGATTTAGTACCTTAACAAGTTATTTTTGGAAAACACATGACAGATGAATTTCCATTAGAAATGCATCAATTTAAATAGATCTTTGGCCAGACTTTCGAATTTTTCCTAATTAATATTCCTTTTGAAATCTATCAACTCACTTTGTCATTGCCTTGCTTTCTGTGTTGGAATATAAAGCTGTATTGTTTCAAAGGAAGAGTCACTTTTGCATAGAGTCCTTAGATACCACTTCATTATCTGGTTTGATTTTTAAACCAATTTTTTCTGCTCTTCTTTAGAGGATTGTCAGGGAAATAACTTCTCCTTATCTTTCTATTCATACAGCTCTTTGGCTTAGGTGTTCTTTCTTTCCCATGTTTCTTTACTCTATGGCTTCATAGATTTTAATGAGCCTGTGGTCTTATCTGGTACTAATTTTGTACTGCCAGTTCCTATCCTAGCGATAAGCTACAGGCAGGAAGAATAGGATTAAACCAGCATCAAAGCAGCGTTCCCTTCCAAGATGTGTGCAGCTTCATTCTACAGTTCAGTATAAGTTATCTTGCCAAAAGCTTTGGAGCCATGGAAAAGAGGAAATAGGAAGTACAACGAAAAGATGATTCTCAAATCAAGTTCTGGAAACTACCAAAAGATGCCCACACTCTGTCCTGAGACTACAAACTTGGGAAGTTCCAAGCAGCAAAATACAATAATGATGCTCATTTTGATAATTTCTAGCAGGCAGAGCTCCTGATGACAAAGTCCTGAAGATTCTGCACCACTGCAACTACAGCCCAGACCTTCTGGTCCAGACAGCACCATGGTCCCCAGTACCGGTCCTTAGAACCCAGGAAGCCTTGGGAGACACTGTGTGAAATATCTCCTTAAATGAGGTACAAGCAAGCAGTTTCCTTTAGCCTAATGGATGGGTCATCCACAGTGAAGCACTGCCTGCAGCAGAAATCACTGTAGCAGAAAACAGTATTCTCATAACACAAAGCTCCATTTCTGCTACTCCTACCCTTAATTACTGCCCACACTGCACATTCACTGCACAACTTATACATGAATGTTCTCACAGAAGCTGGGCAAGTTGTCTTACACTCCAGAGCCAAACTTGGGTTGTGCTGTGTCCTCCCAGCATGAGAACAGCAGGTATAGGCTTAACTGATCTCAGACTGCTATCAATAACTACTCCACACAGCTCTGCAGCAGAGCAGAGCAAACAGTGCACACTTCACCTGTTTTCCTTCCTAGCACTGGAATGGTGCCTCTCAGAGAACCTTCCATGATTAAGGTCTGGAGAATAGGATAATTTAATCATAACAAAAACTGTAACATAGGTTATCCTAGAAGGACTTCTGCAGTATGACACACAGTATGGGGAATTAAGCCCCTCTCCCCTACAGCGGAAAAGCAGAGCATATACATCCAGACTACTGCTTTCTGCCAAGGGAGCTCAAAGCCAGCATGCACCATAGGATCATTACAGATATAAGAACCTCTCTCATCTAAGACCATCTAAAAAGATGATGGAACAGGTTTGCATTTTCAGATTCAGGAACCAAACATAAAGCAGAGCTGGAAACACCATCTTCCTACTGCACGCCTCAGGGCTGGGCCACTTCATCCCAGAGGGTCCAGAGCTACAGGAGGTGGCTCAGAGCAGTACCAAGCTGCTTGGCATGGTTGACCCCAGCAACACAGTGTAAGGAAACAAGCCATGAACAGGTGATGTGGCAGATGGAATCCTTGTCCCCTTCTGCTTCTGCTACTGAATGGAGCCATGCTAGCTGCAGGTAGTAAATTAGCGCAGCTGCCCTTCTGCTTGGCATACCCAAGCTCTGCCAGCATAAAGGGAGCAGGCAGCAGTTGTCACACCAGTTTGTACAATTGCACTGAAGCACATAACAGGGTGCTCCTTAGACTTCCTTGGTGATAGTATTGGTTTTGATTAATGTTAATTTAGTAGGATTCAGGATCTGCACATGCCACCAGCAGGGATCCACAACTGGGATCCACAACTGTCCCTGGTTACAGGTCAGTTGGTCCTACAATTCTACATGCACAGCTAGGTATTACAGTCACCTTTTCTGCCTCCTTCACACCATCTCCCCGATCGCTCTGCATGTGATGTTACAGCAAGATTGTAGATTCCTGCCTGAACCAAAGGGCCATTACACAGTATAAAATATGCTAAGATATTTTCAGTGCAGACAGCTTTCAGTGCTGCAAGGAACAATCTTGCTTTCTGCACATTAGCACACCAAACATCCTGTCAAACAAAGGAGCTGCTCTCTGGCTCTCCTACACTTCTCCTCAAATGGAAGAGCTTCAATAATGCAGCATGTCTGCAGGATTTTAGAGTTACAAGAGCTGCTGCCATATCATACATTTTAACCTTTTGCCTTCCTTCAGGCAGTATGCAAGATCCAATGCACTGTTATGTGCACTGTATTGTGGCTCAGTGCTGAAGGCTGCCCTAATTGCAGAGGGCTATATATAAGTACAAAACCAGAAAGCTACTTTAAGTACTGATTCCCTGCCTCTAAACTTTCAAACAGGCAAGACATATTATAAAAAATACTGTCCAGGAGTATATGATCAACTGTAGTAAAAAACAAACAAACAAAAAAACCTGCAATGCCCAATTTTGCTTAATTTTATACAAGAAGTCTAAGACATTTCTCAGACTATCCCAAGTTGGAAAGAACTCAAAAGAGTCAAAGAAACCAACTCCTGGCTCCACACAGGACCACCCATTTACATGCTTACAAACTTTAGACAAACATGATCATGATGTTCAGATGGAACTGTGGAATATCCTTCACAAACAACAGCCAGGTATATTTACATTCACACAGACGGCAATGACCATGCTAAAAGGCCTAGTTAGCTCCCAATGACCTCAAAGTAGCTTGGAACTGAAGCACCTGCTGCTTTTCCCTCACTCTGGCAGCATTACAATGATCACAGTACTCAGGCTCACCCCCCTTTCTAAGCAAATAAGAGAAAAGGGAATCTCTCCCCGTGACAAGACACTGTAGCACAATTAGCTACACAAACTAAATGCTTGGAATCTAAACTTATTTTTTCTGGACAACAATTTTGAAAAAGCTGCCATCTCTAATTGTCAAGTTTAAGCTACGTGATGATGTATGGAACCTTTAAACTTTGTTCAGAGCAAAAGACACAGCAGACACGTATAATGTCTGTCATCAGAAACATCAGACCAGTCAGAACAGTCAGCACTGACTTGTTTAAAATGTGCCAGAAATACATTAGCACAAATGGCACAAAGGTGTAAGACAAGACTTCCTGCAGCAATGCTTCTGTCATCTTGAGCCTGATTTTACTAACATCCCAAATACTTCCAGGAACCTCAACAGATCAGAAGACTGTTCAAATGGAACTTGAGGCCTTTTAAGCATTCACCTGACCTGCTTTAAAACAAAGAAACAAAGGAAAAATGATCTAGTTTGGTACTTGAGAAATTAGCCTGCCCTGGAGCTAGTAGGATGAAAGAGCAGCCAGAAGGCCCACCTCGAGTGCCAAGAAGTACATCAACAATATCACACATCGTTAGTGAGATTTTGCATCAGGAAGCTTTGTCAGAATATCTGCAGATGACATCAAGAGTCAAGGCTAGAAAACAATGTAGGTCAGCTTTACATTGCACATGAAACCTGCTCACTGCCCCACATCAGTTTGACTGCTGCAGACCAACAACATGTTCTTATGGAACAAACAGGCATGCTGCTAAGACTTGAAAATTAACTTCAAACAAACAAACAAACAAAAACAAAAAAACAAAACAAAACAAACAAAAAACAAACCAACCACCAAACAAACCACTAAGTTCTGCAAGTACTCCATCCAGTCTCAATCAACTGAGGATCATGATACACACACACTTGCACATTTTGCCCCCAGGATTACCTCTGTGCACCAACTCACTTCTGCATGCAAAACAGCGGTGAAACAGACATCTATATGTACTCAACCTTAAGAAAAGAGTTAAGCCTTTTCTCAAAGGCCTTTTTATTTTTCAATTCCTTTGAACATAAATTAGTTCTTTTTAAAAAAATCAGATGCAAAACACCTGCATTTTCCATTAGCATATATTTTACTGTATTAATCACAGCAACCTCATACAGTAAGATACACAAAAATAGAGCATGGTATCACTTCAATTCAACACAGTTTTGTACTACAGTATTCCATGACATATGTACACAGGACTTTTCTTTTTCAAAGCAAGTATTGTCCCTGCCATGTTCACCGTAAGAATTATGTGGCATCACAGTTTTAGTTATTCACTATGGTCTGAGTAGCCATATGGAAAATGAACTAGCAAACTAAAAGATACACTGTAAAACAGCCATACAGGCATGACACTTCAGAAGATGAACAAAACTAAAGTAATCACTGAAATGAAAACCACCTTTAGACTGTGTTTTAATAGTAAAATTGTTTTTAAATTCCTCATTATGTACACAATGTATCTACATCTGTTATATTTATATACATATATATTAAAAAAAAAACCATATGAGATTTTAAAAACCTTAAAATCATTCACCTAAGCAACGTTTATCCCAACCTTCTCGGTCAGAAAGGCAATACCTGCCTATAACATAATATTCAGTTGCAGTTGCTTGACTCAGAAATTTCCCTGATTACTAAACACGTATCATTCACTTTGTCTCTTAGTGCAAACTGTACAGTAATTTCCTGTTCTCAGCCCTCTGCAAGACTCAGATTTCACCTTATTTCCATAATACTTCTGAGACCCATTTATGGCTACAATTATTTCAGCTACTTTACACTATTAGCCTATATGCCTTCCCCTGCTACTACCCTCAAGCCCTCTACCCACTCCCCCAAAAATTAAGGAAAACAATCATTCATGCACATCTCTGTCAGACAGGGATCAACAAACATTTACATTTCAAAGCCTAGACTCTAACAGTGTTTATAAAAACCCTAAGTGAATAATTTTAGTGCAAAGTGGACTAGGTAGTTTACAATTCAGCTAAAGGTTTGTTTGTTTGTTTTTTTATTAAACAGATATTTTAAAGATGTTCAACTTTGCACATAAGATTGGTTTGCCTGATATTTTGTTCCGACAAGCTAGTTTGAATATAGGAAGTTAGGAGAATTCTTGTGGATTCTCCTTTATGCAACAAGAAACAGAAAACCTCTAAAGCCTACTAATAACTGGGTGCTATTTGGGGGCAAAACTGTACAGAGTCTAGCACAAGAGTTCCTATGTGCAACAGTAACACAAATATCATTACTGGATTCACATCCGTAATTGTTAGGTTTATTTTAATAGTAAACACAGGATACACAAATGAGCTCCGATTTCTCATCAGGTCAGCACTTTACCCGCTAACTACACTACAGACTCTGCAGTGAATTTGGACGCAAGCATAAGATTTATACTTACAGTTCCCATAACCACAAGTGAAAAGCGTGCACTGAGAACCAAAATCTTGCAGTTTTTAGACAAGACTCCACCTAGTTTAGTGGTAGCCTTAGCAGAATAAAAGAGAAAAGCTGGATTAGAAAAAAACGATCAGAGCAAATAATGTCAGTCTGCCACAGCAACTACAACAAGCTAAGAAATACAGTACAATCAGAAACAAAAAGTCACCTGAACAAATAACCCAGAGAGACTTAGTAGTTATAATGATTTTACCACCTTTAAGAACTCAACATATTAAATATTTATTAAAAATAAACTGTTTCCAAATTACCTGTTTACAGTACAAAGAACAGTACTTAATATATGTGCAACAGAAAGTAAAGAAAATCTGTACTCCTCAAGAAGGACAACACTAGCCAAAATTTAAGTGACATGAATACAAGTTCACCTTTTAAAATACCATTCAGTAAAAAAAACAAAACAAAACAAAACCAAAAACAACAACAACAAAAAACCAAAACAAAACAGCAGGATGATCTTGGCAACACTAGAACATAAAGCACATATTGTTCAGATTCGGATTATATAAGTTTGCAATAAACAACTGGGACATAAGGAGAGAAGGAAGCAATGAAGATGAAAAGAGATGCTATGGTGTTTGCATTTTGGAGATCAAGAAATGCAGACACGCTTTGAATAATAGTCCTTGTTGGCAAAACAAGCTATTCACGTATTTCTTGCACATTTGAGAGTCATACTTTACAAAAAAATGGCAGTAGTTTCTACACCCACCGAAAATGTGAATCTTAATTCTCAGAGCCTCACGTGGCTTCACTTAGGCAAAGAGATGACTAAAATGGTGTGAAACATGTGATGTAACTCTTCTATAATGCAACAGCTGCCAAGATATTATATTTTAAAAAGTGCTCTTCTCCCTCATTTACATTGAGAATTAATGATGATTTAGCAGTTACCTAAATAATAGCAGCATGAAATCATATCTGCAGCATTTGTTAAGCTACAAAAATCAAGAACTGGCACCTGATTACTGAACCATGGTTCCAAATATTTGGGCATATCAATTTTGTAAGAGGTCAGTGTTTTTCTTGTCATCAGTGGAGTCAGAACATTAAATAGCCCTTTCCTTTCCCCTCCAAAACAGACCAAGTCTACCTATAAACAACATGGGACAGTTGAGTTGATTTATAGTTTAACTGATTGTTAGGCATGAATCTGTGAAGCTCGCTTTTCCTACAGCAGGGATCATAATAATAAGCATTGAGGCAAGTGTCACATGAGACTTTTGAACAAAACATGCATGTGTTTGCAGCTCCAGATCGGTTACAAAAGCCGCAGCGTGAGGTGCTCACAGGTTTGGATTTTGAACTGAATTGAGAAGCTCTCTCTTGACTTTGAGTCTGTGATGTGTACTGAGGTTTCTCTCTTAAAGCAGAGGCAGGAGACAAGCCGTCATTTGGAAGTGGTTTGATGGAATAGGTGCTCTGTTTCACTACTGGGTAGTCCTGCCTGGAGTTGAACAGATTGTCACACTTTTGGCAAACCGAAGCCCCACAAGGTACACCACAGTTTTGGCACTTGAGGGGAGCTGTCTCTTTGGCTAGATGGGTGCGCTTGTGGTAAACAGGGTTGGCATCATTTTTTAACAGCCACACATCAGGCTTAATAGATTCCTGTCTTTTAAAATTTAACATACTTCTGGAATCAGGATCAGTATATAAATCTAAGTCCTCTTGAGCAGAAAAATAGGAGCTGTAAGGGACATTTGTTCTTAACATGCCATTATGGTGAGATGAAGTTGGCAAGAATTCTCCTGAACATGCATGTGGCGAGCTTGACATTGTCAGAAGAGAGGGTGATGGGCGAATAATTTCATCTTTGATGTCATCTTCTGCATCAACTAAAACTGGTTCTTTCCTGAGACTCAATGAGCTCATCAGTGGTGGTTTCTTATTTTCCCAATAATTATCATATGTGTCTACTGATTTAGAAGGCTTGCTCACTTTTGGCTTGAAATAATCCTTAGAGGCCCGTTCACTTGCTGATTTCTGAAGTACCATGCGTGCCAGGGAAGTATTTAAGTTTTCTTTGCATTCTGCCCGCCGTTTCATAGCTTCTGAGCAGCCTCTAGTATCCTCATTGCTATTTTTTCGTTCATTTATGACATCAATTTCCAAATAGCCTTTATCTTTCACTTGCAAATGAATTTCAAGAAGCTGCTCGCATTCCACTTTGGCCAAAAAGAGTTCAAATGAAACCATTTTCACTTGAATAGCATCAATCTGCTCTTTGAGCTTATACATTGTTCCCACTTCTTGGACATAGCCCATGTAGTTCAAAATCTGCCTTACATCATCTTCAGTGAGGGCAGACTTTACATAATACACAAAGGCTCCCGTGTAGGTCTAAGGAGGTGGGGGAATAAAAGGAAAACTAGGTTACAAATTCAGCGGTTGACTAGATGTTCAGAAAATTCAGTGACATGTACTACAATATTAAATAGAATAATTACAGAGAAGACATGCAACTCCCATGGCAAGATGAACTCCATTTCTGTAGCCCTCCTGTTTCAGCAGATGGAAGTTCTGCTTGAAGCAAGTTCCGAGTAGGAGAATTTTCATTCTAGTTGAAGTTCTGATTAGCATGGTATCCTTCTGGTTGGGTTAAATCACTATCATGCATAACATTAACTTTTATATGCACCAGACACGTTGTGTTTGTAAGCCTAATGCTAAAGCAAAAAAGGCAGAGATTTCACATATTTCCCCTGGACAAGCAGCAGTGGAATATAACAGGAAGATGGTATTACTGCAGGAGTATCGAAGTCCTCTTCAATGCACATTTAACTACACTCAGGGGCACATTTATTTATTTATTTATTTGTGTGTGTGTGTGTGTGTGGATAATAGGGTTTACAATTAGTACACAACTCCAATGCCTGTTTTCTTTAATCTAGTATTAGGTCAAGAACTTCCAATAACAAAGCCCCGAAACAATTATGATTTTGTTTAAGTCACAGCTCCCTTGACATCTGGCACACCTTAAGCATACTCCTAACACACTTCAAATTGCTTCTGACTGCAGGGAGGAATACCTTGGCCATTATATATTTGTCCAGAGCAAGTACTGGATCCACAGTGCACAACCAAAGCCAATATTAGCAGTGCTTTGAGAGATATCCTGGATGGATCAGCAAGCATTCCAAAGGCCAGAACTTGAGTGTAGTAACACAGATGCACTGAGATCTAGTATAAAGTATCTGTCTTCTCATAGTAGAAAGACTCTCAAACATCCCCACCTGTAGCAGGGAGGTTGGAACTTTAGATATTCAAATGGTTTCTTTTAACCCAAACCACCCAATGATTTTATGAAATGAACCATCCACATTCAGAATCTCTGCTAAATTGCAAAATACTGTCATCTAAGAATAACAAAAATATCCATCCATAGCACACACAACCTGCAACTGACTTTAGACATACACCAGAAATGTTGTTTCTACCCAATTTTTAAGCCTCAGAAATGTTCAAGTCACCCGCAGCACTGATTGTTGAAATGCTGCAGCACCTTTGAATAGGAAAACAGTGATAACAAAATATGAAATAGAAAACTGGCAGCGGACATCTCATTATCAGACTTGCGGTACTCAAGTCAAGCAACACACAAGTTTATACTTTTCATTGTGAGGTCATAGCATAGATGAATAATTTGAAAGTGCATTAGAACCAAAATTTAACGTTTTGAAATTACAAGCAATTAAAATACATTCAAGAAGCAACTACTTCAGTGAATCCTTCAACATTATCACATAACTTATGGGATCCTCAGCAGAGCACCTACTTAAAACCACACATTGATCATTAGTCCTTGTGCTACAGTAACTGTGGATGTAAAATAAAAAGCTATGAACTTAAACACAACTTAATCGCTCACTCAAGTTAAAGCAACTCCAAGTAGAAATCAAGTATATTAGGAGAAAAAGCAAACAAAAACCTTAAATAAGCTCTTCCTCTATTTTTGGTTACTTTAAAAACACATACAGTACTTGTACTTCTCTTGGGTAGTCTCACCACCACACACTTCATGTACTTCGCCTCTTATGGCTTCTATTTACCAGCTATAAACAGTCACATTATACATCATTCTAACAGGAAAAAAAGTTGTCATAAGCTAAATACATGACCTGTTTAAACAAAGAAAAAATAAAATAAAATTTCTGTCTTCACATATAAATATCTTACCTTAATATGTTTGAACTCCTTTTTCCAGGGATAAAGAAAAAGATTAATTCCAAGAGTCTCAAGCACACTGAATGCATTATGCAGAGAATGTAAACTTGAGGATTTCAGAGATCTCAGTGAGTTTTCAGCCATCTCATAAAATTTTATCAACCGGAATCTATAAAAGGGATCAATTTTGGGAAGGCAAAATAAGGCTGATGCTGCCACTCGCAAATATTCATCATTAATCGGAGGCTGCTTGCTGTCAGAGACGCTCAGTTTGCATTCATGGAACTGTACATACTTTCTAAATAAATCGTCTTTATACTTTGTATCCATTGAAATCAGTTTTTGTCTCAGGCTTGGGAAGCTACTTGGTCTCTTTCATGGTTATTGGGCAGTAGGTCGATTATTGGATATTAAGAATCTTCAGTAACGGCAACTCTTCTGGAATAAAAATTAAAAACAAAGTCAAGTCATCAGAGTTGCGTAAAACCCAGATGTTCACAGCATCTATTTACTTCACAGGATTCTATAAAACGGCTCACAGAAAAGTAGCTCCCAAAACAACCTCTCAGCTTCTCTAGGTTTCTGAAAAAGCACAGGCGTCTACAGAAGTGCTAGTGTCCCGCTTTCCCATGTTACTCTCTTTGTTTTCAATTTATCTGAATATAACAGACCACAACAAACCTAAATCAAGCAAGGCACTAGGAGTTTGATAAATAAAGTCCACAAAGGCTGGCATCCAGATTGAGGATTCCTTGAGCTAGGGAACCATGGCCAAAGTAACTTGTAGCAGACTGAATGGGAAAGCATGAACTCTCATGGTCTTGTTTTATTTTACTGTTTCAGTTCAAACAACTTACACAAACATGACTTTAATCAGATATTGTCATTTATTTTGCACGTACTAATAAGCATTCCCACCATCCCCATATTACACAGAAATAGCTGGTGTCAAAACAAGCCTCTCCGTGTTCATTCCCCAAAGCCATGTAACAAGGAGTCCAGCAGAGTATCTTGACAACCTGAAGAACTTGTGATTAAAAAGCAGACTGGCTTTTTTTGTTTGTTTGTTTGTTTTAAAGAGTGCAACCTACAACTTCTCAACTGTGAACCAAATTGGAGAGGGGGATCAAGTAAAAGACAAAGCATTGGTTAAGCTGCAGAGACACTGAAGCAACACTTCAGAAAACACTTTCCACTCAGTATTAATTTCAACTGCTAGAATATTGATCAATAACACCACATGCTCCTGCTAAAATGCAAATCACCAATAAGGTCAAATTAATTCCATGAATGCAGCCATTATACAGATTCGCAGAGAAAAAAGAAAAAAAAAAACAAAACAATAATAAAAAGACTCATGCCTCAGGAGGCCAAGAAAAACAAGCAAGCTAACAACTAATGTTACTTGAGGAAAGAATGTGCTTAATGACCATGGCATGGGAAAGGATCAATAGCTGTTTTAACTTCTGCTTAAAGGCACACAGCTTACTGTTTCCCCAGTCAGAGTTTGCACTAATGTCAAAAGAAGCCACGAATCACAGTGTTGAATTCTGAATTTGCATCTTAGTGTAAGGGACAGAAGAAAAAACATAATCCAGCCGGCTCCCAAAGAGTTCGCTTTACCCTCAAGGTGGGCAAGATGAAGTTCATACACAAAACTAACTTAATTGCTGTTACTTAGCAAGAAGAGCTTTGCAAATGAGAAAGATCTTAGTCTGGCACATTAGTAACACACCCTTAGGAGAAACGATGGCTTAATTAGGTAAGAAGTTGGATCAAGTATTAATGTTCTTCCATGTCCAACACTAATAACTGCTTAAAAAAGAGCCCCATTACACTGGAGCTGTGAAAGCTCAGGATTAAAAAAAGCGCCTATGGGAAAGGATTTCAGCAAGAGCCTATGAACTGTGGTATGTACAACCACCACCAGCCCCAGCTCTGACTTCATGTTTATACATAGCACTGCCCGCCACCGCCACCACCACGGGGCACTGCCCAGCACCGCCACGGGGCACTGCCCAGCACCGCCACCACGGGGCACTGCCCAGCACCATCACTGCCCACCCGCCGGACACGCGCTGCCCTCAGCACACCGGAGCGCTCAGCTCCTTCTCCCGGCTGCCAGCCCCCCCAGCCGGACATCGCGGCAGCGGCACAAAGCGGAGCCGCCCGCAGCCCCGGGCCGCTCCGTCAGCAGCTCAGCGCTGTGCACCCCCCGCCCCGCACCCCCCGGCCCGGCGCTATGGTTGTGCAGCTCCTCGTCCTACCGCTGCCGGTCCCGGCCCCGCACCCCGCACCTTCCCACACGCTCCGCTCCGCCGTCGCTCAGCCGGAAGCAACCGGTGACCCGGATGCGGAGAGACGCCCCCCCCGCCAGCAGCCTGCACCGCCGGAACGACACACGGCGCCAGGGGATTTACCGGCGGAGGCGCGAGCAGCTCCGGCCGCACGGCAGGGCAGGGCAGGGCAGGGCAGGGCAGGGCCCGCACGGCTCCTCGCACGACTCACGCTCGCACGGGCTGACGGTGCGAGCAGCACCGGACAGCTGACAGCGGCGCCCCGGAAGTAGATAGCCTCCTATCTGGAGTAGTACTTCCGGTGCGTGACGTCAGAAGGGCCGAGGGCGGGGTGTCACGTGGCCGCTCCCCGTAGCTCCGGTCACACCCCCGGCCCGGCCGCGTCCCGGTGCCGCTCCGCCCCGTGGGGTCCGGCCCGGCGTGCGGTGGGTGCGGCTGCGTTGGAGCCGCTTCCTGGTTGGCGGCGGGAAGATGGCGATGGCGAGCGGCGGGGACGGCGGGCTGCGCAACCCCGAGCCCTGGGCGGACCTGATGGCGCGGCTCACCTGCCCCGTGTGCCTCGAGGTGTTCGACAGCCCCGTCAGGGCGCCCTGCGGACACGTGTGAGCGGGACGGGACGGGACGGGACGGGACGGGATGGAGGCCGCGAGGGGCACTCTGGGCGCACGGGGAACGCGGGGAGCGCCGGGCGGTGCCCGCTGTGCTCACGGTGCTCACAGTGCCCGCTGTGCTCACGGTGCTCACGGTGCCCGCTGTGCCCGCTGTGCTCACGGTGCCCTTGTCCCGGCGCAGGTTCTGCACGCCGTGCCTGCAGCAGTGCCTGAAGCCGAAGAAGCCGCTGTGCGGTGTGTGCCGCGGCGCGCTGAGCGCGGGCAGCAGAGCGCTGGACCTGGAGCAGCTCATAGAGAGCACCGAGACCAGCTGCAGCGGCTGCGGCAAGAAGGTGGGAGCCCAGCGAGGAGCCGGGAGGGCCGGGCTGGGTGCGGTGTGGGACGCGCTGTCCGCGCTCCGCAGGGATGTGGGTCCTCCTCCGTTTCCTATGGATGCTGCAGAGCTTCCCGACCCGCTCGGTTCGGTGCCCGCTGCTGAGGTGTCACGTCGATTCCTCTATTCCTGCATAGTGCTGCTTTCATTGTTGCGCTGATAGAAAGATGTAGTTCCTCGATCGCCACTTGTTAAGTCCCGCAAATGAAAGTTCAAATTAACAATAAGGAAATCTGAATTTAAACCTATGCCACAGTAAGTGTAGAAAGCTGAATTATTTCCCGTGTCATCTCTTCTCAGTAACAAAATAAGCTGACTTCCTATAAGAATATTTCCTGATTCTGGAGTATAAGATAAGGAAAGTATGTGGAACGGTGTTGTATTTCTCAAATGTTACAGGCAGCAGTTATACATTAACTGATTTATAATCTCAGAGCTTTCCAGCTCACCAGATGAAATGTGCGTTTCTTCCTGTTTTAGCACTACCTGCACAAAGCTTTGTGTGTGTCCTGCTGCAAACAGTTTAAGTGCTGTGTGATTGTTGTCTATGCAGATGTTCCTCTCAAAGATGCGCAGCCATGCAGCCTCCTGTGCAAAGTACCAGAATTACATAATGGAAGGTGTGAAGGCTGTAACTAAAGAACCACTTCACAATGCCAGGTAAGTAGCTCTTCTCTGGACGTACTCATCTTTAGGATCACAAAAAGAGAAAGTGAAAGCAGACTTTCCCTCTTTCCTTAGTTTGTGTTTATTAGCATTTGATGCTGTTAAAAATAAGCCATAATCCTGCAACTGACTGCACATAATCAAACTATTCTCCTCTGTGCAGTCTTTGCACAAGACAGGACTGGAGTACTTGATAAAAGTAGCTCCCTATTTAATAATAGCTGTCTTTCTGTCTCTTGATTGTAGTAACTTATAATGAAGGGAATGTGGAGCTGACTGCATTGCTCTTATTTGCATTTGAGCATTCTGGGTGATAGGTACACTGTGCGCTTAGAACATGAAAAATATAAGATGATAAATGGCATTTATAACGTTTTTTGAAGAAATACCTTTGTGTAAAAGTTTACGATGTGAAGATTTCTGTAAGATGTTGTTAAGAATTTAAAAGATGATTCTTTAAATTTGCCTGTCATGATTGCATGGAATAAGATCATTGTTTTGAATAATTTTTATTCTTAGTCGCTATTAAGATAACTTCCAAGTAGCAAATTCAAAGTCTTTTAAGCTATTCTAATTTTTGTGTGTGTGTGCTTTTAGCTTTACTAATATGACAACGTATTTCATCTTTTTCCCCCTCAACCAGGAACTTCCCAAATCGCTTTACCTTTCCTTGTCCGTACTGCAGTGAGAAAAACTTTGATCAAGAAGGACTAGTTGAACACTGCAAAACATTGCACAGCATGGATGCAAGACAAGTGGTAATAAAAAGTCTCGGTGCAAGAATTGCAATGAAGTCTAGTCTTAAATCCCCTTGAAACAATGAATTAGACACTTAGTGCTTAAAGTTAATTACAAATTTATACTTGCTTCTGTTAATGTACAATTACATCCACTTCACATTCACCTCATATTTGGAAAATGGTAGGCATTCAAAGTACATTAGGTAGTCCAGGAAACTTCTTTGTTTTTGATTAATGAAGTTTGAGATCTTCTGAAGTAGACAACAGTGACTGATTCTCATCTCCTCATCTCCAATATGTAGAGAGAAGAATAAACCATTCTCATTCAGAGGCGTAAGAAATCAATTTAAATAAAAGCCTCTGTTAAACCTGAATGTTGAGTGGCCCAGCAAAGTATTTGATGTCACTTTGCTTAGAGAATAGTAATCGTTACGAATCTCAGGCTTTAGTGTTCCACACTCCCTCTCTTCTGCCCTTCATAGTATAAATGTTGAACACACTTAACTGTTGGGGCCTAACTGACTTAATTTTTTCTTCAAGGTTTGCCCAATTTGTGCCTCAATGCCATGGGGAGATCCAAATTACAGGAGTGCTAACTTCATGGAGCACCTTCAGAGGCGACACCGGTTTTCATATGATACTTTTGTGGTATGTATTTTCTCACCCTTGGAGTACATGAGCTTGATGGCTCTTAAAACACAGCTTTTTACACAGTCACTGCTATGTAATCTAATTTATGAAGAGGGTATCATGAGAGAAATTGGATTATTGGTAAGTTAGAAAATGAGGCAGCTGTTTTCTGTTTTTATTTTGTGTTACATTAATCACCATGGCTGTTGCAGTAAAAGAATTTCTGTACTTTTTTGTTCATAGGATTATGATGCTGATGAAGATGATATGATGGCACAGGTTTTGATGCGTTCTTTGCGGGATAAATAAATTTTTTAAAAGTGAAAGACTAATTGTCAAACCAACTTTCCAATGGGGGAGAAGTGCCCAGCGTCCTTGCACTTCTCCGTGTACGT
This sequence comes from Coturnix japonica, assembly GCF_054131305.1. NCBI lineage: Eukaryota > Metazoa > Chordata > Aves > Galliformes > Phasianidae > Coturnix > Coturnix japonica. Next base: position 14,247,511 of record NC_140681.1, on the reverse strand, counting down.
CCCAAGATGAGCTCAGGCAACCAGAAATATGGAAGACTTCTAAATCTTGGTTTCAATTCCCTGTTGGATGTCTGTATCATTTGGTCTTCTGTTAACCACATAAGTTTAATTTTCTTATTTGCTTCACACAAAGCTTAATTGTAGGTCAGCATGGAGGAGACTGTCTTTTTTCCCTTCACCTACGCCTGTTTTCTGATGAGTTATTTTTTCCAGTTGTCTTCATTTGACTCTAAAAGCAGAAATATTCTAGACTGAATGGTCCAAACTAGTTGGTAAATTTCACCTCCTAATCTTGTTTACATTTCTTAAGTGATAGTATAAGAGGTGTATTTGTATCTGTTTTTCTTAAGTGAGACCTCTAGGTGCTAACTGTAATTGTCAGATCAGTTCTCATTCAAAGTGGCCTCTGCATGTGATTTCATGTTTCGCAGTATTTGAGCTCTTACAGGCATTTTCTCAGTTACGTGGAAAACAGGTTTTTAGTATGAGCCTTCAAACTACGAATTTCCTTAGCAAATATTTGCAGCTATGTAAGAAAATAGTTCAGAATATTTTAGTTCTACATCTGATTATTTTGTTTCACACTTTGACCATCATTTCAAGCCTGGAAGATAAAACTTTTGTGTTAGTTCAACTGCGATAGCAAATATTAATCATATCTACTGGCTTTGTGATTCAATTAGTGTTTTTAGAAATGGTTTTCTAGATTTCTTAAGTACTATGTTCACAAGAGAATTCAGAAAAAATTTCAATCTCTGCCTTATTTTAATATATGCATTTGTAGTTGTTCCATCCCTCAAAGCAGACTGGAAGTAAAACTTAGATTCCGTAGCACTTGCACAGCTCTACCTTTATGCATTAAGATGCATAGATTTTAAGAAGTATTTTGAATTTCTCTTCTTCATTTAAATGTTGCTAAAGCTGTGCTTAGACTGTGTTTTCCATGTATTATGTATATATAGCATGCAGGTATAGCTTTCAAAGAAAAAGTAACAAGAAAGCAGGATGACTGTTCCCTTATGTGAAAAATGGATACTCGATATTCAATTATACACTTTCACTATAGAGCTTCCTTGTAACATTTTAACTGCACAATCATGATGTTGAGATCTAGCAATCTGAGACACCTGAACAGAACCTGTAAATCAGAGTGGTATTGATATCTTGTGTAATTTAACTTTTCATACTTAATTGGAGCAGTGAACCTGTACCACCACAGAATGGAGTACTAATTAATTCAATTGACAAATAACATCTTCATACCCTGCAGACCGCAGCGAAGCCTTACCCTTACTAAATGAACCCCAGCTAAAACCATATGATTAAACTTTGTGTTCAGCAAGACCTCTAACATATTTAGCATGTTTTTAGTATGTTTTCCCAGACTTTGAACAGGCTACTTATAGATTCAGCCTTAAGCATATGCTTGGTGAACAGAATTTCACTCTTAGCAAAAATACGGCACTGTGGGGGAAAAGTACTTTGTTTTGGAGTTGATTATTTCTAATTCTTGATCTGTGAAAAGATGACCATGTTGGTGGCTGAGTGGAGATTTCTGGAATCTGGCTAGAATGGAGTTTTGTGGTGCAAATTGACCTAAATCTTGATTTCTGCTGCTATTTGAAGTGCACTTCCATGCAATTTAGATTAAATGTTTAAGAAGCACTTTGAAGCTTCTGAACAATTATTTTGTTGTGTTTTTCGAATTTTGAAGACAAGTTATAAATAAAGTTCATTTAATTTATAGAATTCTATCTTCCTGTCAGCTTTTGTCACTTCTTCCTCATGATCCGTACACTTTGTGGTAGCATCTCTCCAAAACAGTTTGTAATGTTACATGAAGCTCCATGAAGCATGCTAGAAACCAGGGAAGAAACCGAGACTTCAACTTTGTTTCCATTGCCTGTGAAACAGCAAGATGGGGATTGTCTTGCAGCCCTGAAGGGTGAGAAATGTTTGCTCAGGCCTTGTGATCCTACCGTGTCTGTACAGACCTGCTCACTGACTGTGCAACTTACAAGGAATTACCTCATGCACGGGACAGACCCAAACTGGAAAATGCACACCCAGTCTATTTGAATTTTGATTAAATTTGTGTATGAGTAAGGAGTGAAGTTCTGGCACCTCCTAGCTTGGTAACAGTGGAATTTATAGCACTGCTATCTGTGCTGTGATAAGCATCCATACAGGCATTCAGAGAGAACTTGAGCTATAGTTTTCCACTTAAGTGCTGATGAGCTTAGTGTCTCTGTGCTGCCGATTTCATCAAGTTAACAAATACAAACATGTTTACAGTGAAACGTCTCAGTGGTATTTGCTCATTAATTTGAAGACACTGCTGAGACACATGCTTAACCTTGATTCATCTCATCTGCTTGCAGAAACTCATCATTAAAAAGGGATTATCGCAGAACAAGCTAATTCTGACTTTAGAAGCTGGTGAAGCAGTGCTGCAGGAGAGTGAAATACGGTGCCAGAGGAGCTGCTTCCACCTTGTCAGCAGCTGATCTTGTGGCTGCAGCAGGTCCCAGGGCCCCCTGCTGCTGATAATGCAGTCGGGCTGCCTTCAGCCTGTGAAATTCCTAGTGTCTAGCACTGAGAATTAGGAGGGTAATTAGCACACAGGAAGGGGGACAGAATGGGCAGAGACAAGCATGTGTTTGAGGGAGGATTTGGTTTCTTTGTTTGTTTTCTGTTTGTTTGTTATTTTGCTATGAATTTGTCTCTGGTCAAAGACTGGCCTTCATCAGGCAGGTAAATTGATGGCAGTATTAATTGCCTTTTAAATGCCAATTAAAGCAATTGGCATAACTTCCTGGAATTACAGCAATCGATCCCATCTTGGAAAGGACCCTGTCTGTAATAAAGCATTAACAGTGGGTTGATGCTGGGTACTCCTGGTGTCTGCTTGGCAGTAACTGTCCCGAGTCCTCGAAGCAAAACCCAGCAGATTGATAGCAGGGGCTTTGGCAGATATGGATGCTCCCTGGTGAGGTGGATGTGAGAAGGATTCATCCCTTGTAGTCAGAAGTTTGGGGTCTGTGAGGTTTTGCACTACCAGCTCCAGCCAGCTGGCAGCGTTCACAAACTTCCAGCCGCTGTTTTCAGAGTTGCCTTCTGATGCTTGTTTGACTTGAGAAAATGAAAAGGACTGAGGCAAAAGGGGTCAGCAGAATAAAAGCGCTTTGGATTCTAAAGCAGCTGCAAAGCAGAGCGGCAACTGTACGCCCGTGAGCGGCATCCAGCTGAGCGACGGCTCCTCCCCGACCACGGAGCGGAGGCGGCGAGCTTTAATCTGCTCCTTCGGGCAGCGCTTCGTGCGGGTCGCGCCCGGAGCCTGAGCGTCACCCGCGGTCCCTCCCGGCTGCCGGCAGGGGGAGAACTCGGCCCGTCGGGAGGCAGCGCCCGGCCCGGCTGCTCGGGGCCGTGTCCGCCGGCTCCGGCCACTTCATGGGGCGGGAGGGAGAAGCGCCTGCGGGCAGCAAAGGACGAACGGGGCAGGGCCGGCGCGGGGCTCGGGAGGATTCGGCAACCGCGTCCTCTCGAGAGGGAGGAGCAGCCGCCCCGAGCTGCAGCCGCGGCCCGTATCGCCGCGTTCTGCGTCCCAGGCGGGCTGCCATACAGGCTGGCACCGAGCAGGTGCGTGGAGCCGGGAGAGCCCTGCGGCTCCGCTGCCCCCCGGGGCCCGCTGACAACGCTGGGCGGCCGTGAGCCCGTGAGGACGAAGCAGTGGGGGCGGACCGGGCCGGCTCCGAGCCCCCTTCCAGCAGATGCTCCTGAGCCCGGAGCAGCGATGCCCGGGGCTGGCGCCTGTTGTCTGCCCGCCCCGCCCTCCCCATTGGCTCCGGGCGTGGGGGGCGGCCCCGCCCCGCCCTCCTCGCCCCCCTGAACACCCCGGGCCCATATTAACCGGCGCTGGGAGGCGGAGGTTCCGCAGCGGGCGGTGGCGCCGGGCCAGCACGATGCCGCGCTCGTTCCTGGTGAAGAAGCACTTCTCGGCCAGCAAGAAGCCCAACTACAGCGAGCTGGAGAGCCAGACCGGTGCGTGCCGAGCCGCCTCGCGTTGGGGGCTGCTCCCCCTCGGTCTCCCCTGCAGCGGAGCGGAGCGCTGCCCTGCAGCGGCTGTGCCATTTTTAGTTCGTCCCGCGGGGTGGGCGGCGGAGCGGAGCGGCTGCGTTGTGCCCCGGGGTGGGCAGAGACCCGTGCGGGGAGCGGTGACCTTTCCGCCGTCCCTCTGTGCCGGGGTGAGCAGGGCGCTGCGCTCCGTGCGGTGATCCCGTGTTGCCCCGAGGTGGGCGGGCAGTGTGGGTTTGGGGTCCCCGTGTCCCTCTGGCTCCGGGGTGGGTTGAGGCATGGGGTGCCTGTGGGATGCAGTTGAGTCCCTTTGCCTTGGGCTGGGGCAATATTGCTCCGTGGTGTGGGACGGGCACCCTGTTCCCGTAGGCACAGAGCCCTCTGTGGGCTGAGTTGAGGTCCCCTTGTGTCCCCCCTTCCCGTTCCCATTGAGGTGAGTTGGGCCCTTCCATTTTCAGTGGGACAGACTAGGATTCCTTTGCTCCCCATTCCTAATGTGACAGGTTGGAGTATTCTCATTCCCAGTGGGGTGGATTGGGGTCCTTATGCCCCTTGTTCTTATGGAGTGAATGCTCCATTGAGTGTTGCTTGTTGCCTACAGTGCTGGCTGCCCCGCTGCTGTATGAGACATGTGCGCTGTCTGTCATCCCTCCACCCGAAGTGCTGGGCCCCGGGACCTATTACCCGCCGCTGGTGTGGGATGCTGGTCTTCTCTCCAGCCTCTTCCCAGCTGGTCTGGGCACCGAGGCAGAGGCAGCTGGTAGTGCGGCACCAGCCCTGGACCTGACAACGCTCTCTAGTGAGGAAGATGAGGGAAAGAGCTCAGGACCACCCAGCCCAGCCTCAGCCCCTGCTGCTGCGGAGCGGTTCCGCTGTGCCCAGTGCACCAAGGCCTACTCCACCTTCGCTGGGCTCTCTAAGCACAAGCAATTGCACTGTGATGTTCAGACCAGGAAATCCTTCAGCTGCAAGTACTGCGAGAAGGAGTATGTGAGCCTGGGGGCTCTCAAGATGCACATCCGGAGCCACACGCTGCCCTGTGTCTGCAAGATGTGCGGCAAGGCCTTCTCCCGGCCCTGGCTGCTGCAGGGCCACATCCGTACGCACACTGGTAACAACACTACTCAGCCCTCTTCTCCCACCCTTACCGATTCTCTGCTTCCAGTCCGAAACAGATCAGCTGCCAGGCTGTTATCTTGGAAGATACGGGCTTCCCAAACCCCCTTGGCACTTCTCTTTAAATATTCTAGCTGGAACCGAACGTGGAGTAAAGGCCCAGCTTGGGAATGTGTGCCTGGAAGCTGGTGCTGTTGTGCTGTGCTGGGATGCGTGGTCCTGTGCTGCTCCATGCTCAGAGCCCTGCTGCCCACCACCACGGCACCTGGCATCACCCATAGCTCTGCAGCCCGTGGTCCCAGAGTTACAGGCAGGTGGTGGCAGCTGCCTCGTGCACCTGTTGTTGTCTGGGGCCATGCGCAGCTGCAGCTCTCCTCATGCCCACAAAGCATCTCCCGAGCATCCTTTGTAGTGTTATTGGGATGGTGTAATGGTTCCTTGGCACTAATTTCACACCCTCTCAGTGTACTAAAGACGATAGCTGAAGGAAGCTGGCAAGACTCGATTGTGCTTTCCAAATTGAGCATGCACATTCGTTTCCTCCAAAAGAGCCTGAGAGGAATTCAGCCTGGCCAGGGCCTTTCACTGTGTCCAGGAAGGAGAAGGGGGAGTGCAGGGTTTGGGGGAGGAAGCGGTGGTGCGCAGCCCTAACGCTGTGTCACCGTGGCGGGGCCTCGCCGTGCGGAGCTGCCCTGCTTCTCGCAGATGGTTCCGGCGTCGCTGCTCTAGGAGGGATTTTTCGGAGTAGGAAATTCCCAAGCTGGAGGCGTTGCTGGGTGAATTCAGGCCTTCCCACGCCGCTTTCCATCCCAGTAATGCTGCGAGCTCTCCTTTTCACACGATTGCTGGCTAATGAATGGCTCGCTCTTTGATATTCCCCATGTGTTGATGCAGTGGTTAATTGGGAACGTTTCTCTTTGTCTCATAGGTGAAAAGCCCTTTTCCTGTACACATTGCAACCGGGCCTTTGCTGACCGCTCTAATCTGCGCGCCCACCTGCAGACCCATTCAGATGTAAAGAAGTACCAGTGTAAAACCTGCTCCCGGACTTTCTCCCGTATGTCGCTGCTGCACAAGCACGAAGAGACGGGCTGCTCAGGGGCACGCTGAGAACCAGCTCTCCTTTCCCGTGCAGATACACGTATTGTACCTAGTGTTTGTAGGAGTTAGTTCCCTCCGTGCTGCCGTTGCCGTGCACCTCGGACCGTATGCAGCCACAGGACGTGCACGCTCCTCATCCCGTGCTCCTGTGCAACCTTAAGGCCCAATCCTGCTCCCATCTGGGTATCTTTGGGTGCAGGGTGGACTCCCACAAGAGGCACCACGAGGCCTGGAGCACAGCAGCACCTCGCAGGAGGGATTGCATCCTGGCGTGCCACCAGTGCTGGGCATTGCAGCTGCGTAGCTCTGGGGGCTGCTTTTTTTTTTTTTTAATTTTTTTTTTTTTTTCCCATAACCACTTGGTAACTTCTAAGAACCAATATTTTCTTTAATGAAAGACAAAGTGTTAACACAACCTCTTTCCCTCTGCCGCGATTGTATATAAGCTGCAAGTAGAAGGTGTAACTATGCAATAATACAGTATCACATTAGTTGTGAAGCAGCTGCTTCTCCCCAGCACAATGACAATTTGCAATGCCTACAAGATTAACGGTGTCCATAAAAGGCATTGGTAGCTATTTCAAACAAGAATCCTGTTTACAGAGCAGCTATGCACTCAAGCACCTGTTAATATGACTCTTAACAACTGCTTTTCAAAGAGGACTGTGACTAATAGCCGGCACTTGTCAGCTGATACAATGGTGGCCTGTCCAAAGGCTGCCCACCGACAGGTGTGTGCCAGAAGTGCTATTTATGGTTATTGACAGGTGCCTCCTGAATGCGTCTCTTTGGACATTGTTTTTACAGAATCATAACAAAGAGGATGTTTACATTTCAAAGGTACACTGGTATTTATATTTTTGTGCCATGATTTTGTACTGATAAAACTTTTATATAATTATATACAGTTTATTGATATTCAATAAAATGGTTAATTTATAATCTGGTTCTGTGTGTGCTTGGGGTGAATACGTAGCTGAGCTGAGCATGGTGCAGGGGCTGTGTTAGGCCCCAGCAGTTCTCCTGCTCCTGACACTGGCTGCAGGTGAACCACAAGTGCTGCTGCGCTGCAGGGGCTGTGGCACAGCTGCTTCTTGGGGAAGGAAAAGGTAGGCTGAGTCAGTTCCTGCAGCCATGTGGGGCTGGGGGAAGGGGACAGCTGTGAAGAGACATGGGCAGGTAGAGGGCTGCTGGTGGGGCTGCAGTGGGGAGTACTTGCTATGCCTTGAGACTCCCCCTGGGAACAGCCCTGGGGACCACCAGGACATAGGCAGGTGACTGACCCAGTACAGGTGGTGTGGCCGTGGGGCTGGCACATCCTGTTGTCACACAGAGCCTTTGGATGGGGCTGTCCCAGGAGGGGTGAGGTGCACTAAGGACACCCCTGGTGCCCATCTCTGTGGTTTTCCACAACAAAGCCATTCCTGTGCTCCAGCCCCCTCCCAGAGCCCAGAATCTGGGGCACGCAGCCTCACCACCCTTCCCACTCACCTCCCCGGGGGGTTGAGTGTTGGTCCTTTCTCCTCATACTGCCTTGGTGCCATCTCCAGGACATGGCTGCCAGCAGGGCACTGAGCAACCATCTCCTTGTGCTGGAGGCAGTGCCCACAGTACTTGTGCCCAACTCCCAAGGGCTGCGGTGGAGTGGGAAGATGTGTGGGGCTATAAAATGGAACAGAACTGCTGCTTGGCCCTTCTTTAATTAAGAGCTCACCCAGTATAAACCAACTTTCCCAGCCACGCTCTACTCATTACTTTATTATTAAGCAGGGCAGGAAGTTTTGGGTTTTGTTCTCATGTGTGCTTTTTTCTTCCTTTTCCCTACAGGAAATGGGGGAAGGGCACTAATTACTTTCAGCCTTCCATCCATAAAATCTTGGATTCGCAAAAGCAGCTAAACTGTTTTTAAAAAAAAAGACCAATTTGGAGTGAGGACCACCTGTAGGAGCTGGGAAGGAGGGTTCAGGGGCTGACAACCAGGGAGCACGGAGCTACAGGGCCCTTCCTGCAGTAGGAAGGCTACTCTGTGAACTCTGCACATCTTTCATTGGGCCAAATCCTTTGGTTTCTGTTCCCCCAGCAAGCAGCTGGCCACACCTTGCAGTCCCTGCTCAGATGTGCCTCACTGGGGCTGGATGCGAGGAGTCCTGCCAGCCCTGCTTCATTGGGGTGTGATAAATTGGGCAGGTAACGGGGTTGTGGCCAGCCTCCTCCTTAGTTTTGCTGCTCCCGGATTTGCTTTGTCTGGAGTCTGGCTGGGATGCAGTGCATTCAGAGGGAAGGTATGAAACAGGTGAAGGACAGCCTGGGCTCCTACCAGCAAATCCTGCTGGCTTTCAAATATAAATGCAGCCTTAAAACATGGGGGGGAAATGTACTGCTGCCTGTTCTGAATCACAAAGGAGAAGCACGCAGGCACTTGGGCTGAGGCTGTGTCTGCTCTATCTGTCCACTTTAGCCAGCCTGCCCCTGCTCCAGGGTCCTGCAGCATGGGACTATCCCATGTGCCTAGGGGTGTGCCTGGATCTGTGACCCCACTGCATCACAAGGCTTCATGATGAAGAATTGTCCCTGGAACTGGATATTTTGATGAGCCACAATTTTCTATTTCACTTTCAGGAGGAAGCCCTCTGATCAGCAGCCCCAGCTGCAGTGATGCGCAGCAGCAGCATCCACATTATCCCTGCCCTCCATCCCTGCCCCTGTCCTGTGTGCTCACCTGGGCAGCATGTGGAAAAGCCAAAGGGTTCATGACAAAGCCTCAGCAGTTTTCCCCTGTTACTTCCCCACTCTGTTTTAATGCCACAGGAAATAAACACTCTGTAAAGTTGCACCCCATGCAGGTAGAGCTGGCTGTACGCAGCATTTGGTGGCTATGTTGTGTGGCCATCTGCAATGCATTATGGTGTCCATGCTTCCAGAGCTGGGATTCAGGCAGCCTCCCCCATAGCAGAGCACAGGGCTCGGCTGTGCTGGCTCCACACACCCAGCGGGGCAACGTGCTGCCACCATCGCACATCTGAACTCCTCCTTTTCATTTCCATGGGTGACCTCTGAACAAGCACGTACAACCCTGTACAAAGTATGCACAAAGTATGTGTGCTTCCCCAGTTTTCCCCTCTCTCTGACCTGGTGCTGAGTGAGGGGTTGTAGGAAAGGAGCCCTGGGAGGGGCAAGAGAGTGACCAGAAGTAGGGCAGGACTTGGGGAAAGGCCAATAGTGGAATCATGGCTACGTGGCTGGTGTGAATTTGGGGGATGAATGGCAGGAGCTGTGCAGAAGCCAGGACAGCTGAGGGGTGGCCAGCAGGTACCCTCAGGTACCTGGTGATTCCAGGGCTGGGTGGTCTTTGCTCTTGCTCTGTGCCCACAGAAGGACAGCAGGTGCAGGGCTGGTGGATCACAGCTCCTCATGTCAGCATGTAGAGGCTTAACAGCCTCCGTCCATTAATTGCTCACAGTGAGGAGGCAGTACACAAGCAACCTGCAGGCATAGTTACTGTTTTTCTGGCTTTGGGCTATTGACATGAGCAATTCTATCAAATTAATCTTTAATCAGATGATAAACTGATAGCATGGGGCTGGAGAGGTGCAGGTCTTCCCAGAGAAATGAAGAGTGTGGTGAATACAAAGAGAGCAGGAGAGCCCCAAGTGGGAAGCAAACCCATTGGGTTATCTGCCATTTCTTCATCTGAGGATTCCTAGCTCAGCATGAGAGGAAAAGCACAAACACAGAGCCCTCCTCCTTCCCACAGGGATCAGTGTGCGCTTTACTGGCCTGAGACTGCAGCTCCACAATAGCGATGCTGTGCTGTAACACACTGGAGATCTGCCTAGAAAATCATCAGAAAGTATTTTAAACCTATCACAGCATACATATTTATGGATCACCTCTGTTTTACTGGGCTCACTGAAAGCACTGTGAGGCCTGTTTGACTTTCCTTCATAAAAAGTCTCATGTTTCACATGTGAAGAGATTGGCGTCTCCCGAGCTAATTACTATGGGTTTCCCTCCACCTCTGCATTTTCCACGCAGGGTTATGCTGGCGACACATTGTCTGTTGCCCCCATGAAGCTGCGGTGTTGCACATGGGCCTCAGTGAGCAGGAGACACCATGGGCCATGGCAAGGAAGTGGCGGTGCACTGCGGCACAGAGGCACGGCTGCTATAAAGAGCTTCAAGGGCCTGCATTATGTCATTACTCAATTAGCCTGTTGGTAATAGCACTTCATTAGAGAGACAGTTCCTATTCACTGGCTCTAATCCGCTTTCTAAAGCAGTCCAGCAGCCATTGAGAGCTTTTCCCACTTTGCTGGAGAGGCAGAAGGGGGTTTTGGATTGTGGCCCCGCAATGCGCAGCTGGGAGCACCTCTGCAGCAGTGATACCCGGTGCACACTGCACCCCAAAAAGCTGCCCAGCACACAGGGAGCAGAGCATCTGCTGCACCCCTTGCCCCAACATTGTCTGTCTGCACTCAGGGAGAGGTGTTGCTTTGGGGTCACACCATGGGTGACAGCTGGGGACATGGCACTGCTTCACCCCAAATGAGGAAACCATATAACATTGCCAGGGACAGCAGCAGGGAGCAGAACCCCTTGCCCTTGCCTTGCCCAGCGCACTGCCGCATGTTTTGTTGCTTTGTTTGCCCTCTGCCTTCTGCGTAGTGCCTCTCACCACAGCGCATGGGCTGCAGTGCTGGAACCACCAGCACACACCTGCCAGCCTGACTTCATAGAAACCCTGCTCTCTTCTTTCTTTTTTTTCCCCTCCGTTTTGCTCTGTGAAGCAAACTGTACCATAGATATTAACTGGGGGTAGGAAGTAGCATGAGAGTGGTGTGCAGGAAACCAATGTATGTCAGGAAAGGATGTCAGCATTGGGCAGCATGGCCGGGGGTGAGGGTGAGCACCCAGCACGGGAACTCCCCCCGCCCCGCCGCCTTGCTTGGGTGATACACAGATTAGAAGGGCAGGAAGCACAGCAGAGCCCTTTGCTTGCTATTACTGCAGGCAGCTGCTTTGATTCATGGTGGTCATTGGGGCCAGCAAAGGAGCACAGAGCTCTCAGCTGCTGCCATGGCCCCAGGGCTGAGGAATCACCTTGAGTGTCCCACATCCTGAGTGCCTCATGTCCTAAGCATCCCATATTCTCAGTGTTCCACATCCCGAGCATCCCATATCCTGATCGTCTCATGTCATAGCTCCCCAGCCTTCAGAGCCCCACAGTCCCTCAAGCCCTGCACTGTGAGCACCAGAACATTCTCAGCCAATTCCACATCCCCCAGCCTGGGGCACCCATCTGCCTGTCATGGTTTAATAATTTTGTAATTTTTGCTATCAGTATTCCACATCATAACATCATATAAAGCATGAATAATTTTACTGAATCTGCAACTTATCAGAAGAAGACTACATCTCCCAGGGAACAACACGATAGGTCACGGGACCTGGACTCTATATTAACTCTGTCGCAGAACAGACTGACGTTTTTTCGAGTTCTGGCGTTCAGGGGAGTGTGTGGGAGCCTTCAGCCGTTCGCCTAGATTCACAGTAGGCCTCTCGGTTACGGGACTCATTCTCTCTCCTATTTTGCTTGATTCGTTAGCTCAATTTTCAATTTTTCAATTATATTGTATTATATTGTGTTATCCTGTATTTCGATATAGTATTTAGTAAATAAGTGTGCCTCCTTAGATCGTTGCCGCTGTTTTCTTTTCCTAATTAACTTTTTCCTTTCGGCCTAGGGCCCCTCCGGGGCCTACGGCCCCCTGTCACGGACGCAGGTGGATTTTTAGTTCAAACCGTGACAGATTTTGGTGGAGAATGCGGGCACTTTGAGTTGCTGTTTTTCTGTGTTTTCTTCTGTTGCTCTTTTAGCTTTTAACAGAGCTACGAGTTTTTTTTTCCCTGTTAAGGAGCTATCTCGTGTTTGCGATTCTGCACCTGCGAGCTTGACCTTGAAAGTCCAGGCGGACTGCCAATACTCCAGTATATTTTATAAACACTGCTGAGCTTTGTTTTCTTTTACTTTTTTCTCTCTATTGGAGGAAAAAAGATGTTTTCTCTACTAAATTTGTTTTACCAGGGACTGTGTGCCATTGGTTCCTTTTTTGAGACGCTCCGAACATATTGGGCCATGTTTAAGCTAGCCACTTTTTCTTATGGAATTGTAAACATGTATAATGATTTGAAAGCATGGTTAGCAATGCTCACTTCGTATCTGTATACAGCTCCAGAGGGAGCAACTAATGCAACTAATTATACAGAAATGGTGATTTTTAAGCGTGCTCCTCTTTCTTTCTATGAATCCTTTATGCAGTTTTTGAATGATCAGTGGGTCACACTCTTAATCTCCCTGATCTTATTGTTGATTATTGTAATAATCTCACTCAGTATCTGGATTTATAACATCCGGAGGAAGTCTTCCCTAGAACCAGAGAATACTGAGTGGCAGGGAATTGAAGAGATTCTCAAAGGACAGACATCTTCAGTGTTATGGAGCTTCACTCCTGAACACTTGAAGAATCCTGAGAGTTTGATTGCATATTTGAGGCAGGAATGTTGTGGCTCAGGCAGATCTCAGGAGGCACAAATGATTTTGGGCCTAGCTAATGCTTATTGGGCCTTAGTCAATACCATTCCTGAGAGAGAGAGTCTTAGAGCTGAGGCAGAAAAACTTCGGACTGAGAAGGTAGAGAGAGAAAAAGCTTTTGAAGCTGAGAGAAAAGATCTCCTGTACCAACGAGACTCAATCTGGTACGAGAAAGAGAGTCTTAGAGCTGACGCAGCAAAACTTTGGACTGAGAAGGTAGAGAGAGAAAAAGCTTTTGAAGCTGAGAGAAAAGATCTCCTGTACCAACGAGACTCAATCTGGTACGAGAAAGAGAGTCTTAGAGCTGACGCAGCAAAACTTTGGGATGAGAAGGTAGAGAGAGAAAAAGCTTTTGAAGCTGAGAGAAAAGATCTCCTGTACCAACGAGACTCAATCTGGTACGAGAAAGAGAGTCTTAGAGCTGACGCAGAAAAACTTTGGGATGAGAAAAGCTCCCTGCAATCCCAACTCAACACTCTCCAGTCCGAGTACAGCGCCCTCCGGTCCGAGCACGACGCTCTCCAGTCCGAGCACGGCGCCCTCCGGTCCGAGCACGACGCTCTCCAGTCCGAGCACGGCGCCCTCCGGTCCGAGCATGACACTCTCCAGACTGAGCGCGATGCCCTCCGGTCCGAGCATGACACTCTCCAGACTGAGCATGATGCCTTCCAATCCAACTGCGACACCCTCCAGTCCGAGCACAACACTCTTCAGTCTGTGCATAATGCCCTCCAGTCCGAGCATAACGCTCTTCAGACTGAGCACAATGCCCTCCAGACCGAGCACAACACTCTTCAGTCCGAGCATAATGCCCTCCGGTCCGAGCATAACGCTCTTCAGACTGAGCACAATGCCCTTCGGACCGAGCACAACACTCTTCAGTCCGAGCATAACACTCTTCAGACCGAGCACAATGCCCTCCAGACCAAGCTCAACACTCTCCAGACTGAGCGCGATGCCCTCCGGTCCGAGCATGACACTCTCCAGACTGAGCGCGATGCCCTCCGGTCCGAGCACGACACTCTCCAGTCCGAGCACAGCGCCCTCCTGTGTAAGTGCGTCGATCTCCAGGTCAAACATGACTCTATTGACTCGTTGTACACTGACCTCAAGGCCGACTACAACGCCCTCAAAGCCAGTCGCAGCACCCTCCGGTCTGTGTACGACGAGCTCCTGTCTGACTACGACGCTCTCCAGTCTGAGCACGACGCCCTCCAGTCTAGTTATAACGTCCTCAGGGCAGAATGCGACACCCTCAAGTCTGAACCGTATGTACTCCAACTTAACCAACCACCGGGGGCACCAGATACAATGTTGGTTGCCCCTGTAAGAGGGCGAAAAACAAAACGAGTTTCAACTCAGATAGAGAAAATGCAGAAGGAGTTAGAAGAGCGGAGGGAGTTAGGAGAGCAGGACTCAGGAGAGCAGGGGGACTCAGGAGAGCAGGGGGACTCAGGAGGTCAGGGGGACTCAGGAGAGCAGGAGGAGTCAGAAGACCAGAGGAAGTCGGCGGAGCAGAGGTTGTTAGAGCAGTATAAGAAGATGTTAGAGGAGGAGAAGAAGTCAGAGGAGCAGAGAAAGTTAGGAGAGAGAAAGTTAGGAGAGAGGAAGAAGGAGGAAGGTCGCCTGGAGGAAATAACACAAGCGTCAGAGTCAGGGTCAGAGTCAGACGAGGAGCCAAAAGCTAAATTTTCTTTACGAGAATTTCTCGAGTCCAAACTTATAGATGGGGCAGCCTCATCAACACAGCTGCCAACATTAACACCTGGGACTCCTGATAGAGCAAAAGGTGAGCAAAGTATTACGACCATTATTGATCGATCTTTTAAACTGAGTGAAATTCGAGATCTGAGAAAGGATTTCACACGTCAGCCAAAAGAAAATATGGTCACTTGGTTACTTCGCTGCTGGGACAATGGTGCCAACAGTGCGTGGCTCGATGGCAGTGAAGCTCGCCAACTGGGTAGCATTTCCAGGGACTCACGTGTGGACAGAGGTATAGGCACATGCCAAAATCGGTCCTACACCCTCTGGAAGCGGATGTTGATAGCGGTAAGAGATAGATTCCCCTTTAAACGGGACTTGGAGCCTGAGAAAAAGAAATGGACTGATATGGAGAAAGGTATCCAATTTTTGAGAGAAAGGGCTCTGGTGGAAATGCTCTACAGCCCCCAGTTCAATCGTAACAATCCAAACCAATTACATGATCCTGAAGCAGTCCACGTTCCACGACAAATGTGGCGTGACTTTACAAAGGCAGCTCCAGAAAAGCATGCCAGTGCACTTGCATTGGTATATGGCAAAGGGGAAAGAAAGCCCCTTGTAAATGAGCTAATTAGCAGACTTCAGGAGCTTGAATTATTTATAAGCGCTACAGAAGTTAAGCTTTATACTTCAGCCATTGTCCAAATGGGAAAAAAAATAGTGGAAAGGTTAGACAAAGTGGAGGAAACACAAAGTGATATTATTGACAAATTGGCTAATGTGCCTGATGTAGATGAATCCACGGTGGTACCAGATGATGGAAACCAGGATTTCCACGATCGCCTATTGAGAGAGCTAAACAACATGAGTTCCTCTCGACCTGTATCATCGAAAATCTCAACCATAAAAAAGAGACGACCTCGTATTCAAGCAAACGACAATGATAAGACCATACGTTTTGCTTTGTTGTATTTCTTGAGTAATCATGGGGAGGATATAAAGAAGTGGTATAACTCATCCACTTCTGCACTTCAGGCACGAGTGAAAGAATTACAATCCAAAACAACCACCAAGGTGAACTCTTCCAAACGGGGGAGAGTTCCAGTTGCTGCAAGTCAACGAGGTAAACAATAGAGGGGCCCTGCCCCCAGCCAGGGGGGGGAAAGGGACAACAGAGTATACTGGACTGTGTGGATTAAGTGGCCTGGCACATCTCAACCACAGAAATATAAAGCCTTGGTGGACACTGGTGCACAATGCACCCTAATGCCCTCAAGTCACCAAGGGACACAACCAATTTATATCCATGGAGTGACTGGGGGTTCCCAAGAATTGACTATGTTGGAGGCCGAAATAAGCCTCACTGGTAAAAATTGGCAGAGACACCCTATTGTGACTGGTCCAGAGGCTCCATGTATACTGGGAATCGATTACCTTAGGATGGGATATTTCAAGGATCCCAAGGGGTATCGATGGGCCTTTGGGATAGCTGCTGTAAACACAAATGGTGTTAAGCAGCTGTCAACTTTACCTGGTCTGTCAGATGATCCTTCTGTTGTGGGGTTGCTCCAGGTAAAAGACCAAGAGGTACCAATTGCCACCAAAGTGGTTCACAGACGGCAGTACCGCACCAATAGGGACTCATTGCTCCCCATTCAAAAGCTAATTCGCCAATTAGAAAATCAGGGAGTGATTAGCAAAACGCACTCGCCTTTTAATAGCCCCATATGGCCAGTGCGTAAAACCAGTGGGGAATGGAGGCTGACGGTAGATTACCGTGGCCTGAATGAAATTACACCTCCATTAAGTGCTGCTGTACCAGACATGCTAGAACTCCAGTATGAATTGGAGTCAAAAGAAGCTAGGTGGTATGCCACCATTGATATTGCTAATGCCTTCTTTTCCATCCCATTGGCTGCAAAATGTAGGCCACAGTTTGCTTTTACCTGGAGAGGTATTCAGTATACCTGGAACCGTTTACCCCAGGGGTGGAAGCACAGCCCAACAATTTGCCATGGATTGATCCAAGCTGTTTTGGAACAGGGTAATGCTCCTGAGCACTTGCAGTATATTGATGACATCGTGGTGTGGGGCCATACAGCAGCAGAGGTTTCCAAGAAAGGGAAACAGATAATCCAAATTCTTTTGCAAGCTGGTTTTGCCATTAAGCGCAGCAAGGTGAAGGGGCCTGCCCAGGAAATCCAGTTCTTAGGTATAAAATGGCAAGATGGACGTCGTCACATCCCAGCAGATGTGATTGACAAAATCACTGCTATGTCTCCGCCCACAAATAAAACAGAGACCCAATCTTTTCTGGGAGTAGTGGGCTTTTGGAGAATGCATGTCCCAAACTACAGCCACATAGTGAGCCCTCTCTATCAGGTAACACGGAAGAAGAATAATTTCTCATGGGGTCCTGAGCAGCAGCAGGCTTTTGAGCAGATAAAACAAGAAATAGCCCGTGCCGTGGCCTTGGGGCCAGTACGGACGGGACAGGATGTGAAGAACATCCTCTACACTGCTGCTGGAGAGAAAGGTCCCACCTGGAGTTTGTGGCAAAGAGCCTCAGGAGAGACCCGAGGCCGACCCCTAGGATTTTGGAGTCGAGCATATAAAGGGTCTGAGGAGCGCTACACTCCAACTGAGAAGGAGATCTTAGCCGTGTATGAGGGGGTTCGGGCTGCTTCTGAAGTAGTTGGGACAGAGGTTCAGCTTCTTCTAGCACCTCGCTTGCCAGTAATAAACTGGATGTTTAAAGGACAGGTTCCCTCCACCCATCATGCTACTGATGCCACTTGGAGTAAGTGGATTTCATTAATTACTCAACGAGCTCGAATGGGAAAACTCAGCCGTCCTGGAATTCTAGAAGTGATCATGGACTGGCCTGAGAGTAAAAAAATTGAAACACCACCTACAGAAGAGGTATCACGTGCTAAAGAGGCACCACCATACAATGAGCTACCAGAAAACGAAAAGAAATTTGCCCTATTCACAGACGGATCATGTCGTATTGTAGGGAAGCATCGCAGATGGAAAGCTGCTGTATGGAGCCCCACACGACAAGTTGCAGAGGCCACTGA
This sequence comes from Coturnix japonica, assembly GCF_054131305.1. Lineage (NCBI taxonomy): Eukaryota > Metazoa > Chordata > Aves > Galliformes > Phasianidae > Coturnix > Coturnix japonica. Next base: position 14,229,844 of record NC_140681.1, on the reverse strand, counting down.
AGGTAAAGGAGAATCAAGTCAATTTGCAGAGGTAAAGGCTGTTCAGTTGGCTTTAGATGTGGCTGAACGGGAGAGGTGGCCAATGCTTCATCTTTATACTGATTCATGGATGGTGGCAAATGCCTTATGGGGGTGGTTGCAACAGTGGGAAAATGATAATTGGCAACGAAAGGGTAAACCTGTTTGGGCTGCTGAACTGTGGAAAGACATTGCTGCCCGAATAAGGAACATTGTTGTAAAGGTGCGCCATGTAGATGCTCATGTGCCTAAAAGTAAGGCTACTGAAGAACATAAAAATAACCATCAGGTTGATCGAGCTGCCAAAATTGAGGTGGCTCAAATAGACTTGGACTGGCAGAACAAGGGTGAATTATTCCTAGCTCGGTGGGCCCATGAGACTTCAGGTCATCAAGGAAGGGATGCAACATATAAGTGGGCCAGAGACCGAGGGGTGGACTTAACTATGGACGCTATTGCTCAGATTATTCATGATTGTGAAACATGCGCCATAATTAAACAAGCCAAGAGGATGAAACCTATTTGGGGGGAAGGGCGATGGCAAAAGTATAAATATGGAGAGGCATGGCAGGTTGATTATATCACCTTGCCACGATCTCGCAATGGTAAGCGTTATGTACTCACCATGGTGGAGGCAACCACTGGGTGGCTCGAAACATACGCAGTACCCCATGCTACCGCCCGAAACACCATATTAGGGTTGGAAAAGCAAATCCTGTGGCGGCATGGCACTCCGGAAAGAATTGAATCAGATAATGGGACCCATTTTAAAAATTCCCTTGTAACCACTTGGGCCAAAAATCATGGCATTGAGTGGATTTACCATATTCCCTATCATGCACCAGCTTCTGGTAAGATTGAACGATTCAATGGGTTATTGAAAACTATGTTGAAAGCAATGGGTGGCGGAACGTATAAAAATTGGGAGAACCATTTAGCAGAAGCCACCTGGTTGGTCAACACTCGAGGATCTAGTAATCGTAATGGTCCTAACCAATCCAGCTCCCTACGTACCGTGGAGGGAGATAAGGTTCCTGTAGTACACATAAAGAGTGTGTTGGGAAAAACAGTTTGGGTCCTTCCAGCGTCTGGAAAGGGCAAACCTCTCCGGGGTACTGTCTTTGCCCAGGGACCTGGGTGCACATGGTGGGTGATGGACAAAAATGGGAATGTTCAATGTGTACCACAAGGGAATTTGATGTTGGGGGAGTGCAGCCAATGATTTTCCTGTAGATATATAGGTAGAGTCTCAGAAAATATTTCAATTGGTTACAGAATAGTTCAATTAGGTATAGGACTTAAGATAGAGTGGATCAATGTTAAGGAAACACTTTTCTCTATATACCTTAATTAGGCATTTTGTAAGCAAGTTTTCCATCTGGACTCTATATCCTGCACTGGCCATGCATGTGTAGAGCACACATGGAAAGAAGTATAAGTCAAAAGGAAATCTGCTGTGGTGGCTGGGAAAGGATGAGTGCACCTTGATGTGGGGGACGCCCTACCAGCGCTGCCTTTCCCCTCTACCGCTGACATGTTTTCCTTTTTCTGGCAGTTTTGCCATTTTCTCAAAATTAATAAATAGTAAATTAGGTTATAGAGTTTTGTTCTCAACTTAGGGATTTGTATGGAATAAATATAGATTGTTGAGAAAAAATAAGGTTGCTGATTATTCACAATTATACATATGAGTGTGTATGTATGTATAAATATAATGTAATGATGTAGAATAAGGGGTGGAATGTCATGGTTTAATAATTTTGTAATTTTTGCTATCAGTATTCCACATCATAACATCATATAAAGCATGAATAATTTTACTGAATCTGCAACTTATCAGAAGAAGACTACATCTCCCAGGGAACAACACGATAGGTCACGGGACCTGGACTCTATATTAACTCTGTCGCAGAACAGACTGACGTTTTTTCGAGTTCTGGCGTTCAGGGGAGTGTGTGGGAGCCTTCAGCCGTTCGCCTAGATTCACAGTAGGCCTCTCGGTTACGGGACTCATTCTCTCTCCTATTTTGCTTGATTCGTTAGCTCAATTTTCAATTTTTCAATTATATTGTATTATATTGTGTTATCCTGTATTTCGATATAGTATTTAGTAAATAAGTGTGCCTCCTTAGATCGTTGCCGCTGTTTTCTTTTCCTAATTAACTTTTTCCTTTCGGCCTAGGGCCCCTCCGGGGCCTACGGCCCCCTGTCACGGACGCAGGTGGATTTTTAGTTCAAACCGTGACACTGCCAAATGCTGTCTTGTGGAGGGGGAATGGGCTGGGGGCTTTCTCTTCCACATAATGAACAGCCATGGCTCAGACCTTAGAGAGGTGCAGCCTAAGCACAAAAGTTATTTTAGGTCAAGAGAAGTACCTGGGTAGAAAAATGTACTAACCTGGTTGTGGCAGCTGCTGTTTGTGACCAATAGCATTCAAACACCACTATTTTCCAAAACGAACTCAATTTAAAGCAGTAGATCTCCATCTCTACTTCTTACAAGGCTGGAGGGCAGCAGTATGGGGCTTCCATTTACTGGATCCATTACCGTTTGAATTCTCTCTTTTTCCAAGAGGCTACTCAGAGAAGTTGTGGGTGCTTTGTCCATGGAGGCATTCAAGTTCAGGCTGAATGGGGCCCTGAGCAGCCTGATCTAGTGCTTGGTCTAGCTGTTGGCAAACCTGCCTGTAGCAGGGGGCTGGAAATGGGTGATTTTTGAGGTCCAACACAAGCAATTCTATGATTCTATTATTCTGTGATTCCATGATTCTATGATTTTCCCTCTGTCTCTGCTGCTGGCAAATTAACAGTTTACCTTTACGACAAAAGTCTACAGTTTATCCCCCAGAACACAATTTTTATTCTCAGTCTGCATGGAGGAAACTTAAAGTAACTACAGAAAATATTCTGAAAGATCTCCAGCAGCAGAGAGCCAAATAGACAGGGACCAAAGGCACCATGTGCACCAGGCATGTCACACAAGGATGCTCTTACGCTTTAGCTGTGGCAGGCTCCGTTGTCTTGCTTTGCTTTGCTTTCTCTCAAGCCCCCATCCCTTCTCGCACATGCCATCTAGGAAAGGTGCCTATGCTTCAGGTCTCTCTCACTGGTGCTGGGCATGGCTGCAGGTCTGTGTCATCATCAGGGCTCTGCATGTCCCTGAGCCATCACCATAAGCAGAGCGTTCTGGAAATATCCCCTTGCATCCCATCCATCCATGTGCCACCTGCACCAGACAGTCCTGGGATGTGTTCTCAGCTACTGGCAGCTCCATGCTCACCCTGCTTCTTGCTCCCCGCCCACCCCAACCCGCTCTACCCACCCGGAGTGCTGCGACCCTGCCGCACAGTACAGCCCTGCATGTAAAATTAGCACTATGGCAGGAGGCAGCAGGAGGAGAGCGGCCCTGGGGCTGCAATGGGAAGCAGATGCTCACTGATTGAGCCCACATGTGGTGGTGGGAATGCTCAGCAGTGGTGCCCAGCCCAGGGACAGGGATGTTGTGTGCATTTGAAAGGGGGAAGTCCCCACTTATCTCCTGCCCTCTCCAGCCCCACAAATGTGATTTCTCAAGCTTTGCCATAAAGGATGGTCATTTCTGTTTCTTCTCAAGGCAATTTTCCACCCACTCTCTCTGGCCCTGGTGGGAATTGTCAGCTCTGAGATAACGAGGAGAATGAATGGTTAGCACAGGATGTTGCATGAAGCCCAAGTGCTATTTGTAGGCAATTTTAATAAGTAATAATAAAGAGAGAGAACTCCAAAGGAAGTAACTTGGTATAGCAGACAAGTCAGATTTATCAAGGCAGAGAGGAAATACTCCCCAGAAATGAATCTGGCATGAGTTCCTGCACACCAGTCCCACGATCCTGTCTGCTACCACAGGCAGCTCTTATCTGAAACAGTCTAGTGTTTAAAATAGACTGGAAAATAAATAGTCCTCCAGCACAACTGATCCTCCAGAGCCTGCAGTTCATCCCGGCAGCATTTACGGTTTTCTCTGGAGTGTTTCTGACACGCACTTCAAGGCTTTCCAGCTCTCTCTTCCTCCTCTGCTTGTGACACTAATGAACCTTAAGGGATTCTTAAAGCACGTTTTATGGGCATGTATTTTTAAGCAGGAGAAGGAGAGCACAGTTCTCAGCCTTAGTGGGGTGGGAATGTCTCTGCGAGCCATGTTCCAGGCAGGAATCCTTCACACACCAGCTCGGAGTGTGGCTGCAGCCACTCTGCTGGCTGTATGGTGCTTCACAGCCACTGTTCACCACTGTGTCATCCTAATAGAGTATTTTATTGTTTTTCCAATTGTACCTAAAACTATCATTCGTTATCCTGCCTGGCCAGCAAGCACCTTGCTATTAATGGATGACACAGGGCCCAGCTCAGAGTTTCCAGTGCTTCTGCCCTGGCAGGGCTGGCTTTGCACTGCTGTGGTGCTGCCATGATGTGCAGCCACTGCTCGAGGTGACACTGACTGGGGATGAGCTGATGGAGCCAGGTGGTGGCTCCTGGCCATCAGGGCCATTGAAGACATCCTGCTTGCCCAAGGACAGGGCATTGGTGGCAATCACTGTGCTCTGATTGAATCAATCATGAGTTTCACAGCATGGGTGGGAACATCCTGCAATACTTCCCAGCCAATGCAAGGTGCTGGGGTGTATTTGACTGGAAATGTCTTTTTGTCCAGCAGAGGCATTTCTCTGAGATCTGAGGTGGCTCAACAAACAAACCTGTGTCCCGTGTTCCATGCCCCATGTCCCGCACCACACGCCTCATGTCCTGTGTGTGCCCCATGCCCCATGTACCATATCCTAATTGAGTTCTGTGCCCGTGTCCCCATCCCATCATGGCCCACCTGCAGCCCCTGCCACGTGGCTCTTGGGGATGACTACGAATGGCTCTTGCGGTTTGGTTTTTTTTTTTGCTGGAAAAGACCCTTTCTGCAGGTGGGGAAATCTCCGTTACTCGGTGTAAGTCCTGACAGACTCTTTACAGTAGTTAAAAGGAACAGCATTAAAGGAAAAGAACTTAAACAACCCCAAAGCGAAGGGCCTATAATTTATTTACTCTCCCCAATGAATGCTGGTTGCAAATCATTTTGTGTAAAAATGACTCCTTTCTTCAACTTTTGATCTCTGATATTCCTGTGTTTCCCTGGGGAAAATGTAAATCTAGGAACTTATTACTAATGTTTCCTGTCCCTGACAGTGGAGCCAGTTGATATTTTACTTGAGAAGCTGGAAAGGGGGTGGGGGGGGGAAAAGCTGCTTAAACGTAATGACTGTAGACTGTTTCCAATCTTAGTTTCGCTTTTTCAGATGAAGACTTTCCATCTTACAGCGGGGATAGGAAGATTTTAAAATAAAACATGATTTAACCTCAGCCAAACTTCCTCTCAGTGTTTACACTTTTGGCTCAGGGCTTGATCCATTTAAAGCCGGTTCCTTTTGAAGCAGCCCCGACTCATTGCTGTGCAGTGATTATAAACTGTCTGTTCCACTTCTGTGCCATAATTCCCACTGTCCTCTGTCCCGTTACTGCTTGGGGACACCCCTGGCTCAACTCACCTATACTTTTTCCTTTCTGACCGCATCACCTTGGCACCACTGTGGGCACACAGTCCACTGCTGCACAGGTTTGGAAAAGAAGGCTGGAAACTTTGAGAATTGTCTAATTTTGTCATGTTCCCCCCAAACTAAGTGCACTGCGAACTCACAGCAGGCTTTCCTTAGAAATGAAAGTTCTCCATAACCAGGAAAGCTAAGCAACACTGAGAGAAAATGTTTTGGAGTGATGAAATCAGGATTTTTTTTCTCAGTCTGCACTGTTCCTGCCTGGAGTCACAGACCAGATAGTGCAGTGCATTATCTTTGCAGGGCTTTACAATTTTTTTCCTATTTTGGAATAGAAAAAGAAATCCCAAAAATATCTGGCAGCCCAAGCAGGTGCCAGCAGAGCACTCAGCTCCATCCTCTCTCCCTGCCTCCTGTCCTGGCCCTGCAGCATATGCCCTACACAGCACTGCCCCAGAGGGACCCAGGGAACTCAGGAGGGATGTGGGGCTGCAGGTGGAGTGGGGCAACTCGGATGCCAGCAGCAGCCATGACTCCATTCCTGGAAGCCAGCTCCCACAGGAGCAATTCAGACGCTGTTTTAATGTCAGCCAAAACACAGGGAAGAAAAGGAAATTTAATGGGGTCTAAATTGAGCTACACACCCTGGAGGATTTCTGGCTGCCCCTGTTTGTGACAGATAAAATAATCCTGTGAATGCAGTAATGCTTAACATTCCCCCGCATTATCTCATTGGCATCCCCAGACTCCTCAGCTGCATCTTTCTCTTCACTCCTCGTCCCTCTAACAAGGTTGCAGCAGCACTTAAGAGAACTTTTGAAATGCAACCTGGGAGATCCAGATCTGGGAGAGGCATATGAGCATTGAGCTCAGCTCTGCTACCGCTGTGCCAGCAGAGCCCTAAAACACCATCAGTCCAGGCACATCCCCAGGCTGGAAGGAGGGGATGATGCTGATGGGCATCCCATATCCCACATCCCGTGTCCCATGTCCTATGTCCCCGCACCAGCTGGTGCTATCAGCCATCCCCTCTCCCTTCCTGACAAGGTTCCGATGTTTCTGGATGGACAGCTGTAAATGATGTCATCTCTGGAGATGACCCTGGCTCTGGCTCATATGCAACAGATTGTGAAGGGAAGCAGCCCCCGCTTCCCCCACCTGAAGAACACTGAGATTGTTGTCCAAAGTGCACGACTCTCTGGATCATCCAGGGCCGTTGCAAAACTGCTTTCTGTTGCTATCCAGCTAGAAAAGGCACTTTATGAGCATGTATCTTGCACAACCGATATGTCTGCTGGCAGTTAAACACTCTTGACCCAGCTGAGCACTCATTCCCTGCTTCCATCCCCTGCTCTGTGATGCAGCCCCAGCCAGATGTCTCTCCTCTCACCTCCCTGCCATGCTCCCTTCTTGTGCCATTCCACTCCTGTCCTTCTCTGTGTCACCTGTGGCAGTCCTGACGAGTGCAGACTGTGGCTGCCATCCCACCAGGCTTTCAGTCTCACCAGGAACCAGCTGGAAAGACCATAATTTATTTTCATTTCAATTCCCTGTAGCTGCACTTCTCAGCTGCACCTGACCATGGTGCACACATGCCCGCAGTCCTAAACTCAATCCCTGAGCTGCTCCTCCAAACGTGTGAGCCCATGGGCACTCATCATGGCACCGGGGCAGGACTCAGCACCTCACAGGCACCATGTGTCCCAGCTGTCTCCTTGTTGTGGATATGGCACAGGGTTGCTTGTTTGTCTGGAGCACTCACACAGTTTGGAAGATGCACTGGGGGAGAAGAGCAGACAGGAACATGGGAATGGCTCTGATGTAAGGCAGAAATGGGGAAATGAGAGGGAAACCTGAGAATGGCTCAGCCAGCAGCACAGTGCTGGGGACAAGGTGAGAAGCACGTTTGTGTCATTACTCATGGAGAATCTGGCAGAGAGAAGTGCGGACAGTCTTCCACTGGAAAGCACTCTGGCTCTGCAAGGGTGCTCTGGAGGGAGTCAGTGGCCAATACACCAGGATGAGTCCTGGAGTGGGAAGAACAGAGCCAGGGTCAAGTGCAGAGCTTGGGCAGCATGCTGCAGGGATGCTTCTGGGATGCTATGGGGGTGTTTCAGGGATGCAGGGCAACATCCCTTGCCCAAGGGGATCCCACACCACATTTCCTTGGTAGTGGCAGTGATTGAAGTATGGCAGCTCCTGGTGCTCCTTTTGGCCTTCCCCAGCAGCAGGATAATGCAGCCAGGACCCCCTTCCAAGAGCTGTGATGCAACAGCATGCAGGCTTGTCCCCTCAGCTCTTGTAGTCTGAAGTTACCTTTAAGGCCATAAAACAAGCTGTGAGCCTTATTGTATCAGTTTGGGGAAGTAACTTCTTTGTTATTGAGAACCTGTTGGCCATCATCCCACTTCTGACTCCTCCTTGCCCAAGGCAGATGTCAGTGTCAGGTCTGTCAGGTGCTTAGCAGGGACATGGCTGAGCAGAAGTGTTCCCAGCTGGGGACTGGAAGCTGCATGGCAGCAGGATATCGCACAGTAAAAGGGGGACACAGTTTTGCTCCCATGGCAGTAGGTGCCTGCAGCCCACAGAGCTGGGTGCATCCAGCACAACCTGCTCAGAGAGAAAGTCACATCTGGAGAGGAACAGATTCAGAAATTCCCCCCATGGCTTCCCCTAGATGTGCAGTGCAAGGGTGACTGGAGATGGTCCAAAGCTCTGCTTTTATGCACGTTTGCATCACAGGCAGGAGTGAGCCCAGATGTGAAAACAGTGAGAGTGGGGTTCTCCAGCAGGGCCCTCCTGGTGCCTGCCACTGTGCTGCACACCCCAGCAGGGCAGCAGTGCTTCCTGGGCTGGGGGTCTCTGCAGGGAGCAGGCTTTGGGGATGCCATGGGAGTCCCTTCCCATGCTCACACAAGCATAAAGGAAGTGATTTGTGAATAAGCCCGAGCTCAGATTTGGCAGTGTGGAGGGAACCACTTTGAGTCAGTCCTGGGATGCACAAGGCTGTCAGGGATACATCCTGCTCCAATCACCACCTCCTTACCCTTCTCATCCCCAAAATGTGCCCTGGAGCTGCTGAGCCAGGGCCAGGACAGCCTTGAGGATTTAGCCTGTATCCAGATAGCCCAACAGTGCAGTCTCTCCTGGGGTGCATCCCCATCCCTGCAGGGCTCTTCATGTGCCCTAGCCCTTGCCTTGGGGCAGCCTGAAGCCCTATAGCTGTGACTCAGGCATTAGTCAGCGTGTCAGGGAAGCATTCCACATACCAGCATTAGCAGGAATGTTATTTGCTGAGCACTGAAGAGTTCTGACAGGACAGAAAGCCTTGCACTCAGCTCTTCCCCATGTATGGATGTGCACCGGTGTTACTCAGCAGGATATGGCACAGACGGAGGATCTGGGGCTGCAGTTGTGCTCAGGGACCCAGCAGCTTGGAAGAAGCGGCTGGGAATAGCCCTGCTCCAGCAGCACCCCACACACAGACATGGGCCGTGCTGGGAAACAGGCAGCTGTTTGCTGGGATGTGTGTGTTGGCATTTCAGAGGAATGGGGAGTGAGCAGTAGCAGGGAGCTGGACAGCAGATCAGCACAAGGAAATTTAGTAATAGTGCCCCCTTTCCCTTAAAAAGACTTCTTACATGTCAGAGCAAATATTTTTATAAATATACAATTTCACTTCCCATCTCTGATGTTTTACAAAGGCTGACACTGAGCATTCTCAAAGACCAAGACTTTCCCAAAGCTGCAGCCTTTGCTCAGTGCCAGCGATGGGGAAGTCCATGGCCCCCAGCCCAGGGGAGGCATGAGCTGCCAGGGAGATTTTCCTGACACAGAGATATGCCCCCAGGCCCCACGGGCTGCCCAAGGACTTCAAAGGCTCCGTAAATACAAACAGATGAAGCACAGCACTGAGTCAAGTGAGCTGCTGGTGGTGTGGGGGAACTTGGGGCCCCATGTGGGCAGGGTCCATCAGGTGGGCACAGGCTATGGAACAACGAAGTTGCTTGTGCTCATCATGCATGAGCAAGTGCATGGCAAATATGGCACTTTTGTCCTCCTGCATCCCAAATCCTCTCCATCTGAACCTGAGCATACAGTGCATCCAATGAACCCCAGCACCCCTGCAGGGACCCCCCGGGCACTGCAAGCAGTCAGATCCCCCTCAGTGATTCAGATCCCAAGACAGAGCTGGAGCCACTGCAAGAGCTGGGGAGAGGCAACAGGGATTGCTCCTGAGCAAAAGGAATTTTTAGTGTGGCTTAGCACATGTGAGTGTTTTACGGTTCTAACTTGTCCGGGGAAATTTGCAGCATGACTCACGCTCCTTTCTGGAGTTCCTGAATCACTGCATTGTGCTGAGAAGTCATGAACGTGCAGAGGCAGCGCTACAACATCGCCAAGTCCCTGCAGCCGCAGCACTGCACGGCAAGGCCAGGACAGGACAGCTCTCTGCTCCAGCACATCAGAGCCCAAGAGCTGTTTGACAGCTCCTTCAGAACGCCCCTCTTTTCCCTGGCATCTCGGGAAGCAAACAAGTCCTGCGCGATGGCGTGTATATGTGCGCTCCTTCAGCAAACAGTTAAAAAATAAAAAAAATATTAAAAAATGGAATCAAGAGAGGCTGTTTCCCTGCACCCCTCTGCCAGCACCACACCTCTCCCCGAATGCCGAATACACTGTTTATTTTCCTTCCCATTAAGGTTTCCCCACCAGTCTGGCTCTGGGAAACTCAATTTACACTCAGACCTCTCGGTATATTATTCCTAACAGGAACAGAAAGGGGCAGTCAGCGAGGAGCGGCTCCGGCAGCCAAACAAGCCGCCTTTGGTTTCTCACCGGCAGCGCAGCGCAGGGACAGGAAGTCCCCGTGCAGACAGAGAGTCTGCAGCCGAGGGGTGAGGGTCTGGGAGCGCGGGGGCTGCGGGAGGAGCGAGGACACGGCGGCTGGGGGGGGGGGGGGGGGGACGCGGGGCTGGGGGAGCTGCGCCCGAGGGGAACGGGGCTGTGCGGGCTGCGCTGCCCCCTCGGGCTGATTGCACGCGTGGGCAGGAGGCTGAATTCAGGTATCACCGTGCGGACAGTGCTGGGTTAGCGCCCGGCCCGGTCCAGGCACGCTGAGCACCGAGGGCTAACCGAGTCCCATTGCTTGTCCTCTGCATCCGTGGTGCAGGCACAGTGTAGCCCCATGGCACAGAGGCACCGTTCGAAACCTGCACGCTGTGCCGCAGCCATTAGAGGTTCAAGGGAAGAACGAGGGAAAGGCTCTTGGTTTGTCCCTTGGCACTGCTCAGTAATCACTGCACAGGACACGGCTCCAAGCTCTCGGGGTGTCACACTGGGATATGCCCAGCTCTGTGCCGCATATTTTCTAGCTTTTTCTCCACTAGAGCCAGACACTCCTATGCTGCCGTACCAAAGTTGCTTCAGAGGCTCCATCTCCATGCGCTGTGAGTATTCCATGAGCAGCATCCTGCCCCAAGACCTGGTACTTGTCACAGGAGCTGGCTTTTCCCAGGCAGCGTAGGGTTATAGTAGCTCCTTGTTCTCCCATATCACATCCTTCATGACCACTGCACAGTGATCTCATCTTTCCATTTTTTATGTCTCCTGTGCTGTGCTGCCCCAATCCTGCCCTACCTCCAACTTCTGTGGGGAACCAGGGTCCCCACGGAGCAAAATGCACAACCTGCCGAGGCTCCATGGTGGTGAGGAGACCAGCTGTGAAACCCATTTGCAGTTTTGCCATGATTTTTAAACCTTTCGTCCCCACACACTCAGTCTTCCCCACAGCTCTGAGCAGCCCCACCAGCTCCTCCTCTCCTGCCCTTCCTTAGAGGCATGAGGTATCTTTGCAGGATGCAGCCCAGGGGGATCTCACCCCCATGTGTGTTAGATGCCGGACCACTCTCTTGCTTCACATACTGGTTTGGACCCAAATGTGCCCTGGCCAGAACCCAGCAGTCTTCTTCAGGAGCCCAGAGGAGCTGGGAAGGATTCTTCTGGGTGGAGAGAATGCCCTGGAAAAGTGCAAATCCACTGAGGAGCAGGAGTCTAAGGAATGGGAAAGTGGGGGCACTCACAATGGGCATGTTCCCCTGGATCAGCTCCCAGAACCCCTCCAAAAAAGACTCCAGTGTTGTTCCTTACTCCCTGAGGACTCTAAGCCTTGCTGTCACCAGGAGGAGGTGCCCAAGGGACTAGTTCAGCTGGGAGGGAAGCAAATGAAGAGACTTTGCCATAAAAATCTCAGAAAGTGGTGTGCGGAGGTGATTCAGCCATGCAGGGTATCTCCTGCCTGAATGCTTAAGGACCACTTAGCATCTCTCGGTGCGTTATTTTGGCTTGGAGACATGGCACATTGCCAGGGTGCAAAGCACTTCTGGAGACTTTTCCCATGTCCTAACATCTGACTGGTGTGTGCAGGCGCTGGGCAGTGGCTGTGAGTGATTCTGAGCTCCAGCTGTGTGCTCTGCCACTGTGCTCCTGGCATCCAGTGCTGGTGTCCAGCCTGCAGGAGCACAGTGGTGAATCCCTGTAGTTGTTCCCTCTCATATGCTGGGACTAGTTCACCAGAAGAAAACATCTGTGGCATCCAAGGACTGGCAACAAACCAGGAAGCTGTCTACAGGCACGGTGCCTGCAAGGCAGTGGCACTTGTGCCCCTTTTAGTAGCTAATGGAAGTGTGTTTAGGTGAGCACAAAGGAACTGGCTCCATTCGTAACTTCCCATTTAAAAGTGTAGCTGAAGGGCTTTGCCCATGGTCTAGTTCTCGCTTTTAGGATAAACCTCACCTGGAGCCTGCCCCTGCTGCAGGGGTGCTGAGGAAGATGTTTTGCTGTGGGTGTAAAGAGTTGGAGTGGGACAGCAGATGCCGGCAGTCAGCATGAGCTCATGTCTGTGGGGAGTGGTGTGGCCTGAAGGGCCTTAAGTAGGTGTTGAAAATTAGGAGTTTCTTTCAAGAAGGTCTCTGTGTGAGGAGGCACAGTGCAGCCAGCACTGATGGATGGCATGTGTGTAACTGCTGGCCAGGCACTGCAGCCTACGAGGACCCCATACCAGCAGCAGAATGGGGTTGGAGACTTGGGGGACATGGCTGAGCCCCAAGCATGTTGCTGGGCTGTGACAGAATGGTAGGAGAGCCCTATTCTGGACTCATGTTGGTGCCCAGTTTCCTGCAGTATTCACCCGAAAATGTCCCCCCAGGGATTTGTCCACTCCTCTCAGGGGGATGCGGACACCTGAGGCGATGCGACAACATGCCCAGCATGGAGGGTGGGGACAGGGCCCAATGCAGGGACAGGCAGCAGACTGCAGGGCTGTGGGAAGGGCAAACCATGCCTGGGCACGGAGCAAGGACATTGCCACCCCATTATCCTGCAGCCACATGAGGGATTACAGCTTACACTGTAGGCAAGTAGGCACAGCATGCCAGCAGCTTAGGTCATGTTGGAATGTGTCCTGATGGAGGAACTTGAGTGCATGTCCCACAGCTGCTCCAGGCATTTCCCCAAACCTCTAATGCCCAAGGACAGGCAGCCATGTGGCTGTGGGGCCTGGCTCCCCCAGGTTTGCTGGAGGCACTGTGGATACAGCTTGGTGATGGGTGCTCTCAGGCCAGTACTGCAGCCAGAGAAGGCGGAAAGTGAAGGAAGAGAAGTGTGGGCAGGAGCAGGCCATCCCCTGAGTGCTGCGGTATTACTCCCATGGTGCACAGTGTGCAGCTGGCAGCCCAGGATGGGCACCCATGGGTGCAGCACAGGACCACCAGCATCTCCTGATGCAGGCTCAGCATCTGTCTGTCCTTGGGGAGGTAACAGAGCCCCTGGGGATACTGTGGCTGGTGCTGGGGATGATAATGTTGGGGCCTGGCTCATGGTGTGAAGGGGGCGACCCCGAAGTGCTTAGCCCCTAGATCCTGCCCCTAAGATCCCAACTATCCCCGCCTCCATTGCAGTGAAATATTTCAGCTTTTAGGCATGGCAACAGGAGACGTGGGAACAAGGCCTGGTCCTGACCCCATACATTGACACAGGGCTGGGCCGTGCTGAGGCCATAGGTCCCCATGAGCTCATTCTTATGGTCAACGACCAGATCCAGCCACCATAGACCCTCTTATCATTGGCCTAAATCAACATCACAATAAGCAGAGGCTGATGCATGTAGTGTGGGGGGACAGCAGCCCATCTCTTTCACACCTGATGTAGCATTGTGGAGATGTGGGGTCCACAGGGACCTCCTCGTCACCCTCCCCATCGGCCCCTTAATATCCAGCGTGGCTGTGATAAGAAGCAGTTGCAGGGGCTGCAGGTGGGAAGGTGTCAAGTCATATGTGCGGGGCTATAAACAGTGTGTGCCCATAAAGCACATCAAAGCAGAAAGAGTTTATTTTCAGAAGGTCTGTTTCCTCCACGGAGCCATGAGACAAAGAGCACAGGGGGGAAGGGGAGAGAGGAAAGAGGAGGAAAGGGGGAGAGTGTAGTGACTGCAGGGCTGGCTGTACAGAGCAGCTCCATGTTGAGGTGGGATCAACCCAGCTGGACACAGGGCCCCAAAACCTCACAGCATCACTAGGGCTTCTCCTGGGGGGCAGGGAGCAAGGATCCTGACCTTAAATAAACCCTGCAGCCCCAAATCCCAGAGCTTGGGGCCAGGCTGAGCTTGGTGAGAGTTGTGGAGCTGCTGCAGGCACCCTAATGCTACTGCTCCTTCCTGCTCCATGGGGGGAGGAGGAGGGAAACCAGGTGGGGAGTGTGGCCGTGGCTGGTTTGTCAGCAGTAGGAGCTCCAGAGGTCAGAAAGCAGATGTCAGGGCTGCAATGAGTGTGTGCTGGCTCACAAATGCCTGTATCCTCTGATTTCCCTCCTCGCCCCGCTGATATGGACAGAAAATTCCCATTTCTTCTCACTGCTTAGTGGAGCAGTGAGTCACAGGAAACTGTATGGTGTCTCAGGTTTGTTCCGCTTTAGTTCCAGCTGAAGATACTCTCCAGGAGCCAGGAGCAGCAGCTCTGCAATGTGTTTTTCACCCTTCCTCCTATTGACATCAGCACTCAGACCCTGACCCCGGTACCTGCCCCAGCCCCACCAGCACGTCCTTCCCCTGGCTGGCACCAGCCTCCTGTGCCCTGCCACCCCCAGCATCCGCACAGGCAGGAAATGGGGGGACATCTGTCCCTGCGGCGGCAGCACTTGCTTCCTTCTGCCAGTGGCGCTGGGTGGGGTGCAGCCCTGTGCTCGCCACGCGCACACTGGGTGTGCTCCAAGTGGGTCCTGTGCTGTGCAGCACCTGCCGGGCTCCAGCCCACTCCTCCCCATCCGCAGCCACAGCCAGGGAAACACACTGCGTGTTCTTCAAGGGAAACTCCTGTTTTGCACAAATATTTATCCCACCTGCTTCCTTCCTGCCTGTGGCCGTTTGGCCCCAGGGACTCAGCAGGTCATGGGCAGCACTCAGAAGCCTTCATCTGCAGCAGGCCTGCAGTCCACCCGTTTCTTGATGCTGTGTTTCCACTCACAGATGTCTCGGGGTGCAGTATATGGTGGGTGTCTCAATGCTTCTAGGAGAAGGGCAAAGTGAGAACTTCAGCATGGTCTGCTCAGAGGCTTTGCTGTTCTTTTTTCCAGATGGGCCAGGCACCAAGCGCTGAAGAAGGGTGCGGTGCTTGGATCCCACCAGACACAAGCATGGCACCGCACCCACCCTGCAAGCCCCAAGCACTGCAGTGGGCTTCAGTGTGCCTGTGGCACCCCAAATCCCTCTAGGAGTACTGCAGCCCCCACATTCCATTGTTGTCCCACCATTGCTGTGCTTTCCCCCTCTCCTTGGCACTGCTGAGAGCAATGTGCTGTACTGCAGCCCACGAGCACCTGCAGGATGTTCCTGCACCACTGTATGGGGATGCTGGCAAGAAGAGTCCAACTCACACCACAGTTCATGACAACACAGCTCTGCAGACTGGCAGTGTTCTCACCATTTCCTTGCTGCAGTGGGCTCCTGCTTCCCAGGCAGGGCAGATTTCACTCCTTGTGCTGCAGCTCCTCATGGTGCTTCACATACAGAGGCTGTGATTCTGTGACATACAGCCATGGAGCTGCCTGAGCTGCTCATTTTCTGAAGCAGCAGTGTCAGCACCATAGTGGCCTTTCCCAGCCTTTGTCTTGATTTCCCACAGGGCTCTCTTACCCCAGCAAGAGGTTGAATGCCCACCAACATGACCTACAATCCAGAAAATCCCTTTGTGGGATGTGAAAGCCAGCACAACCCGCAGGGAGATGCTGCTCTCAGAGATCCCTTTTGTCTCACCTCAAGTGAGAAACTAAGCAATGGGGCTGTGAGCCACCCTGCAGGGGAGTAGACAGACCTACAGATGCCCACTAGACACACCTCTGCAGTGCGGGGGACCTGGGGGGGGGCTGGGCACAGGGACATATTTGGCATCATGCACAGCTGGTGCTGGGGGAGTGCTGGGTCCCCACATTCTGCTGTTTTCCCACATCCCGTGTGGTCCCCATGTCCTTCTGGGTCCCCAGGACTTGTTGGGTCCCCCCATCCCACTCATCTGAGCTTGGAACAGGGCTCGCTTCCTGCTGAAGCAGCATATTCACCAGGGGAGGAAAGGTTGCGCTGAGGAGCTGGGGCTGTCCCCACTTCCTTCCCTGCGCCCAGCGCTGCTTATCGGCAGCTGTGGTTTCCTCCAGTTCCTGTCCAGCCTTTGCAAGGTGCAAACCAAGACCCAGTGTGGGCACCCACCTGCTCCCCTCGCGTGAGAACTCTGCTGTTCCTCCAGCAGAACTCTCCTGTCCCCCCAGGGCAAATGCTCAGTGGAAGCATAGCTAAGCCAGGAACATCCCCCTCTGCATCCCCTCATTCTGTGCAACGAACGCATGCAGCAGATGTGCTAGTGCTCCTTCCCCACTCCACAGAGGGAAGAAACATTGTAAGAAATGCAATCTAATGTGGGCCAACTGCATGGGCCTCTCTGCTTGCCCATGTGAGGAATGTGCTTAGGTGAGGGGTCTGCAGGTGTCCCCTGTTTGTGCCCGCTCTGTGCAGTGCTGCTGGGGACTTGCTCAGGAAGACACACTGCCCAGCACTCTGGCGTCACACCAGTGACTTTTCCTGTTTATATCCTGTCCTGAGGATTCGTCCCGGCTGGAAGCAAGTTCCCGGCAGCCGGAGAGCAGAGATAATCCTGCAGGAAGTGGAGCAGCAGGATGGGGAGAATGGCTTTGCCGTCACCATCTCTGCCGCCTGGCGCTGACTCTCCCTGCTTTCTGTTTGGCAGTGAAGCCCTGCCACCATCACCATTTCCTCTTGTGCTGTGAGATGGAGCTAGATGCCGGGTAGCATAAGGGATGAGGAGCTCTGCGCAGAGTAGCACGGACACTTAGATTGGAGGGAGCCACGTGGTGCCTGGACTAAAATGATGTAAGACAAAAGTATATATCACTGTGTTTACTGGAAAAACTGAACAAAACTTAACGAGACAATCATGTGGAAATGAAACTTCTAACTTACTAAAAAAATCAGGCACCAGCATAATTACAGCAAAAATCCCCAACATGAACCACGTGGGCTTTCTCCCAGGGAACATCATCAGAATGGCCACATCCAAGTGCTCTGAGCTCCCTGGGAAGCTGCTTCCAGCAGCACCTGCAGGACAGAAATGGGAAACCTGGAGCATGCTGAGGTGGCATTTGCATGAGGCAATGGCATGGAAATGCCCCGGGTTGTACTTAATGAGTACAGTAGGCTGCTGACACTGCAGGGCTGTGTGCTGCGGCTCCCTGTCTGTTTTGCTGTCCCTGGGTTTATCACTGGCCCTTCCTTTCACAAATGGTGGAGTTCTAATTTAACAACCTGGCCATGCAGAGCATGTCATGGCACTGTGCTCACACATGCACAGACTCACGTGAGGTCTCAGGTTGGCTGCCCACATGCCCGTCGTCCCCTGGCACATTACAGCATCAGGGACTAGTTGGCTCTGCCCAGGGCTTTGGCTTTGGATTCCCGGGAGGGGGACTTATCTGAAATTCTTCAGCACTCACTATGTGTTTGCTTTGGCTCTGGGTTAATATGTATTGGTTTACTGATCAGATAGGGAGATCAATGGACAGAGCATTGACAGGTCTATTTTCTGCCCATTTCAAAGCCTTCAGCCTGAGCAGCAACACAAGGCTCCCCAACCTTATCAGTAGCCAACTAAAGAACCTAAAATTCAGACTAAACATTTTAGCACACTCTTCCATCGGAGTTCCTCATCGTGGAGGGGACAGTGAGAATGCTGGTGGTAAAACTGGAGAGATGAAGGCCCAGTCATTCTGTGCCAGCTGTGCCTAGGGCACACATACCACATTCAAGCTGTTGAATGCGGGCTCCTTGCAGCCCAGCCATTCCCTCCTGCTCCCCATCCCCATCATCTGCTTGTCTTCCACTGACAAAACAGGGAACAATTAGGGCACTGCTTAGTTCACCAGGGCAGTTAGAACCTGGACAGGTAAAGCAGGGCTGTAGAGCAGGGTAGGTAGAGCAGAGCAGTAGAGCAAGGCAGGCAGAGCTGAGTAGGTAGGGCAGGGCACGTAAAAGGGCAGTAGAGCAGGGCGGCAAAGACAAACACCATAGAAGCGGATCCTCCCAGCTCAAGGACAGGGTCCTTTCAGGGATTTAGTCCCTTTGTGCTGGGTGAAGCAAATGTTTACTGAAGCTGCTGCTACAAACCTCAGCAGCCCCACTGGCAGAAAGGTCTGTGTGCACCCTGAAATGTGCCCATGGCCATGGGACTGTGGCTCCAGCAATGCACCTGGCACAGTGCAGCCTGGCTCCTTCCCCCTTCCCTTTGGCACACAGCTCACTGACGTCTCGCAAACAAGAAGCAGGTTGATGTGATTTTTCCATGGATGTCTTGGAGACACAGATAATTCATTATTCACAGTTCACTCATTAAATACTGAGCCCAGCGGCTGAGTGAGTCTCCATTGGCTGTGCAGGTCAGCCAGTTTCTGCACAGGCGTGGTGCCAGGTCACCATGCTGGGCTAAGGGCAGTGCTGGGAGGGACTCCTCCAAAATCAGGGCTGATGCAAAGCATGGTCAGAGCCTTTCTGCTCAAGGTGAGCATCTGGATGAGCTGTGACCCCGCAGCAGTGCTGTGAAGCTTCACAGTGCATTTATCTCAAAACACACCCATAGAAGGAGCTTAGAATCATAGAATCACAAGGTTGGAAAGGACCTACATGATCATATAGTCCAACCATCCTCCCATTACCGTGGCTACAGCAAACCACTAAACCTTATTTTGGAGCTCCTCATCCAGACACTTGTGGCCAGCTTTCTGGTGTTCACTCTGTACCTTTGGTACCTAATTCCCACTGAAATCCGCCTCACCAGCATGATTTCACTAACTCTGGCATAATTTCACTGTTTCACGCCAACTTACTACAAACCAGGCTGACAGTGTGGATGCCCAGGGCAGCAGAGACTTAAGAAGTACCCAGTATAGGGGCACGGTGATGGCTTTCTGGGGCTGCTGCATGGGGCAGTTCCCACTCCACATCCCGTTTGCACACATTGCATCCCTCAGCATCATCCCTCTTCCAGAAGAGCTTCCCAGCTCTGCCCGCTGCCATTCCCATCCTCGGCTCCAAGTTTCCATGCAGGGCAGGGGCACCCCTGGAGGACAGCACTGTGTTTCCAGCCCAGCTAATGAGAACTCCAAATGTCTTTGGTGGGCTGCTCTCTGCAGGCAGAGCTCAGCAGCGAAGACAACCAGGGCCATTTTAATCATTTCCAGATTTGTGTGGGAGGTCAGGGCCCTGGGGTGCTGCTCCATGTCAGTTTTATAAACACAGCAGTTTTTCCAGATGGTCTCTGGCTCCAGCCTGGCTAGCAGGTTGATTGGGCCAGACCGAAATAACAACAGGTGGAGAACAGGCCATGGCTGCCTGACGCTATCTCCTTTTTCCATCTACTCCCCAAATGATTTTTTTTTTTCCTTTGCAGAAAACTTGCACAGGATCAGGGTGTAGGGGCTGAGGCCCCACACCTTCACTGCTGCATGAGAGCAGAACTGCTGCATTCTGGCTCTGCTCCATGCCCCCACCCAAGGCTTGCAACTGTGCTGAGACAGGATGCACAACGCAGCCTGGGAGGTCCCTCCCACAGCTCCACGGCTGCAGGCATGTTACACTGCAGCACTCCAGGATGAAGGGCAGGAGCCCACTGTGCTTGGCACAGCCGTGGCTCCGCACTGCAGCAGTGCCCTTGTGCTGCCCAAACACAAACCCCAGTGAAAATGGGAAGCCATAGACACCTGGCTCTAAAAGAAGAGCGAACTACATTGAACTGGGGCCATCCTGACTCAGTGCAAGTGCCGCCAGCTGCAGGCAGTGCTCGTGGCTGGGAGTCATCTCCCTGCACAAACCGAAAGGATGGAAAAAACACTGCACTGTGTTGGAGGTGGGTTGCAGTGTATCCCACACAGAGGCCTTTTCATATTTCCCATTTGCCTTTGAGTTCAAATTCCAGCACAGGCCAAATCTCCATGTACAGGAGATGAAATCTTGGCCAGACATTACAAATTGATTGCGGGTGTAAAAAAAAATGGCATATTTAGCACTGCTGCTGCCAAGGTCAGTGCATGCCCCTCCAGCACACAGGGACCCCGCACACGGCCCTGTGCTCCAGCTGGCACAAGCTGAGGTCAGGGAAGCTCCCAGGGATCCTCTGCTCCCTGATACACTGCCAAGGACCAAGGGAAGGTGGATGGCTACGGGCATCCCAGGGAACAGCTGGAACATCTGACATTCTGCCACTGCCCCCATCATGCCCTGAGTGGCCCCCATGGTGTGCCAGGGGCAAAGGCAAGCTGCCAACACACACCTTTATTTCTAAACCTGAGCTAAAGCTGAATCAGACCCAGCACATGGCTGTTCTCCACCCCAATAATGACATCTTAACTTCTTTTGTAGTTTCTGGCCCCTTTTGCTCTGAGCACGCCAACTTTCAGAGAACTGCATAGCCCCTGCTATTAATTACACAGTCCCAAAGTAAATATATCTCTGTCCCTGCCTGCAATTTGTATAAATTGCTCATAATGCTGCAATTTAGCGTTTAAGTTCAATTTATTTTCTATTGATTAATGGAAAAGAGACTTCCCCCTGTGACTAATAAAAGTTGCTGGCAGGCAAGGACCCCCCATCCTGGGAGGCTGCATGGGCTGGTTCAGCTGCATCGCATCCAGCACTGTGCACAGCATCATCCATAGCGCTGTGCACAGCACCATCCATGGCATCATGCACAGCACCACGCACAGCGCGCCAGCCCCAGCTGGATCCCGCAGCAGATACTCAGTCCCAAGCCCACCTTGCCACTGCGGAAGGAGGGGCAGGAGCTGCAGCACACGCCTCCGTTTTCACAACCTCCTAAAATGGAAATTATGAGTGCTGGGTGCCGGGGTCTGGACAACTTTACCCACATAGGCAGGTAGCAGAGCAAAGCTGGAAATGCTCTCAGGTCTGGGAAACAGCACAGGCTGCACCGAGCCCCTCCTTCCCCTGGCCCTTTGTTGAGGAATCCCATTTGTGCCATGTCTAAATGGGCTCTAATCCTACAAACACTCCTCCAGAAAAGGGACCGAGCCTTTCTCTAGTTTTTCTGTGCAGCACTGTGTGCACCCAAACCCTTGGAATAACAAAGAATGGCTTTGGCTCTGATACAGCACTATTGCACCTGCAATCTTATTGACCTTTTAGAGTTTGGAAGCGTGACCATCCTCAACCCACATGTGGAATCGCTGGAGCTGTGCATGCAGACTGGAAGAAATGTGGTTTCAGTGCTTCCCAAGTGCTGTCACCATGTGATACCAAGTGCTGACACTGTGGAATACATCCTGCAGAGCCCAGTGTCAGCCCAGAACCCACCTGCTGATGCACCTGGGTGCACCTCATCTGCATGCAGCATCTGCCCCTGATTTCAGGAGCCCATAACGAATTCTCCCCTCAGAACATTATCTGGCAAATGCTCTGCTTTCAAGCATAAAGGCATCGGTCACGTGAAATCAGTATCTTTGGAGGGCTCAGCACTGTTGCTGCTGCAGACATGAAGCGTGCTCCAGGAGAGCGATGCCTTCTTTCTGGACAGTCTCTCTCCCCCACACTGTTTTTTTTATTATCGTCTCAGGAGACAGTGTGCTTCTAAAATTAATGCAGTGAAACTCCACACGTATATACTGGGGGATGGAAATGGGTTTAATCACTGGCAGAAATGTTTGGAAGTGCCAGGACAGAAAAATGTCTCGGAGAAGCACATGAACGGCGCCATGAGTGCCTGGAGAAGTCCTGGCTCTGACCACACGGCCATGAAACTTACCTGCACAGATGGAACTGTGTGTGTACAACTTGCACCCTGCATGACACGTGTAATAACATGTGCATGTTTCTGCATGCACAAACAGCACTGAGTTGATGCACATGCAAAACTTGAGAGCCACGTGTGCACTTCCCTCTCTGAGTGAGGCGGGGAGGAAACAAAGGCTGAGGGCTGCGGATGAAAGGGAGCAGAGGAAGGGCTCGAGCGGCCCACACACTGAGTGATGCTCATGCCGTCCCCTGCACGTTCCCATGCTGCTTCCAGAGTGCAGGCAAGTATCCTTTATTGGCTGCACCTGGCTGCTATTAAGCATTCAATCATAAAGGGATCATGATCCAGATACAACTAATTTGGAGGAACTTTTTTACACAACAAGCCCCTCTCTGTTTGTTTGTTTAGTTTAATATCTAAAGCTAACTCCAGCTGGTTTGACACTGAACAGGACTCTTGGCTGCCCCAGGAACCAGGAGGGGACGCAGACATATTTCTCACAAATGCAGGGGAGCTCTCCTTTGGTGGTTTAAAAATAGCATTACAAAGGGCAGCTGCTGGATGCTGGTGGATGCTAGTGCTGGTGCTGGTGTTGCTGGCGGTGCTGGTGGTGGTGGATGCTGTGATGCTGCTGGTGGATGCTGCTGGTGGTGCTGCTGGACGTTGGTGATGCTGGTAGATGCTGGCAGCACCAGGGGGCAGCCCAGTTCCTGCCGACCCTTTTGGAGTCCCCAGAAGCTGCTGTCTATGTCCCCTGTGCCTGTTTTCCATGCCCATCAGGGTAACCTGGCACCCAGACTGACACTGGATGAGACAGGGGAACCCGTGTGACACCTGGCAGCAGGGATGCTGTCCCTCCATGTCCCTGGGGCAGCCCCAGCCAGCAGAGTGGGCCCCAAGCATTTTCTACTCGACCGTTTGAACCATGGTTCTGGCAGTGCAGAACACCATCGATCACCTATGACACTTCCTTCCCCTGTGACAGAGGAGTGCTGACTTTTGGTTTCAGTACCAAAAAAAAACCACATGAAAACCTCACATTTATTCCATCCTTACAGAGACCCAGCCTGCAAAGCCTGCAGGATCCTGCATGACCTCTTCTAAACTCCTTCCTAAGGGCAGACACGTTGTGAAATGCAAAAGAATGAAGGGGATGAGAACCACAACACTGATCCCTTGGCTGCTGCCTGTGAAGCCCCCATCACTACTGATGCCTACCCTGGAGCCCTCCAGCAACACCAGCACCAGGGACACATCATACCCAGTGGGACCTGGCCACCTGCCCTGGGATGACAGCACAGTAACACGGCTGTGGATGTGGCATGGCCCTCCATTTCAGTGCATCGAATCACTGTTTCTCTCCCCACTTCCTCCCCCTGAGAAGAGCCCAGCACAAGAAACTGCCAGTGAGAGGGTGTCCCAGGCTCTATGCAAATGCAGAAACCAAAGGCTTCTTGTGGATTAGATGCTTCCCTTTGTCCTGTCAGCCCGGAGGAATTTATCAAGCACCTGATCATGGGGACCATACAATGCATCCCACGCATTCCACCACACATGGGCACTTTCAGATGTTTACTGATGTGCAGTAGCTTTTCAGAAGACTCCAGGGAGGTTTTAATTTAACATCGGCAACTGCCCTGAGAAGAATTTTCCAAGTAGGGGGAAATTCTTTATCCTGATCAGTATGGGGAGAAATAAGGAGCAGGGAATGTACAGATTTCAGTGTTAATATTCCTACATTTGGGAATGGGTTCAGGTGCTATTCCCCAGATGCTGACATTTCCCAGGAATTTGGCTGTTTTAAACATTCTGGTCACCATTTGCATATTATTCAGAGTGATTTCTGCATTCCCATACAACCCAGCTCATGTGGACAAAGGGACCAGAGGAACAGAGGAGCCTTCTGAGGTTGTGAAAGAGAAATGGGCCATGGGCAGTCACCGTTGTTGTTTCTGAGGTCCCCTTGGAAGCCCAATGCTGCAGTTCTGCTGTTCAGTGGCCCACAGAGAACAGGGCTTCCCAGTTCCACTATCCCCTCTCTTGCTGGCCCCAGCTCTGATGGAAGGAATTAGCAGACTTGGCTGGGAGCAGCCCCCAAATTGCTCTCACAGGGAAATGGGGGAAGGCAAATGTAGAGTTCTCTTAGGAAGGACATTGCAGAGCTTGCCCTGGAGAAGCACCACATCTATGGGTTGTGGCTCACATGAATAATCCTCACCCCTTTGTCTACAATGTCAAGACTCCTCCAAATGCACCTTCCATTTTGCAATGCTTTTGCTCGGGCCATTATTCAGGCTGAGCTAGCCTTGTTTCCTTGCCAAGAGCTGTATTCTCTATCTGATAAGATAAGCTCCTTAAAAGAGGATTTTTGGGACCCTGACTCACTGGAGAATTTTTTTCTGTGAAGCAGTCATACGGCCTATAACATACTTAACTATTTGATGAGCTTATCACTGAAATTCAAATGTCCATCCTTCTTGTCCCATAGGAGGACAGTCCCTTATCTAGGAGCAAGGTCATCTCAATCAGGTGCTAAGCATGGAGAATCTCCCTATCATCTCCACCTCCACGCCTTCAGCCCCGCTGTGTATTCATGATTACCCCTGCTCCTGCCTCAAGACCTACTGGCAGCGATGAAGGTGATGGTGGGGCAGTGAACCCACCTGGCCACCACAAGACCCTTCATGATGGTTGCACAAACCCAGCTCTCACCACCTGTAATGTCAGCCTAACCTTACTCCATGAAGGCTCCTTTGTGCCTGGCACCCCAAGCAAAGCACCCTTGGTGCCCCTTCGAAGAAGGCAGCCCCACTGCCCCTGCCATGTCCCCAGCTCAGGGGATGTCACTGTGCCACAGCCCCCCAGTACAGGAAGCCTCGTGCTTGGTGGATGGGGCTAGGTTTTATTTCTTTGCTGCAGGAGACCCTCTGTGCCTTGCCCGTGGAAGCTGCAATCAGCAAAGCCTCATATTAGTGTCGCTTCTCCTTTCCCATATGTTTCCAGTTAGAGGCCCTGCCTGTGCCAGCAGTGCTGTCCAGCTCGGCTTGGACGGGTGCAGTGTCAAGCCCAGCAGCTGGACAACATCCCCATCAGCCCCAACAACCTGCTGCCCTGCTGCTGTCCCCAGACATCAGCATGCCCTGACATACACCTGTGCATGGGCAGGACCCAGCCCCACTTACAGCTCTGCTGCTTCTGCCTGCATGTGCTTTGCCATGCCCTGAGCAATGCTGCACCAAGGAGCAGCTGCAGGGCATGATCCAGATGCTCCAAATCCACTCCAGGCTGTTTGCCCCCCTTTAAGGCACTGACATTTCTCTTGCCCAGGAATGCAAAGATCTCACCTCAAGCAACAACAGCAGAGGGACCCCTGACACCCTCAGCCCCACTCCCAGCACCATGGGGACCCTGTACCCATCTCAGGCCCTGCAGGTTGACAGGCTTGGTGAGCCTCAACAACTGCAAATGATCAATCCCAGGGGGATTTTTTCCTCCCCTCGGCTCTGGAGTCAATTGTCGGCCCTGTTTTTAAAGACACTCTTGTAGGCAGCCTGGCTATGCTTTTCTGCTTTGGAGGAATTCCTCTAAAACAATAATAGTGACATTGTTCCTCACTTTGCTGGTGGTTTTATTGGGCTCACGTTGGAGAAAGGTGACCGTGGCTGCCTTTTGGCCACATGTGTTTACACAAGGAAATGCATGTGGGTTTTGGGGTGGCGCCTGGAGTCAGCAGCCGCTCTCTGTACTCCTGACCCTTACAGAGCTGCTTTCTTGCTTCTGGGTACGTTTACTGCACTCCAGATGTGAGCTGGCTCCAGCAAGGCTGCGGAGCGCCAGGGATCTGGCATCCCCAGACTCATCAGTCCGTGGGGTAGAATGCCACGGTGGTTGTTTTAAAAGCTGTAATGCGTTCTTGGTAACACATCATGATTTATTCAGTCCTTGTTTGACAGGGTGCCTTTATCAAAAGCTCATGTGAATCCAGGCTGCGTGGCGTGCTCTGGCTGCAGCTCAGCCAGGCTCTGCAGACAGATCAGTGTGGGCTCTGTGGGGCAGTGTGCTTTGTGCCATGCTGCTCCAGGCGTCAGCACCCATGGCTGGAGCACAAGGGAGGTGATCCGATAGAACAAATGTTGTAACATTGATGGGTCTCACTCAGGTGCCCTACATGATGGGGTAGCCGGGGGGTGACAGCCCCAAGTTCCGCCATCATGCCTTATAGAGCCCACATACTGCTGGCCTCACTCCACTTCTCAAGTCTATAAATAGAGGGGAGAGAATCAAAATCAGAGTGTGCTTGGGGAAAAATTCGCCATGGCTGTGGCTGAGTGCGGGTCCTGGCAGAGCAGCGAGGTGTCATCAGCATGTGAGCTTCCCTGTTACTGAAACCACACTTGGTTCCACTTTTATGCCCTTTAAACCACACAGAGCAATTGCAGGGAGCAGAGGCTGGGAGGCACCTGGCAGGTTTCCGTGCACAGCCCCACAAAGTGCTGTCAGCTTTCGGTCCCACTGCTTTGTGGGGTCATTCTTATGGGCACAGACAGATGCAGGAAACCTTAGCCCTGGATTAGGAATGAGCCTTTGGCTTAGAGATATTTATTTGCCTTTTATCGTAATGGGAAAAAATGAAACAGCAGACAGGAGATGAAGAAAAAAATTCAATCTGGGTCAGAATCTCACACGGGCTGGTTCACTTCACAGTTTAAGTAAATAATTCTCATCCCCAAACCCTTCAGGGTCACATAAATGTGCCTCTTTGCATGGAAGAGACTATTTTGATAGAAGCTGGGTGCTTGATGAATTTGCAGCTTTCCCAAACTGGGAAACTTGATTTTTCACAGTGAGATATAAAATCCTATCAATTAATCTAACTTTTATTGCACCTCTGGGGCATGAATGTGATGTTATTTAAACAAATGGTTCCCATTACCTTCAATTATTTTATAAATGTTTTTCAGTGATTTACAGGCTTCTATTAAATGGACAATATGCTTCTGTGCTCCTTGAGGGGTAAACAGTGATCTGAGGACTGGGGCTCACTGATCTTTGTTTTTTTCTCCTCTTCCTCTTACCCACACACTGGGCTCTACACACAAGGGGAGGGCACAGCCCAGGTCATGCTGATGGGGCTGCCCCTGACCCACACCACATCACTGAGGTGGGGGACCCTCATCCCTTTGTTTCCACCCCAAAGCCATCCCTGCGCTGTGACAGCCCTAAGCAGAGCTCTGCAGACTGGGTGTTTCCAGCTGCACTGACCTCCCCACATCTCAGAGTGGTGCATCTGGTCCTTGCAGGGCCTTCGTCCCAGGGATTACCTGGGATTTGCAGGATCATTTTGTAATGCACAAATGATACAGTACTCTGCGCACAGGGGAGGGAAGGGGGGACTCCTGTTTTGCTTCTCTTTCTCCCTGCTTGATGCAGAATGCCCCAGAACTCTCCTGCAGGCCCGCACTGGACCGGGACTGTGCACCATTGGGTTGTGAGGGGCCACCAGGCTGCAGCTCACAGCTCAGCCCCACTGGGCTCAGAGCCCTCCAGACCCAGGCACAGGGCTGGTCAGTGCAGGTGGGCAAAGTAGGTCAGATCGTCCCTTCTCAGGTTGGAAGGAACCCATGCTCTGCTGCCAGGAGGAAGCGCTTGTCTTGGTGGGGGTCAAGCAGAGACGTGGCTCCTGTAGTGCTGACCCCAGCCCAGCCCTTATCCATCTCCTGTGCCCTGGTGCTCCCCTGCTAATGCTCAGTGCCACACGTTGACAGGATGGCAATTAAAGTCTGTGCTCTGCTCATTCACTTGAGCCTGTCCACATCTCAGGCAGCCATGGAGATAGGCTCTGTTTACAGAGACTGCTGCCATTTATTATTTTTCAGGGGTGTTGTGAGGAACAGGGAGGGAGAACATCACTGTGGG
This sequence comes from Coturnix japonica, assembly GCF_054131305.1. Taxonomy (NCBI): domain Eukaryota; kingdom Metazoa; phylum Chordata; class Aves; order Galliformes; family Phasianidae; genus Coturnix; species Coturnix japonica. The sequence goes on along the minus strand of NC_140681.1, from coordinate 14,201,979 downwards.
AAGATAAACCTGGCAGAGGGCAAAGACACATGGCCATAAATCCACAGCCCTGGGTGCACGGAGCTCTGCACTCGTGCTCTGTGCACAGCCAGGAGCTGAGGGAGCACATGGACAGACACAGAAGGGACAGAGCTATGTTAGATGGCAAAGCCGAGCTGAGGTGGCAGCGGGCAGCCAGTGCTTTTCTTCCTGCAAGTCAGACCATAGTGTCAGGCACAGGGTGATGCTTTTCTCAGCTGGCCCTGGATATCTGCCTTGAACTGCAGCCATGGGCCTGCTTAGGATGCTGGGTGACCCAAAAGATTATTTTTCTTGGCAAACAATGACTCCCTCCAAGTTGTTACATGACTGAAAATAGCTAATAACATTTTACTTAATTAAACAGTGCAAGGCCTAACAATGTAGATTGTCACTTTTTCCCTTGCATTGTATTGCTACAGCAACCCAGATGGGAATTTTGCATCCATCCCCCAGATGGGGCCATGTGTGCTTGTGAGGACTGTAATGCAAAATGGAATGGAATGCAAAGCCACAGCTCCATGTACACACCAGCCTCAGTTCGGCATCTCCGCACTTGCAGAGCCAATGAACCACAGCTTCACCCCCACCTTCAGCCCCCCAAAGCCTCCATTCTGCTTTCTCTCTGTCATCTCCAGCTTTTTATGCTTTCCTCTAACTTAAACCTATCATATTAATAAAATATATTTACCTGACACCCTGTCTTTTGTTTGCTTAAATCAGGTGATGTTTAGAAGACAAAAGCATGGAAATGGCTTTCAGGGGCACCAAGGGGAGTCTTGTCTGAAGGGCTGGTGTGGAGTCAGCATGGTGCTGCAATAGCTGTCCTGGGCTCTGAAATCAGATTTCAGTGCAGTGGGAGGGAGCCTTCGTAGTGTTTCTTCACATTTGGGCTGGGGTCTGTTTCTCACAGCAAGGCTACTAAAAACACTCGGACCTGAAATGGTTTCGTTTGTGTCCACGCATTTGCTGTTTATTATTACAAACAAGTGTCTTGAGGGTCATTAAAATAAATTGGAACGAGTAAAAAATGAGTGAGAAGTACAAGGAAACTGAATGACTGAAAACACTCAGTTTCTAGGGCAGAAAGCTCCCACTTGGAGCGATGCCTCAACTTGTGAGACAAAGAGGAAAAACTCCTCTGCTTCCTTTTCAGCCACGCATGTCCTCCTCCCACACAGGGATGCAGGGGATGGAAACAGACAGAGCCAGGTCCCAGTCTGGGCTGGGCAGCTCTGTGCCTGTGCGCACTCCCAAACACTTGACTCCAACCACCCCATGAGGAGACATGCATGTGAATTGCAGGGATGTGTCCCCTGGGGCTGACGGGACCAAGGCTTGTTGCAAAATGCCACTGGGTTTGAGAGCAGCCCAGGTCTTGGAGAAGTGAAGCCCCAAAACTCGATGGAAGTAATGCAAAATTACAAAACCATGACAAGGACACTGGGAGCTGCTCCTTGCACCACAACAGGGCAGCAGCATCTTTCAGAGCTCACGTTTGAATTCACATACGGAACAGAGAATATTTCAGAAGAACTCCCTGTTAGAAACTTTTTTTTTTTTTTGGAAAGATATCTAATAACTAAAACCAAGGCTCTAAACACTGGGTTTAATGCAAACCTCCCCTTCTGACAGGCCCAAACAAGCTGCAAACAAGCTTAAACCGAGTGGACAGGGGCCCTTCAGAAGAAGGAAAGTTGAAAGCAATTTCGGTGCACTTGTGGGGTGAGGGGAAGAGACAGAGGACGCAGGACTGTGTTCTGCTGGGAAGCATGACGACATCCACAGGACGAACACTCGGAGCCTTCTGGCCTAAATTATCTGCTAACGTAAATAATCACATTCCAGGGACCACACTGCTCTGGCGCCACTGGAGCGCGGGGCGGCCCCTGCAGCAGGTGGCAGCCTGCCGGCCCCGCTCCCACCCCGCTCCTGCTGCTGGTCCCAGGAAGCCAGCATCGCTCATGGTACTGTGGGAAGTTTTTAATGGTTTGCTCCAGGCAAGGCCTCTAAAATGTTTATATTAATACTTACACGCTGGACAGCCACTCATTGAGTCTCAGCTGGAAAGCAGTCCGAGCAGCTGAAAAACATCTGGTTACTAACCCCGGACAAGGCATGATCTGGTAGCCCAGGGATTTGAGAGGTCTCTTCGGAGGGAAAGAAGTTTGGCAAATATCTCCCGCAGTTGTTTCTCAAGTCTCAGTCGCTGCCGCAGTGTCAGACAGTTGTTCTTCATCAAGACCCTATTTACACAGCATCCAAGCCTCAGTGATTACAAAAAGCTGTAATTAAGCATTACTCCCAGTTTCCAGGAACACTTCTGAAGGTGTGGGTCTGTGTGTGCGTTTCTCTGACACATGCTCCCCTGTTCTACATGGAGAGAAAGCAGCTGTTTGTCCTTTCACAGCCGTGCTGCTCCCAGTGCTGCCAGCCCTGCCTGCCCCCGGCCCGTCCAGCCCCTGCGCTCACAGCGCATGGACACAGACATGCAGAACCTTCCCTGGGGTCCTCCATCTCGAGTCCACAAACCTCTGCAGATCTGAAGACCAGGATGAGGAAACCTATGAACACACAGACCTACAAAAAGAGCAGGGACAAGGTACAATGGACTCATGCTGGCTCAGAATTTTGCTTCCTTTCTCTTTCTAGAATTCTTGGTTTTCATCTTGGTTAGTTTGCCTTTGGAGAGCATCTTAGCCAAGGATTCATGCAATGTGTCAGTTTCCACTCACTTAGGAAAACTCTAAGCCACCAGGGAAGCTTTCTTACATTCAAATTAACATGTAAAGAAGGTTATATACTAAGAATATCATCCTAGAACTTTCTTCAACTCCTTTCAGCTCAAGATAGAGCTTGAAGCAGACACGTTTACAGGTACATGCAGAACTGGAACTTCCTTGTTTCACTGTAAGCCAATGCCAGATTAAAATAAAGCAGTGAATTCACTGTGCTTTTCCTTGATGTAGGAAGCACCGTCCTGGGGATGAAGCACAACCTCAAGTGCCCAGCGGCCAAGTACCACAAACACGAGGTGAGCCACAAACAGCACGACGGCTCTGGGCAGGACACAGCAAAGTCTGCTACTGGGAGGAGTGGGGCACCCATTTGCCACCAATTGTGGCAAATTGTCAACCATATTTGAGCATGTTCTCCCCATACAAATACACAGAGCTTAATTACATCAGAGCAAGAAGCAAATAAGCTCTTTATTAGCAACTCAGATCTCACTGCACTGGTGGCATTCCCCTAATGGCACAGTAAAAAACAGAACAAAGCAAAGCAAAGCAAAGCAAAGCAAAGCAAAACAAAACAAAACAAAAACAAAACAAATCAAATCAAATCAAATCAAATCAAATCAAATCAAATCAAATCAAATCCTCGTTCCACGGCCTTTTAAATTATTAATTGATGGACCCACGGTCCCCACGCGCGGATCGAACCTCCCGGCACTCAGCGCTGCGCGGCGCTGTGGCGCCCCCTGGCGGCCGATCCGGCACAGCGCAGCGCGGGGTCGGGCAGCGGGTCCGCTGCGCAGGGCCGCCCCCAGCGGACACCCCCAGCCCCCGAGCAGCAGCATTTCGGGGTAACAGGGGTATTTATTATCTCTCACACCTTTACTTCAACAGACACCGGATCGGACTGCAAACCAAGGTCAGCAGGGACAGCTGAGCGCCCTGCCCTGCACTGCCAGCGGAATACACGCAGGAATACACGCAGCTGACTGCCCAGCTCCGTGTGTGCAGCCCGAGCAGCCCGGGTTGGTGCTGGCAGGGATGATGCTCAGCCCCCGCGGAGCTCTGAGGTCGCACACAGCTGACAGAGCCAAAGCACGGGGATCAGTGGCAGCATGAAGACTCCACAGCATCTCAGTCTTATTGAGCTGCTCTTCATGCTGCTCACACTTAGCATGGAACACCACTGTGCCAAAGTGCTCCCGAGTGCACCTCCAATATAAGACAATGAACAGTGAAACACTTTTTCTTTCTTTCTTAAAGCATCCCCCCCCCAGCACTGTATCACTGTATCACAAGGACTATGGGTAGCACAGACCCCAGTGAAGCGTGGCCCAGGTCAAAGCAGGACACACCAACCTGTGCACCCTGCGACGCACATCTGACCGTTCTGGAGTTTCAAACCAGCACCTGCAGTTTGAAGGTGGGGAAGCACCAACCAGGCACCAACCAGCCCGTCCTGAGCAGCACACGGACACTCCCAGCAGGGAGTAAAGCAGAGCTGTACAGGAACCGCTCCACAATGACCAAGTATTTTCCCGGTTCCCATTTAACACCTTTAGATACAGAGCTACTTCAAACACACACAGTGCTGACACAGTGTTAGTCTCCCTGTCGTCACAGATGCCCTCTGGGTTATGACCAGCACAGACCAGAGGACAGCAGGAGTTTCACACATGCAGCTCATTCCGTTTCCTGTCCCCATACCCAGAAATGTGTTTCATCACAACACTGAACACACAACTGGGTCTTTCTGGTAATCTTCATTAGTGGAGGCAATTTGCACCCAGAAAAGCCCAAATTGTGCAGCTCCAACTTCATCCAGGTTTGCAGAGGTTTGCTTTTCACAGTTCACCAGCTGAGAAGAACCAGGTGAACCTTCAGGCTGTGAAGTTCTTCATTAACTCGGCAATGCTGCATGCAACCACACGTGGATTTGACTTCCTCAGCATTAGGGCACTGCAGTACCGGCACTCCAGGCAGCTCCTCAGCACCACTGGCATCGCCACTGACAGCTCTACACAGCTCTGTCCGAGGGCTAAATTAAAACTAAAGCTCCTTGGCACAGCAGCAGCAGCAGCTGGATAAAGACAATTGCCTTTCACCACCAGTTTCCATGCTGTTAACTAAGTGTGATCTGTAGGAAGATACTTCCAACAAATCAAAAATTCCATAGGGGATCAAAATCTAAACATAAATACAATTAAAGCCTTCTAATATTAATGCACACTTTTTATTATATTAAAATCAGGCAATGGTCTGATACAATAAAAAGGCTGCTTATGGAATACTGTTATGTTAAACCTTAATTACAGAGGATGTTAAATCCTTACAACTAATATTTTCCTCAAAAGAGTTAATGGAAACATTGTTGTTCACTGACTTGATAGCTGCTGCTTTAAAATGGAGTTTTATTTTCTTTTTTTCTTTTTCTTTTTTTCTTTTTTTACACAAACACTTGATCTTTTCATAAAATTCCAGACACACTAGGTTGGCTGCATGTAAGCTTGCATCCACACTGCAGTTAGTGGTCCAACAGTAAAACAGAAAAGGCAGCAATTTGCCAGGATGCAAAGCCAATACCCGTCCTCACTCTGCACCACTTCCCCGGATCTTCACCAGGGCGTTTCCTCTTCCAAGACTCAGAGAATCCTGATGGAATCTACGCTGACTCAATTTGTCTGTCAGACCCTCAGAAGCGCCAACCTGGGTGCTGCACTCAGTTAGTCAACATTCCCGGGTCATTCCAAAGCACCAGAAATACAGCTACTCGGATTGGAGTGTGTGTTTTGAACCTACGTGCAGCCTGGCAGCAGATTTTGGTCATCCTGGTATATTACTGCTCTTTTCATCATGTCAAAAGCCTATCTAACATCAGCCGCAGCCAGCTGGGTGGTGTGGCAGCAGAGCCAGAGGGACAGGGAACATCCACGTTTGCGATCAGAATGGATACTCTTGATTCCCAGGCTGGTGAAGACTATATTTGTTGCAAAACCAAAACGATAAGCAGGAGGGAATAGGTCAAGTTATTGCCCCAGTGCTTACCCCTGCCATCCAAGGGTGAGAAGAGACATAGAGAGGGGCAAAAAGAAAGCAGCATCCCTGCTAAAAAGAGGGGAAGAGGGAAGAGATTAAAAGAACCCCGAATCTCTCACCCAACGCTCACATTACTGGTGAGGGAGATCAGGAAGAGGAATACAATCTATGCCTTGGCCAGAGGAAAGGAGGAAAGCTCGCCCCAGATTACCATGGCATGAAAAAAAAATATAAAACCAAAAAAGACTACAGTCACATTCAGCCTTTACTAGAGATAGCACAAAGGGAGGGATGACGGAGGTTAGCACACATCCCCATTAGTAGTCCATAAAGCCCAGTGTCGTACTGGAAAGAAAACCTTTGTGCCTATTCTAATAAACAGCCCTGAGCTTCAACTCTATTGCAAAAGACAGAAAAAGAAAATAAACAACAAAACAATCCTGGCCAGACACACAGCAAGGTGATTGTGGGATGTATGCTTCACAGTTAAGTTAGATGTGCCACACTGGTCTTGACAGTAATAAATTTAAATCAACTCTTCCTGATACCAGAAGTTCAGCTATGTGGACAGTGGTTACACAACAGGATTATTTGTTATAGCACAACTTATATTTCAAATGAAAAAAAAAATTAGTATCATTTACAGTATCTCAAGAAAAATCTCCTCTGAACGGGAACTTCCTTTCCAGTATTTTGAGGTCTACAAGATGCATCTAGAAAATTTACTACTGTGGAAAATGAAGACAGCTTAAATTGAATAAGGGGGCATGATTATTTTTTTAATTAATTGCTGTAACATTGTCCTTCAGGTGGCTGAGGAAGTTTCATATTTTCTTTAGACATCATTAGACGCCGAAGCTCTTGCAGAACAACTTTGATGCTAAAAGAATTCTGCCATTTTGCTAGGACTGATATGGCTCTGGGGTCCACCTAGAACAGACAAAAACACCATTCCTGTCACAATCAGAACTGTCAATAACTCCCACACACACCCTCCAGCCAAAGATCTTTTAAGAAGTCTGAGTGGAAGAAACCAAAGAAGGCAAAAGCAAGCAGGTGGCTTTCCTGAAAGCATGATTAATCCATGCAGAACTATTTGCAAGCTGCAAATGTACAAGAAAAGTACATTTTGATTCCAGAATTCTCTCAGTTTGTACAGTTCCCTCCTACTCCCCTCTTCTACTCCAAGAAATGGTACGAGCAAACAAAAAGTACTAAAGCAAACTGCAAATAAAAAGCATTCATTAGAAGCTGCACGTGAAAACCATGTAAAATAGTAAAAAACAAACACTTACCACTCCATTAGAACTATTTACTCCATTCATATTAATTTTTGTTACAAATCTTACAAATGGAGGCGCTTCTGGATACTTAGGCCCACATTCTATTTTAAGGCTGTATATTCTGTTTTCATAAATTGTCTGGGGGAAAAAAAAGCAGGAAGGGGGAACAATTATATCAGGCAGTTCAACAAACACTTGGTTAAAACAGTGGTTATTTCAGGAACACAAACCACTAAACAGAAGGTCAGCTGCTTCCATTCTGTGCTGCCTCCCCCTGTTTTGGGTTCATTTTACAATATTTGAGCACTAAATGCTGCTCTTCTGCATATTAAATTCTACTATTTTTTTAAGCACACATTGAATTTTCACATAAAGAATGAAGTTGGCATTGCTTCCTGTTCACTCCCTGAAAAAGTTTTTCTTATCACCATATAGTTTAGTTTTCTGCTCTTCAACCAATCTTTATAAATCAGTTCTGTTTTTATCAATTCACTAATCACAGGCATGATCTTGAAATCAAAGCTATAGCTTTAGTGTAGAGAGCCATCTGAAGTTGGCTGGTCCTAAAGCTTCACTTAAAAACTTTCTTTGGTCAATCGTCAACCCAATGCATGAGCTCCCTGAAAAGTGAATGCTCCAAAATCTAGTACATTTAAAGTACACAGGTTGTTCCGAAAGTAATGTCTCCTATTTATTTCCACAGAATCTACCACAGATACACAGAGCACAATAACATTATTTGATAGAGCAAATTCTCAGCTATAAAACATTGTTTTTCAACACAGTCCCCACCATTAGCTGATTCATGCAGAAGAGCTGGTCAAGGCACTCTTCATCTTGTTGTATGACAGCTGTGCAAGGTCACCTGGAACACGGCTTGTCCTTCACGCTGCTATTGACAATGCAGAAAGGCACCAGCATGACTGCACCAATATCCACTGCCTGGTCTCCATATAGGTTCAGCATTCATCAATGAATGTCAATGGGTGCCATTTTTTCTGTTCTGCCCCTTTGTTCCATACTTCTATGTCAGACACCACTCTGTCAGGCTGCCCCTCTGCTGCCAGCTGTCACACAGCAACAAAATGGAACAGGACATTGGTGGGAAGGTTCAGCCCCTACAGCCACACCAGCAACATCCGCCTCTGACATCACAGGCCAACATCACAAAACAGGAGGCATTACTTTTGGAGCAACCCTTCTACATCCTGATTCCAAACAGCAACAACATCGTTCCAGAGACTGGGGGACAGTTACCTGACTCAGCCTGGACTGTCCCAGTCTCCTAACAGAACCATGTGAGCTCTATGCACAGAGCAATTAACACACCAAAGTCTGCAGCTTTTTATGGCCCTTGCATATAACCACATCGCATTAAGACTAGTGAACAGAAAGTCTTCACCATGCACAGGCCTAGAGCCAGACCAAGTCAAAGTTCTGACAGCACCCCTGTTATTGAATAGCTTGTATAAGCAAGAGGAATGACTGGTTGCAAAACCATCTGCACTGAGCCTGGGGAGGAGCAGTATGCTTCCATGTAAGGTAGCAGGGACAGCCCAGAGCAGCAGCCTGGACCCAGCTCAGCACAGCAGTTCATTTTCCCTGCAGTACACCCAGCACCAGATTCCTCCACCTGCCACAAGCGCGACTGTTTTCTGCTCAGAGGAAAACAGGATTTTTTGACTTTTTCCCAAAGCCAGCATTTCTCACATCCTATTAAAAAAAAAAAAAAAAAAAGGTAATAACATGACTGTGTAAAACAGATGTAAAAGCAGAGCAACCTCCTCACAAATAGGAATGTCTGAAAGCTCCCAGCAGGCCGTGGCTTTCAAACAATTACCTCAACTCAGGAATGGTAGAAATAACAATAAAAACTGGAATTCCTAAGTGTGTCAGAAAGACAAAAGAGGCACAGCTGAATAATTCTTTCGTGCTAGTCCTCTAGCCCTGGTTAGCAGTACAACATGAGCTGCAGATTTCTATCATTGCTGACAAGACAACATAGGCCTAGTTGCACATTTCAGTGAAGGATTTTAAACCTTACTGTATTCAAGAGCAGAGAATACTAGAATCCTGGAATCTCAAAAGTTAGGTCTTAATGAATCTGTAAATACAAAGCAGACGTGACAGAACTAACCAGAGATGGGTACTAAAAGTGTTCCAGATCGTAAGCAAAAAGACATAGAGATACATGAAATCCATTAGTACACATAAGTTGATCTTTCAACATAAGTCGTTTACTGAAGAGTTTTTCCACTCATTTGTGTTTTGTTTGTTTTTTTTTTTATTTCAGTGCTTAGATTAAGAGAACAGGAAGAAAAAACGAAGTAGCATTGGTATTTTAATATTTAAAAGTGGATGCTTACTCTTGGAGGCCCAATAATCATTCCTGTCCATCTTGTGAGTGTCATGTCTTCATCATCTTCAAGGCCCCAACTAACTGTTCCATCACCTACTCCTTTCTGACCTTCTTCAAGTTCTTCCAACAGACGAAAATTACGAGGAACTTTTACTCCTAAAAAACAATCAGAACAATACGTTAAATAAAAATGTTAAAACACCACCATTTCTCAGCAGCATACAAACAGCCTTCTACGTAGAATGGAGATTTCAAGTGATACCAAATATGCTGAAAGTCTGACAGGCCAGATATTAGGGCAGGCAGCAAAATGAAAGGAAACTTCTCCATCCACTCAGAGACACACACAGTATTACAGAGCTCTATGAGCTCTTGTTTAAATGATGTGCAGCATAAAAATGTACAAGATCCTACAAAATGAGCAGGGTCAAGTCCCAAGTGCAATAATGGAAAATCCTAACGAATGCTCTTCATCATCACTGATGCAGCACATCAGCAAAAGAATCCCAAGTGAGCCCAGTGGACCTGTCCTAAGGCGTCACCTCATCCAGCGTTCACAGCACGGTGCACGCAGAGGATGTCAGAAAGAAACCAATACAGAGCTCTGAGAACCATCCAGAGCTCCCTGAAAACATGGGCAGCCATGGGCAGAAGGCCTAAAGCTCTGTAAAATGCAGCAGTTCTTAAGGTCTGGTGGCTCTGGTGTTCTTAAAATTGCTTCAAAGTATATTAATGGCCTACAGAAACTAAATGTCGAAGTCACTCTTGCTCCCAGAATTATAGCTGCCACAATTTGATTCACTACAAAAAAAAAAAACAAGTTACAGAAGGAATTAGTTTATTGGCCAGTTTGGTACCACATCCCCAATAATCAAGTTTCAGAATACTCTGGGTAAACAGGATTTAGTGACACAGCTGTAGAGAGGAGCCCAGAGCCAGCTGAGAGGTATCCACCGTCCCATCAGAGCAGCACCAAATGCACGAGGGGCTGCAAGGCACAGTGCAGTGCATCTCCACGCTGGATCGTGCTGTGACTGACTGCTGAGCAATACAAACCTTCAGCTGTGAAAGGAAATGAGTCAGTGAGGCTGTGAAGCCATCACCATGAGGCTGATCCCAAACCCTGAGCAGGAATAGGACCTCTGTGAGACAGATGTCATCTCTCTAACACAAAACCTCCAAATCACGATGCAGCTTGTGGGCCTTCAGCAAGGGAAGGTCCAAGTGTGCTCCTCACAACTGGGCTACGCAGATCAGACATCCCATCCTAACTGGAATCCACAGAGATAGATACCACCTGCACATGCTGCTGCTCTGCAGGACCTCCACTGAGCGTATCATGCCACCAAACCACATTTCCCTGGGCAAAACTACTGTGATGCCCAGCAAATGTGATCTGAGCCTCTCCCTGTCAGTGCTCACTAAAACTGCCTCATATTCACCAGTGGTGTGAAGGAAACTTGCTGAAGCTGAGTGAGACCAAAATCACAACCAAGGAGGAATCAGTGCCATGGTGGCCGCACCACGTGCTTTAAGGAAAGCAGACGCAGGCCATACATAAAGAAGAAACCCACAGATATTGCCTACCTGCCCCTTCTCTGAGCACCAAGCACGCTGCTCAATGAAAGAGGCAGGAATCCTGCATGAAAAAATTACGTGATCATGTAATTAAAGATTCCATCATCTGGCGAGGCCATAATTAGACCAATGGGCAGCTTTACTGCTAAGCACAGCTAGGCAAAGCTTTGCAATGCTACAGCAAGAGAAAGCAGCTTGACCTCGGGGCTCCCTCAGGGCACAGCTCCTCAGATGCAGCACACATCACACATCTGACTGCCTGAATCAGCCACCCAACACAAACTGCATTTCTGAGGTCCCTGACAGGTCCAAGGTCTGCAGAGCGCTCACTGCTCACATCTTGCACTGGCTCCTATTACACAGAAAAAGTGAACAGAAATGGTTGTCAGTCCCACAGCAATTGCTTTCCAGTGAGCACTGCGGGAGCATGAGCAAATGACCCGTCCTTACACAAGGCAGAGGAATGGGTTGGATGCAGGCTACCACATCCTGCTGATCCACAGCACCTGGGCAGGACTGCCACTGCTGACTGTACACAAACATACCACCGTGCTTTTGTCCAGAATTCCTGGAAAGTGACTTGAATTGTTCCACACACCAACACTGTGTGTCAGGCAGGGCAGGGGGATGCCCTGCTCCACCCCATCACCTCCCGCAGTGCTCACGGTGTAGCAGGGAAGGTCTCCCAGGCAGTTCCCAAACCAACCTGTTTTCCTGAGAGTTCTTTGTGTAACACAAGAAAACCTCAGTACAGTCACAGGTAATTAAAAATTAATAAAAAAATACTTCCAGCTATGCATTCTCATAGAGCCTTTGCTATGACTCAAGAAGACTCCCGTGCAGTGGGAGTGTTTATGGCATAAGCACACAATTCCACACAGGTAATGGTTTCACTTGCAGTTTCCTTGATCTTGCAGAAATGCTCCCAGAAACACAACAGAAGAAGCATTACAGAGCGAAAGAGAATATTTACTATCATTCGGAAGAACAAACCTATGAAAGCTGAGCCACATAACTGCACTAGTAAGGAAAACATTCAAACCACACAGGTTTGGACAGTCTCTAAGAAGTTCATGTTTAGTAAATTTGCATACAGGAAGCCTCAAATCCAGACATTAATTCAGTAACAGTTCATTAAACAGTTCATTTTTTTACAGGAAATCTCAGAATAACACTGAATCACAGGGGAAGTTTTGCAGAAAGTCAAGACATGAATTTTGCTGAACTTAAAGTTGCAGTTAAGGAGCTGCTGGGTTCTAGGTGACATTCTCTTCAGCCTTTGTTTCCAAAACTTCCAGTGCTGCGGCGTGGATGGCACCAATGAGTGTTAGGAACCAGAGCTGTTGGCTGGACTGTGAGCCACAGGCTGGGCCAGCTCAGTCACACTGGGACCAGGAGCCTATGGCCGCCAGAACACACTGCAGTTCTGCACCAGGGAAACAGAATTATTCCTGGAAGATAGTTAAATGCAGCTGGAGTTTGTAATGCCCTTAAAGCACTCTGAGATTCGCCTTTTGTCCCTGTGGAGCCTGGCTGCATCTCTCCTAGATCCCATTTAAGGGCTGACTGCCACTAAGGAAGGATCTCCTTCTCTGGAGATTGCTCCTTTGTGGAGTTTATTGCAAGCCTTCAATATTGGTGAGCATTTCCATTTATTATAGGCTTTCTCTCCATCACGATAATCTATGTTATCAAAACATCTGTTTAAACCTCTGCTTACCTATTGATTGTACAATTGAATAACCGTACAGTGCCACAGTGCAAACAGCACAGTGAGAGCAGTGAAATGAAGTGGGCAATACTCCTGAGAGTGGATGCTCCTGAATGCTCCTCCTCAGCACGAGCAGGAAGAAATAAAGGCCCAACAAAAATGTCAGTGAATCTCTTTCCTTTCTACAATGAAATCTTGAGGATTAAAGCACAAATATTTCATAGAGAACAGCTTAGCAAAGGGCACTGAAAATGCTCTTCACTAGTGTTGGAGTTTAGCAGACAGCTAAGCACCTCCCTCCACCCCCCAGTAGGATGGGGGAGAAAATTAGGAGAAAATGTAGTAGAACTTGTGGGTTAAGATAAAGCTGTTTACTGAGAAAAAGACAAGCAGCAGAAGAAAGCGTGATGAACTCCCAGCCCCTTCTAAACTCCTTCTGCTTGATGTTGTATGGTATGGAATATCCCTTTGGCAGGTGTAAGTCAGCTGTCCTGATTCTGTTCCCTCCCAGCTCCTTGGAGCCTTGGCTCTGCACAGCACTGCTTAGCAGCAATTATCAACATCACTGTGCTATCAATGTTTTTCTTCTCCTCGAACCAAAACATGGCATCATACCCAACATTCTGAAGGGAACAATTCTGTCCCAGCTGAAACTAAGACAACTCACCAGGGGATCTTAAAAGAATTGCTGTATGTTTCTTTATACAGGAAACCCCAGATTCTACTGGTGCTGTCAGGAACACTATGCTGCTCTCTGTTTCAAAAAGGACAATCTCCAGCCATACTTTACTGGTGCACCCAGACAGAGCAGGTTGGTGGTAGGTACAGCTGTCTGGGATTCACGGCTGGACAACGCTCCCATCAGCGCAAACCACTGGTCTGTATGCAAAAGTTCCTCAGTCCCAACCATGGGGCTTACTGCAGAAGTTCTGTGTTTCAGCAACGTGGCTTTTTTTGACACATACTGTTTTGCACTATTTCCTCTTGCCAGCAGCACTAAAACAAACAGGACCTCAAGAGCAGCTAAGTGCAGTGCTTGTCTGATGCTCATGTTTTAGAGGCAAGGAGCTGAGCACCTGCCTGCCATCTCCCTGACTCTGCACTGCTTCCAACACTGAAGGCCAGGGACGGTTCAGGAGAATATGAGGTAATGCAGCCATCCAAAGGCACAGCGTGGCTGATGGACAATGGCTACTGACACACAGCTCATCCCAACTGCACAGAGGAGCTGTGCAGGACCGGCCCCAAACTCAGTCACTGCAGTTTGGATCTCCATCTTCCTGCCCCTCTCCTGGACCACACAGACAATAACTCATGAAGCTGCACTGGCTTAAAAGCAGCAGTCACTGGCCTTGCTCTTCCAGACACATACAAAATAAAGTGAGCAGACCGACAGGATTACAGGAGCAGAGAAGTGAGATAATGTGGTAGTGGAAATGTGCTCTGTCCATAGGCTTTACCCAGGTGCTCCACACCTCACAGCCACCTGCTTCCAAGCAGAGAACCTTCTTATGAACTTGGTAACTACTTATTAACTGCATTAATTAATTAACTGCACTGTGACATTTATTCTTGAAGGCCAGAAAGCCACCAGCAGGAACCTATCTGTAAGGAAGGTACCTCTAGATATTTCCGCTGTACCTCCAGTGCAGCCCTTGGATGTTCCCACATTTATCACCAGAGGATGCGATCTGAGCACGGCGCTGTCAGGGCACACTGGACACTGTTTACAAGAGCAGGTAGGTGAGACTGGCAAACAGGAATGAAACCACATTATTTGGTCCGCACAGGTCAGCCAGAAGGGATCAGCAGGAAAAGATACACTGAGGTCTGGTTACTGCCATGTAGTGTAACGTGAACGATAACCATAGGGGGCCGTTCAACCATTCATAGCAGGTGCAGAACGAGGCAGGAAATCGCCGTTCAACTTCCTGAGCCCTTCGGAAGCGGCTCCTCGGGCCTGTGCTCCCCGGCAGCCGCCGCCCAGCGCCGCGTTCCGCCCGCAGCCCGGAGCACTGCGGCGGGGCCGGGACTCACTGCGGGCTGGGGGCGGCCGGGAGCGGCCTGTGCTCGGCGGTGCCTCCGCCCGGGTCGTTCCGCGGCTCCCGTGCCCGAGTCCCGCCCAGCCGCATCCCTCGGCCCTCGGCCCACCCGGCCCAGCCGCCCCCCGGCCGGGCACCGCGCCGCGCCCCTCGGCCCAGTCCCCGCCGCCGCCCCCTCGCTCCGTTCCCTTCTCCGCAGCCCTGGCCGCTCTGTCGCCGCCTTCCGGCCCGGCCCCGCCGCCCGCTGCCCCGCGGAGAGGGGCGGCCCCTCCCAGCGCCCCCGGCCCAGCCCGGCCCCGCCGCCCGCTCACCCGCACCCGTGGTGGCCGCCATCTTGCGCCGCTGCCGCCGGACCCGCCCCCCAACGCCGCGTCAGCGCAACGCGGGAAGTGAGGCCTCGCGGGGCGGGCGGGCGCGCTAAAGACGAGGCGAGAAAGAGGAGAGCTCTGTGGTGCACGCCGGAAGCCTCCCGAACTTCGCCGCGCGGGCGGGCACAAACGAGGTTAGCGGCGTTCTCTGTTGGGCTGGGGGGGCTCGAGCTGTTCGTGCCCCCCGAGGGCGGCAGCCGGCTCGTGTCCGGGTCAGCAGAGCCCTGGATCCTTCAGGAACGCCTGAAACACGGGCACGCTTTCAAACATTTAACGTCCTATAAAACTCCAGTGCAATTAATAATGGCCAAACCACGTTCATTATGGTCGGAACGCAGGCAGCATTTAACTCCTAATGCTCTTAAATTATCCAGTCACTTGGTAATAATCTGGTGTTGTCTATGTATTTGCTTCCCAAACGTCTTCAGCTAAGGAAAGTACCAGAGTGGTGCAACATTTCCTTTCATTTGCTGCCATTCTCTCGTTGCCGTGAAGCACTGGCAGCAATCCGTGCTGTGTGTTCCGTGCAGACCCACAGTGAGCGCAGCCGAAGGAAGCAGCCAGCAGCACGCAATGCCCGCCAGTCTGCAGCAGGAAAGACACAGCACACATGGGTGTCCCCGCTTTGCTCCTAAAGGCTGGGACTATGCAGAAATGGAATCGAAAAGAGGCGTTGCCAGATGGGACCTGACAGCAGGTGGACCTAGAGGGCTGTGCTTCAGCGGCAGCATTTTGCTTTGCCTCTGTCTAGCCAGTACAGTAAAAAACAAACAAAGAAACCTGGGAGGAAATGAATTAATAAATTCTGCTTTGTCTTGCACTACATATCCCCAGAATTTTGTCCTGAGACATCGCATGGACATTTCACAGAAATTATTAGATTTAGAGGCTCATGACTGCCATTCAAACCCTCATCCTGCTGTATCAACCCCACAGCGCACAGCTACGGCACCATTTCTACCAGCTATTCACTGATGCTGCTTTAAAAACAGCAATGCCAGTCTTGCTGCTGGTCAGACTACAGCTGAAGCCTAACGCTGCATTTCAGAGGCAGCCGAGAGCAGCACGGGAAACGAGCAGGGCAGAAGCTGGGTGGCACAACTGCTCGGCAAAGCTGACCTGGAGCTGGGGGTGCAGATGCCAGGAGCTCCCGTTGGAACTGCTGCGGTTCTGGGGCAAGGTGGGTGCTCAGTGCAACCCCACTGTTGCAGCCCCCTTCCCCTCTGCACCAGGTTTGGGAGGGGATAACAGGTATGGGCACCTCAGGACAGTCCAAACCTCCTATTTTAGAACTGCTCCAGGCAGGATCAAGGCAGCGTTTTGCTGCTGCTGCTGGAGGCTGTTCTGCACCTCCTGCTGCCGTTCTGGGAGCCCCAGGGAGCAGAGGGTCACCCGCATCTTTTAGAGAAGTGACAGGGGGAAACTAAGTGGCCTCAGCAAGTGTCAGTCACAATGAAGCCCAGGCCCACGCTGGAGCTTAAGAGGGGCTGGTTCCGTTTTAGCTCTAATCTGTTCCTAATCAACTTAAGGCAAATTCATCTTAAGCCAGATTTACATCTGTTGAAAAGGATCCACGTAGCTTTTTGCTTCAGAATCGCTATGTGGATTTGACAGAAGCACCCACTGCTTTAAGAAGATGAAGGAGTTCTGGAATCCAGCAGAAAGACCAGAACCAAGCCAGCATTCATTAACACTGCTAGGGATTCTGCTTGACTCAACTCCAGGGAGCTGAGCAGAAGGGAAGGGAGTAGGACAGGAGAGAGAGAAAACTGAGGACTACAAAGCTGTTAGAATATGAATTACTGGAGCCTCAGGACAGAAGGAGACATGAATTTAGGTTTTTGTCAAGATGGAAGAGGTAACTGTTCCTGCTCTTTGTACTCACAGCTTTGTACTCTACACTTCGAGAACTGCAGGGAACTTGCACACTGGAAGGGGAGCAGAGGGAGAAGCGTTCTTTGTTCTGGACACACGATTGTTTGCATCCCCACCACAGCAGCACCCATCACGCTGTAGTTCAACTTCTGTCACACCTGTTACACCAAAGAAATTTAAAATAAGTTTTAGCCACAACTTGAGAATGTTAACTAACTTAACTGATTCAAAGTAACAAACGACACATCAACTTGCCCAGTAGAGGAACCTACCATTCTTCCCACAAAAATCTATATTCACCTCTAAGGTTGTGATATACAACAGTCAGTACATGGAAATTAGAACTAGTTTTATTGCTACGTGTTTTAGGAACTACTCTGACCCAACAGAATCAAGCTTTATAAATACCTGGATGGGAGAGAAGCAGCATTAATTAACAAAGAGCTTGACGGCCTGTAACAACCTCCCCTAACCAAGCTGGCAGTCTCTGGCTGCAGCCCCCAGCACTGCATGTTCCTATGCATGGCCTTCTTCACCAAGGCTAGTGCTGGAGACCTTGGGTGAGAGCTGCCCTTTTCAACAAGGGCAACACAAAATCATAGTTATTTTCTTCAATAGCAGTATAAAAGGAGTACTCCTCCCTCTTCCTCAGTTTCAACTAAATGCTTACCAAAGTATTCTATACTGCCAAAACCACAGAGATCCCAGCATTGACTATGACAATTGGAGAAGACAATTTAACAATAGTAAAATGTTGTCCTTAAGGGTCTGAATACTTTATTAAACACTTGGTACCTATAGTACCAACTGTGACTTTATTTGTAGAAGCCAGCTCAGACTTCAGCATTCATCAGTTCTTACTGAAGGAGAGATGGCAAGTCCCAATCCTTTAAAGTGTTGTCCATCATTGAAAATTGGTACTTCAAAGCTTACACAGCAAGATCAAGGTCATCCATAACCTATGTCTTAAAAGCCCCTTACCATGTACTTCAGGAAAGTACACTATGAACTCAATACAGTTTACAACTAGTGAAGAGAACCTTCAGTTTTTTGACCTTCAGTAAGATTTCATTTAGAAGAGAATTAAACAAGAAGCAAACCACACTTACTCATTTCAGTGCCCGCTGGATGTAAACACTTAATATTGTGCTAAGGGAATTTTTTTTCCCCAATCTTATCCTTAGCATCCAATGCCATTGAAGTTAATTGCACTTCTGGAAAGGTGCTGAAGTCTGGTCTAATGCAGTGTCGAGCTCCTAACAAAGCTGAAGAACAAGCAACCACTTCAACGTAAACAAGGCTTAACAGGCTGCAAAATACCCAGGTGTCTGGAACTGTATTTTGCAACCAAGTGATCAAGTCTGGACTAAACACTGAGAACGTATGAATGAAGAACAGCAACAAGTCATAGCAAATGTGATTAGTATTATCCAATTGCTCTGTTATAAATATATTATATACATTCAAACATCACATTAAAATATTATTCAGTTACACCAGAAGAGATTAAGGCCTTATATTATTTACAGAAACAAGCAAGCACCTTAAAAAAAAATATGAACAAAACATCAGTCATTGACGTTTCCCTTCTAACATTATAAGTTTGATACCTTGAGCTCTTGAATACAGCTATGTGCAATGTGCCCAATGCTATAACTACTTCAAACATTTATTGTCAGGGTAGGAAATGCTCAAATAGAATGCCCATTAGTGACCACTCCATACAAACAAATGCAAGCATGTGCTGTGCCTTCCCTCTCCTCAGGTGGCTGTTAAGGTACAACTGAAGGCTTATACAAAAATGGTTTGCCCAATTCCACATAGAAAGTAGATCAATTTTATGTTAAGGGAAACTGAAGACACTTAAGGATTCATGACCCACCAGTGGAGTGGGATTCTCAAAGTTCTGTTCCACATTACATCCTCTAGATTTAACATGATAGCAAAGATGGAGCTGCAAGTTTACCAAACAAAGAGTGCATTGAACAGTGATGATTTATAGGCTTCCAGTACTGATACAGTTTTCATGCAGTATTATTTGGACTCAAACATGAAGTGACAAACCGCTGTCACCATTCCCCCAGAGGTCTCTGGCAACAAGCTATTTTTGAAGTGTTAAATAATGTTGATACAACACGTTTACAAAGCCACCACGTACCAATGAATTAACTGTCCTGCCTTCTGGCTTGCCTGACAGCTTTACGAAATACAGTGATGAAGTACTTTCTAAGATGTAAGCGACATGGCTAAACAAAAGGTGCTCAGTAAGAGTAATCATCTTCAAGTATTGTTTTAGGAATTAGTTCTTTAAATTACAGTCTGTTAGCACTTCTTAGTTTGTGCTTTAGAGTCTGTTATTTCTTTGCAGGTCTTGAATTTGGCTGATGGCTTCTTTAAAAAAAAAAATTGGCAACAATGGTAAGGACTGCAGACGGCTGGCAAAAGTTATTTGATTTTCTGAGCCCATTTCATGTCGTCTGCTCTTGGCTTCTCCCCAGTAAGTCCTTGGATCATGTTTTCCAAACACCTCCAGAACCCAATCTTCTCCAACGGATAGTTCAGCCAACCTAAATGGAAGGGAAGAAAAACGTTTATCATAGCACCCAAATAGCACATAGGTTGCTTATTTCTGCCCTTTCCATCATTCATGACCTAGAAGAAAAACAATTAGGGCTACAGAAACACTGCTCCACCAGAGGAAAAAAAAATAAAAAGCAAATATACAATCTATTACACCGCCTCACATGGGAGCAATATGGTATGAACACTTATATAAAATACTTTTTTTTTTTTTTTTTAATTTTAAATAAGAACATAGAAGTAACTGGCTCAAGAACACTGAACAGTCCAGCTCCAACTTTCAGTGTTGCTACCGTATCATTTCCGGACATAATGGGACTGAAAATACCCATGGGGTGCCAAGATTTTTATGATCATCTGTGCAGTCGAGTTTCTTAGAAATTGTAATTCTGGTCATGAGAACTAAATTTGTTTCCTGACAGATTTCAAAACTGACAGAAACTGCTTATCAAAGTCAACAACAGAATTAAGAACAGTGGCTTATTTCCAGTCATCTGATAAACTTGATAGCTTGTTCAGGACTGTGCAACACTGGTGAGCAAGTATTCCAATCTCTACAGGAGGCATAACACTGAACACAGACACGGAAACCTACAGACAGTTTCCTCCAAGCCTGTCCTCTCCTCTGCCTCAAATGAGAAAGAATAAATGATGAAAATCCAGAGGCTTTGTTTTAGAAATGAAAATTCAAGGCAAGTTGCACTGGCAGATGAAACGATGCTCTTTGAGCAAGAAGTATCAGCAGCTTTAGCACTTCAGTGAGCAAAATGCATTGCTAGGATGAGGTTCCCAAGATACTGGGCAATTAGATCTCAGTAAGACTGCCTACGTCACTGAAAGTTACTTTTCATACAATCACGAATCTTACTCATTTTTTTCTAATGTCAGACTATGGCTGCAGGAGCTCTTGCCAAAACTTACAGCCCAGTCAGCTTCAACATGCCTTTTTCTGTATTTAATAGACTGACACTAAATTACATCTTGCCATGGGAGTTATATGAGACCACAAAAAAAAACAACACAAAAAAACCAACCAACCAACCCAACACTTTGCAGTATGAACCACATGACAGTACCAGTTGTAATGCAGAAGTATGTCTCATGTGGAGACACATGGTGAATCCTGTGATGCTTCCGAGGCAGGATAACATGCCAGTCCTGGAGAAAGATGACCCAGCGTGGAAGACCAAAATATGTGTGAGACCACTTGTGAATCTGGTTCGTCATGGTTATGAAGATGATAAGGGCAAAGACATAGCACTCCCAAGGACATGTTTCGTACAATGCTTCTGCAAAACAAGATTTGTATCGTTAAATAGTTTTCCATAAGAAGGTAAATCTCTACTAGGAAAGTGTGCTCTTGCGCAGCCAGACCTGACTGGAACTGCAGGAAATAACAAGGGCCTCAAAAAAGTTGTTTCAGCAAGTTTCATAAGAGCCAATGAGCCATAAATGGCTTCCATATGTCACACGAAAGGCTGGGATGTGTCAGCATCTGCCAAGTTGAAGTAAACAGGAAGTTAAACCCTGTTCTCTTAATCTATATAATTAAATTAATAATCTTTAATTCTTGCTCATCTAGTGTGCAATTAAAGTACTTCTACACACAGGTGAAGCATTTTTATTCAGTTAAGAGCAAAGAGTTTTCTTGTGTAGCTTGATTTCCTCTTGTAGGAGAAGTTTACTTCAAATACTTCCTTAGAATACTCCTCGGATATTTGTTGTTGGGCTAGAGAAAACATTTACTTCCCCTTCAAGAAAAACAGTTTCCCTCCACTCCTCCTCTAGGGAGGACCGTGTTTCCAACAGCAATTACTTATAATCTCACATTCATTGATCTATTCTGTCCTCATAAACAAAAATGCCAAATCCACGTAAGTCATGGCTATCAGCTTACCTGGGGAAAAGGAAACAAATTTGTATGCCATGTTTGCCAATGGGACCAATGTCATGAAGCAGTTGTCTCCGTTGGTCTCTATGAAATCATGCCTGGTAATTGCTGTTGGATCAATATGATGTTCTCTAAAGGGTCTGATGAAAGCCTGAGGAAACAAGTTGAGAAAACGTGTCCCAAAGATTTATCATGGAAAGAAAAAAAAAAGAAAAACCAGAAATGACATCTGAATACACAGTCTCAGAGAAGAGAGAGCACAAACATAGTAAGTAGGAGAGGGACAGTAAAACAAGGATATTTATTTTCCTCCAACACACACATCATTTGTGTGCTGAAGAGTTCAGCTGCAGGAATAGGACTCTTGGTGAAGCAGGACAGGGAAATTCTGTACTTCCACCTTTTGAAACTCTATACAAGTCTAGTCAGGTTTCTACACTTGTGCGCCACAAACTATTTCGCTGCCACTCGGGAAGGCTTGTGAACACCAGCACTGCAGAACCCTGTGCAAAGGCAGTCGGGCTGATAAACTGTAACAGTGTCACTTCATACCTGTCACTGGGACTACAGGTAAACATGGTGCTTGGAGCACCCTACCAGCAATACGCCGTGCTCTCAACAGGGGGGAGTACAAAGCAACAGAGTTGGTTAGAACTGCAAGCTGCAAGGAAGGTACCTGTCCATACAGCTGAGAATACTGGAAGTGTTTCAGAATAGGATTTCTTTTTCTTTTTTTTCCCCCTCTCTCCCAAGTTTAAGGATAAGAATCTGAAATCTCAAACCTTTCCAACAATGGGTAACTCCACAGATCCCCAGGTATCTGCTCCCCAGTGAAATAATCCTGATAGAAAGTCTGCTGTAATTACTCCTGCAACTTGAATGAAGAGAGACATACAGTTAGATATGCAGAATCATATATTCATTTTTTTACTGATACATCTGCACCATCTACTTGTTTCACAGATATATTTGCTTATCTAGTTCTAAATCAGATGTTTACAGCTATGAGATCTACCCAACCTAACTATATCTACGGCCAATAACAAGGAACAGTGGTTAACAAGCTACCACATGGACAGTTTTTCACTATAAACACTGCAATCTGTGTCTGACCATCTTCTAGAGAAGAGCTTGTTAATCTTTGCAATTGCTGGCATACAAAGATTAATACATCTAAGCCATGTAATTTCAATCATTCTCAAATGCACCTTCTCCCTGGATCTACTGGCCTCTCTTCACTCACAGTGTTTAACAGACTATTTGCTAAAATTATAACTGCTATTGCTACACCAAAAATGCTACTACCAGCAGACCCTTCCTCTTCGCCCTTGGTCCCTTGTATCTGCAGGCAAGGAACACAGAACTACAAGATTCCACGTAAGCACCAATTAAGATACCACTTCGTGGCACATGAAGACTGCTGACTAAATAAGATTGGAATGTCAAACAACTCTGCGACTTTATCAGCTGCAGTGCTTCAGGCTGAGGCCCAGGTTCTACGGAACAGCCTACACCCATCATACTTCCACACCACTTCAAGTTCACCATTAAACACAGTTTGCTTCCCTTTCTCTCCTTTGATGCTCAGAGCATAAATCACAGCCAGTTACTCCTGATACATCTGGGAGCTCAGGAAAAAGCCTGTAACTGCCTGCCTGCCCACACCAAAGCAGCCATAGGGCTGGGGCAGATCTGCTGGAATGCAGTTCTTCCGTATCCCCTACTGATATTCAGAGAAAACAGTTTGCCTGGGCAGCCTGGTCTAGTGGTTGCATGTAGCAGGGGGTTGAAACTAGATGGTCCTTTTCAGCATAGGCCATTCTATGGTTCTATGATTCTATGGAATTGCCTGCTGTTACTGCCACTGCAGGTGAAACAGCAGAGGTGTGAAAATATCCATAAAGCAGAAGACTTATTTTATTTGCGCTCTGACTGCATTATCAACTTCTCTGCAGAGGTCTGGGAAGACAGCAGAACTCCTGGCCTTCTTCTCCACTAGCCAGCATTTGTTTCTGTCTGAAAACCTCCCTCAAGCACAGCTTCTCCATCATGGAGCGAAGCTTTCTGTGGCAGGCAGGTACACCTCTGCTTGCCAAGAACTTAGACAAGGCAATTCCGACTCACCTGTAACCCAAATCAAAAGTTATAAGCATTGGTACAACAGTTCCTCTTGCTTTAGCCATCCTGTTACTGCTCTCCCTCTTACAAACTCAAGGCATCGGTGACAAATGCTGGCAGGAGATTTGCCAGGAATTAAAATCAACCAATGTGCACCTCCCTGTAAGTCACACAACTTAGAGCAGCCCTGACCTGGACCTCACCTCATCTTCTTACCCTCCAACCAGGGCAATTTGGTCAGCTGCGTCAAGAGTCCACTTTATGAAGTTCTTTTGACACAAGCAGGATTGCTAAAGAACAGGTTTTTGTTCACCCTATTAACCCCCCAGTGCCTCCAGAATCCTGCATTCTCAGAGCATGCAATAACAGCAGGAAAAACAGCTAAAATAGAGGCAAAACACTGACCACTCAACTGACAGCTCATATGGTATATTGATGGCAAACAGTAGAAAGCTAAAATTGAATTACATTACAGCAGCCTGAAAAGTCTATCTAGCATAACATTCATCTCAGCTGTAGTACAGAAACAGAGTACGAAGAGTTGTATAAAGAGGGGGAAAAAAAAATACACAGAAAAAACAGTAATACAAGTCACACTTGCATCATGCCCGCAGACTCAGAAGGCTTATCAGGCACCAAAGAGTTAATCTCAATGTTCACATACACTAGGCATTGTCCCCAGTTATAAAAAACGAAGGTGTGACTTGGGAAAACCAAGGCATTGGTGTTCAGTTACTTCCCTCTCGCAGAACTGATCTTGTTGCTCTGTCACTAAGGCTGGAAGGGCAAGGCAGGACAGCCCAGCAGCCCTGAGCATTAGTTAAGATTTAACTGTAAGGTCAGACATGCAGGACACTACAGCAGCATACGTGTACGGACTGCACTCAGCAGGGTCACACACTGTTAGAAGACAGACCTGTAAAGCACCAGAGAAATACTGCTTTGTGCGTTTTTATTTCTTTACTCCCACTGCCTATCTCAGGTCTGCATCTGAGGAGGGTGTAAGCACGCTGAGAACACAGGGGGATATAGTGCTGCCGTTCAGAAGCTGCTCAAAGCAGCAGGATTTTTGTGCTGTGCGGGCAGACTGCTGAATCAGGTGAGAATGAAGGTGCGCTTCAGCCAGCTACAGACATTTCAGACTGAGGGAGCACAACAGATACATCAGACTGTGAGAGCAGCTGTTCTCTCCCAGCTGCAACCCTTCGCAGACACCCATGGGGCGCTGCTGAGGAAGGAAGTGCTTGCTGGCACCAGGGATGTGCCAGGGAACACGCAGGGCACCACGTTACTCATGGGCACAGGGCAAGGGCTGGCAGCACGCTGATACAGGCAGTGGTTGAGTCACGGCCGCTCCACTCCTGCTGTGGTCTGCCGGGACACCAAGCAATATGCAGGAGCCAAGGGCACAGAAGAGCTCTCACTGCTCCTCAAGTACCAGAGGGGAGATGCCTACACCTACAGCCTAAGATTCTAAAGAATCAGGACGCTCGCTGTCCTGGAAGCAAGCATCTGCAGAACCTAAGGCAAACGTTCATCTCATAAAGGCATGCCCTGGCTGGGGATCACTACCCAATAAACCTGACAGGAACTGCAACATTTTACTTTCATGTCTTTCACACCAGTGTGTTAGCACTAAGTAAGGTATTCCTACTATTTCTCCAGCTGATAGAGAGTTTGTGGAACACCTGATATGTTGAAACAGCAAAATTCCCAATGCAGGGAAACAGCTCAGCTGCATCTGGAAAAAACCCTTATTATTAAACTCTCCTGTGCAGCCTGCTTCCCTAGCCACCTACTGGAGGTCATCTGTGCACAGATGTGCAAATAATACTGAATCCGAACCTACACAACTGTCAGCTTGTGCAAGGAGGGTAACTTTCACAGCTCATGAGCAGGTGAAGGCATTCAGAACAGAACACGACTGGATGTGACAGACAAGGAGAGACATCCATCTTCTGCCTACGCTCTGCTTCTGACCTTGTGGAGAAGGGAGATGTCCCACATCAGCTAAAGCCAGCACATAACACAAGGCAATCACGTGAGTTCCTCCTCCTGCTCTTCCAGACAGGCTTTGCTCAGCACTGAATGGCCTGCTCCAAAACCTGCTCTGGATTAGCACCGTAACATCTCGCCTGCTTTCTCTCACTCAGCAGCACGGTGAAGCACAGCACGCTGCGAGCACCACGAGCAGCCTGCCTGCTCCCAGCACAGGAGTGGTGCTCTCAGACAGAGAGGGAGGAGGGCCAGACCTTCTGTCCCATCAGTTTCTACATTAAGTTACTCACAGTGTAATCCACACTGCAGTTGTGTGCTTTTAAAGGCATTAAAAAAAAAAAAGCCATAGCACAGCCTTTAATTGTACACGCAGAGCCTGAGCCAGGTTAAGTGATGCAGAAGGTTCAAACCACTCCCTGTTTTTTTGTATGTTCTATTTAAAGAAAGGAAGTATTCAGCATGCAGGGTATCCAGAAACCTTTCCTGATGGCCCAGGTGGTGTATCAGATCCAGCCCACGGGATCAACAACTGCTTTGGGGTTTCTCTCACCATAACTTTCAAATACAATGACCTGATGTGAACTCAGTACAGAGCAACTTCAAATGTCTTTACTAGCAGAACGTTTGTTCCATGAGCTCAACTCAAAGGTCAGTATTCTAATCTAAGCGTCAAGAAAGCTTTGGACAGGGACACGTTAGACAAAGTTGGTGACCACCTTCCCTTATCTTACCTGCTGTACTGCACATAGAATTTAGGAAACAGTACATTCAGGCAGATGGGTTTGACCAAACTTAACAAAAACTAATTATTGCTGTCAGACACTGCCCACATCTTACTTGAACAAATACAAGATAACACATACTTATTATTTTATTGCACCCGCTTTTGTGCATGCTATCAGTAATTTCCACACTACTTTATTTGCACAGAATCCAGATTCTGCCTCTTTAATCATTCACTACTACTTAAATAACATTATCAGTGAATTGGCTGCTTTATCAGTTAAACCAGTAACCAGGATATCAGAGAACTTAAGCTTTTATCAATATTAATTTTGAGATGAAAGCCAGTTGCAGACAGATTGCCCTGCAGGTTAGGGATCATTACTGATTCCCTCCTGTATCTGCTCTATTCTGCAGAGCAGTTCCTCCCGGTTCCTTTCAGCACTGCTGCCCTGTTGGCTGAGAGCAGGAAGGGAGCGGGTACAACTCCCAGCGGGAGGACACTGCTGCCCAAGAAGAAGACAGCGACCTCCCAACAGACAGAAGGCACTTCTGCAAGCATTCATAGCACTGTCAATGGCTTACAGGCCGGTAATGATGATATTACATATACTGGGTTTGCTGCATCTTTTTTGAATCGATAGTGATACACAACTGTGATGAACAGGTATAATTCTTCTGAAACATAAAACACCTCACAGTTCATTAACAAAACTGCTTTAATTATAAAGAGCAGAAGCCAAACACCTGGTAAGCAGCTGTTACAATCAGGAAGATTAACCCAGTGTAAGGGCAATACAGGAGTGTAACAACAAAGGGACCAGCACAGACATGATGGCACTCAGAAGGAAAAGTAAAGGTTCTCACCGCCTCAAAGATCTCAGCTCACAGGAAAGCCTCCACAAGGGAAGGATCTTCAACCAGAGATCCTTCCCCAGTGCAGTCAGCTCTTAAAAAGGGTCTAAGAGAGGTGTAGCCAGGTTCCACCCCTTCCAGTCACACAGTTGAACTGCCTTCACCTGTGCTTCCAGGGCAGATGTTAGGGAAAATGGTAAATTTCTCAACCAATATGCTACTCATGTACCCCCTGTATAGCCCTGAACCAGGACCCATGTAGGGGTGTCAGAATATCGTGAAATTACTAAACAGCAGAGTTAGACAATAATAGTGCTGACATTACTATTTAGTAGTTAATAAGTTAAAATGTATAGTTTAACCATAAGACAGATGGAATGGACTGGTCTAGCTCGGATGAAAGAAGATAATGAATTTTTGGAGAAGTTCAAAAGAAGAGTAACACGTGAAGCATGAAGCCTGGGCCTAGGATGAAACACAGCGGGAAAGAAGGACTGAAGATATATTGATTAATCACGAGAAATGAATAACATAAATGATGTAATGTTTACCTAATCATATAAATATAGGACGTCTGTAAAGCTCGATGGTCATTCACTAGGAGTGACCCAAGCTCTGTATGCATGTTTCACCTGAGCACTGAGCTTGTTAATAAAATCAACCCTGGAGTACCCACGAGTTCGAGTCGACCTGGTTCCTTTCTGCAACAGCTGACCAGGTCCTTTCCCCAGGTACCCGACCAGTGGGTCAGGCTGTTTATAGAGACTGAACCATCTTTTCAATGATGCAACTCAAAAAATCATATAAACACCATACAACCCCAACCAGAAATGAATAGAGCATTGCTTATGCACCAGCAATACACAAGAAGTGCAGCACAATGCCTAACAATTATTCTCCTCCTTCCTTTGGAATAAACTAGAAGTTTACCAGAAAATAACCAGAGAAGCATTGTGGAACTGACTTCCAATCTTTTCAACTCAAGTCAAAAAGCAAAGCACAGATCTACCCACCAAACAAAAACCAAAGAACAGCAACATTTCATCATACCAAAACTCCTCTGCTCATTGCAGGAAAGCCAAGCATTTGCAACTCACACCGTATTTGAAGGGTCACTCAAGAAAGAGCAGCTCCGTACTGCCAAGATACAGCAAACCTAAATACTTCTGCACATCTGAGGCAAAGATATGAAAATGGAAGTAAATGAGATCCCTCAATCTGCAGCTTTTGCAGATGGTGTTGGCTTCAGAGTCACTAAGGCAATTACACACGTGCCATTTTTCTCCCTTCCTAGTAACAATTCCAAGAGTAAAAGACAGCACATTTGTTTCCAGCATTACAAGAGACAGTCTTGCCTTGTTCTTGTCAGCGAACACTTCTTACTTACATATCCCAACAATAATGGAGGGCGTGTGTTCAAGTCGCAAGTAGAAGAGAAGATTGTAAAAATTGAAACAGATCAGAGAGAAGCATAAGATGACAGAGATCCACTCCTGCAGCCTTTTTCCTGTTGGAAAAGAAAGAAAAAGAAAAACATTTTACTTTTATCCCAGAGGACAAAAAGAAGTCTGAAATAATACAGGCTATTCTGCTGCCCGGATGACTGCTTCATTTGTCTGACAGGAAAGTGAAACAGAAACTCATTCACAGCCGCACGCATATTTTGTGAAATGACAATCCTCCCTGAGCCACTACCGAGCCCTTCCTTCTCCCACACCCACAGTAACAGACACAAAGCAGACATCAGCTCATACTGTCCTGCTGTCCTCTTCCCCATGGGAATGCCTTTTTATTTCATGTCTTCTTTCAAATCTGCACAGCACTCAATATTCAGTGCTGCAGGTACAGCTGAATATGGGAACAAACGCCTGGCCTCAGATGCCCCACAGTTAAGCCACCTCTTGAGCCATAACAGCCTCAGGGCTTATAAACAAGAAAAAGCACCATCCTGCTTGTTGGTGGCCCCAGAGTTGCTTTCTGAACATTGTAAGTATGTTTCTGGGGCTTATTTATTTAACGTGCAACTGCTGCAGCTTTATCTTTGTCTTCCTGCTCCTAAGCAAAAAGTCGTAACCTCCCAGCCACCCTGATACAGCAAGAGGCTGAATGAGGAAAGAGAAACATGAGCACAAATTCTCTTCTGTACCTGTCTGTACTACTTAATGCCTCTACAGTAACCTCAAAAGAAGAAAAAACCCACACTCACACAGACATCAGGTCACAGTAACCTTTTTTATGTTCAGGCTGAGAGGCTTTCTGCTGCTAATCACTGCTAGATTCTCACAGGGCACTGATGCTGAAAGGAAGGCAATGCTCAAAGCGAGACCACATGGATTAAGGCATCAGAAACTTTAATATGTAATTGCCAGAGGCAGATCTGGGTCGCCACCCCAACCCAGCCAGGTCAGCCCTCACCTCCTCCAGGCCCAGCACAACTGCCTCAGCCCTGACATTAATTAAGACACAAGAACAAGCGTATTTCAATATAGCACCAGATCACAGCATGGGAGATTCTATAAAGAGATCCCTGGAGTAACAAAAGTAAGAGTTAATTAACGCTCACTTCATGTTTAAGAAAGCCACACCCTGATTAGAGGTCCTAAATAGGCAGGTCCTCATGGATCAATTAGCAACCAGGGAGCAACATGGGCTCAGCCTGTGTAAATGCTGCTGCCACTGAGTGCGGGATCCCAGGGCTGCCCGAGGGACCCCCAGGTCCAGTGCTGGGCTGATCAGGAGAGCAAGCAGCTCAAGGACAGGAAGCCAATGCCAGGAGCTCATGTTTGAAAAGCACTCACATTTCAACACACATGGAAGGACAGGGATTCACTTAAAGAAACTGAGGAAGTACTGGAGAGTCACATTCATTGTGCACAGCTGTACCTCATGTCATTAAGAATTCAGCAATCCAGCATCATATGCTCATACCAAAACACATTCTGATGCTACTTATGTGTTATTTATGTAATGACAAGAGAAATCTGCATGTCTCAAGCATTACTGCAACTCACTGCTGCCAGACACACACGCTGCTGTGCAGACCTCCCTGGAGCACCCGTCCACAGATAAAAACAGAAAGCTGGACTTGGAGGAAAACCTCTTCTATGTAAGTGGTAGCACAGGTACCACGTTAAGTTGGCGACTGTTTTCCTGTGAAGTACAGGAATCCATCACTTCCAACAGCTTCCTCTTCCCTGACACGTTGAGATGACCGACACAAGCTGTAATAAGCACAGATGTGCCTGAACACCATAGGAAATAGACAGGCCCACGAGTGTCTTTTGTTGTGTTTCTTTAAACCACTACTCGGCCCCGTGCAAGCAGGAACATCCCCAGTTAGGGACCTGAATGCCGCGCTGAGATCCTGGAAACTGCAAGAACATCATGGCATGGATTGCTGTCATACACCTGGACACAACATGGCATGGATTGCTGTCATACACCTGGTCACAACATGGCATGGATTGCTGTCACACACCTGGTCACAACATGGCATGGATTGCTGTCATACACCTGGTCACAACACGGCATGGATTGCTGCCATACACCTGGTCACAACATGGCATGGATTGCTGTCACACACCTGGTCACAACACGGCATGGATTGCTGTCATACACCTGGTCAGAACATGGCATGGATTGCTGCCATACACCTGGTCACAACACGGCATGGATTGCTGTCACACACCTGGTCACAACATGGCATGGATTGCTGCCATACACCTGGTCACAACATGGCATGGATTGCTGTCATACACCTGGTCACAACATGGCATGGATTGCTGTCATACACCTGGACACAACATGGCATGGATTGCTGCCATACACCTGGTCACAACATGGCATGGATTGCTGTCATACACCTGGACACAACATGGCATGGATTGCTGTTATACACCTGGTCACAACATGGCATGGATTGCTGCCATACACCTGGACACAACACGGCATGGATTGCTGCCATACACGTGGCCCCGTGTGCTCCTTCCCACCACCCGCAGTCACCGTGCAGCAGTTTCACCTCGTGCAGCTCAGGCCGCAAAGCGCCGCACACCGGCTGCTGTGGCTCCGTTGGCCGCTGACACAGCGGGACTCGTGAGATGCGCACAAACCTGACCCAAACCCGCCGCCCCGCTCCCGTCTGACGGGCTGGATCCAGGGGCAGCTTCACCGGGCGCTGCCGTACGGAGCCCGGGTCGGCGGCCCCGTCAGTGACCGGCCGCGTGTATCTGCTTCCGGACAGCGAGGGCTCACCGGGAACCGCATCCGGGCGGGATCCTCCTCGAAGCCCCAGGGCCAGACCCGCCCTCAGCAGCGCGGAGAGCAGCCCCGCTTCGTGCCGGCTGCGCACCGACACCGCCCGGCCCCGAGGTCGGGCTCGAGGCGCCCCACGAACGTCACCGAGTCCCCGCGTGCGGGTCACGGCACCGAGCACAGACCAGGGCGGCACCGGAACCGTGCGGGGCAGCACGGAGCGATGGGGGCGATGGGGGCGATGGGGGCTGCCCGAACCGGCACCGGGCACCGACACCGCTCTGCACCGCGCGTGGGCCCGGCCCGGAGCACGCGGAGCGGAGCGGCGCCACGCGGAGCCCCCACATACACACACAGACCCTACACCCTATACACCCTCTATACACCCCCCATATACCCCCTATACACACCCAACCCCCCCCCACCCCGCCCCGCCCCGCGGAGCCGCGTCCCCCCGTTCGCACCGGGTGAGTACAGCTCTGCCAGCTCCCGGGCCCCGGCGTGCTGTGCTCCCCAGCGCCGCCCGCCGCTCTCGGGCTCCTCCGAGGCCTCCCCGTCCGGCCCCGCCGCCTCCTCCCGCTCGGGGCGGCTCCTCTCCATGGCCCGGCCGAGCGGCTCCGGGCCCGGCCGCTCCTGCTCCGAGCCGGCGGGCGGCGGCAGCTGCACGGAGCGGAACCGCATCGGGAACCGGGAACCGGGAGCGGGCCGAGGGAGGGGGCGGGGAGAAGGGACGGCGGGACACGCCCACAGCGCTACGGGCCAATGGGAACGGGCGGCCAATGGCAGCGGCCAATGGGAACGGGCGGCCGGAGCGGCCAATGGCGGAGCGGGGGGGGCGGGGACACAGCTGGAGGCGCCGCGGGAACAGCTGCCGCGGGAGCGCGCCCCGTGCGGGCACGGCGTGTGAGTGCGCGTGCTCGTGTCCGCATGGCACCGTGTCTCCGTGTCCTCATGGCCTCATGTCCACATGTCTTCATGTCCATACGGCCCCGTGTCCGCATGTCCTCTCCGTGTCCCCGTGTCCGGTCCCGCTCCTTCCCGTCCCGCTCGTGTCCCGTTGCTCCGAGGCCCAGCCGGGTCCGGCCGCGCCCCCACGTGTGCTCCGGGACGGGCCGGACCGCGACGGGCGGAGCGACACGAGCCGGGAACCGAACGGCACAGCCGGGATATACCGGCACCTGGAGGCTGATATCGGCACTGCAGGATCACAGTGCGTCTGTCTGTGTGTCTGTGTGTGTCAGTCTGTCTGTCTCGCCCCCAGCAAACGCTCGGTCCGGCACAGAAAATAAGGGAAAAAGCCCCAGCCGATATTATGAACGTCTGTTAACGATGCTGTAAAACTTTTTCAAGGTCAAATAAAAAAGCACTGAAATGAGAAGTGATAACAATGCCCGAATAGACCAAATGTAACGGTTCGTTTTAGCTCGTTTACGGGACACGAAGCGCTGCAGTTCGTTGAGCTGGTGCCGTGTTCGCATCACGGCGCGGGACGAGGCGCCGCCCGGAGCTGCCGCCACGGACACACCGCCAGCAGGTGGCGCCACCGACACGGGCACGGCACGAGCCGCACGTGGCGCCCCCTGGCGGCCGTGGCGCAGAACGGCAGCGGGCGCCGGTTGTGCGGCATCACCCTGAGAGCGGGACGGAGCTGAGGGTGCCCCCATTGTGGTGCCCCCTCCATAGTGACGGGGTGGCCGTGAGTGCAGGGCACACAGCACCCACAGGTCCTGCTGCCGCAATGCCCGTCGGTGACACAACAACCATTTCGCCTCTTCTCTACGCACCTCCCCATCTGCACCTGAGGGAAGCCGGCAGAAGGATCTGGAGACGATTTTGAACGCAGCGCTGCACAGGGCTCACGGTTCAGAACATCCTGAAGCCAGACTCGCTGGTCTCGCCTCTCACTCTTACACAACCTTCCTGATCTGCGAGGCAAGAAGCAGAAGCTGGCTGCAGTTCCTGCACTGGACTCTCTGGCATGGGAAAGTATCAGTGGGTGGGAGAGCTGGAACAGCCGCTCCTAGGGCTCCTTCCAAAGCCATACACACAGAGACAGGGAGCTGATGGGGACCAGAGGTGATGCGTGGGGAGGACAGCACCCCATCCCATCCCATCCCATCCCATCCCATCCCATCCCATCCCATCCCATCCCATCCCATCCCATCCCATCCCAGGGCCAGCAGCTGGCTGCCGGATGGCACAGACTCAGGAGCTGTGCTCACATGCCGGTGCTCACCACCAACATGTCCCAACTGCTTCCCATGGTGCTCAACACGGGATGAGAGCAGCTGAATAAAAGCTAACTGTAAATCCAGCATGCAGCTCTTAAAGCTTTTAATGAAGAATCTTGTAATTCTTCACCGTGGCCCATTCTCCTGCCAACCTCCCTAAGACAGCCTTCAGTTTCTGTTACCCCTGGCAGTACGCAGCAGTAAGTTCCAGCTATCTGGGCCCAGCTTCAGGACCACTGAGGAGTTGTTCTTGTTCAGAAATGTCCAAAATCAGTAACCATCGGTCTGTTCCTGGGAACTCCTGACACTTGTTCCTTCAAAGGGTCGGATTCCTGTTCTCCCAACCCTAAGTTGGAGCACTTGTAACAAATTCATCAAGCTACGATATACAGTTACGTAGGAAATGTCAGATGACTGTGGAGAACTTCTGGAAAGCCAGTGGACAGCAAATGTATGTTTTTCAATGGGATACTCATAACACTGCTCAAAAATAAAGCCCACATCTTCCTGGTCAGATGGCTTCAGCGTGCACATTGCGACACGGGGCTGCAGCCTACAGCTTCTGCTTTTCCACCGGCATTTATGTGCGCTCAGACACTCTCTCCTTTTCTTTCTTTTGTAGCCTTCATTGCAACATTGCTCCACTTAAATTTGCTCTGACCTCTAATTCACTCTGGAAAATTTTCCGCGCAGCAGGGGAAGGTATTTTGTTCACACAGCCCCCACTGGCTGGAGGCAGGGGTGCCATCTCCAGGTGTCGCCTCTGCAGCACGGGGTAGGGCAAAGAGCAACACGGAGATAAAGCGGGGATTGAGCAACCTGGCACTGCAAAGGCTAAGTGTGCTAGGTCAGAGGTGAGCAGAAAATCAGCAGACAACCAACAAACAGCCGAGCATCCCCGTGTCACAAGGGAACGAGGGGTGAGGGAGCCCTGTGGGAGGGGGAGGACTCTGCTCTGTAACAAAAGAACCCAAGGAGGCCAGGAGACGGCCTGCAACTTGCATGGGAGGTCCCCGACACAGGGGACTGTGATGCAGAGCATCACAACTGCAGTTTAAGAGAGGAAATTGTGTGGCAATAGTTCGGTTTCTTTTTATTATTATTATTATTTTCTAATGTTAAAATGAGGCGAAGTCTCTAGTCTAGTCTAAGAGCTGGGAGAAATGGAAGGAGAGCCAGTCTCTGAGCTGACACACTGTCCCCGTCAGCCTCGCTCTGTCCCTGCCTGACATTTCATGAATGCTGTGTCTTTTATTATTTACTTATTTTTAACAGTGAAGAACAGCACGTGGAAAGTAGATGGGAATCTAACCTCTGCCAGGTACAGCTCACGAGTTGGTGCTTGTGTAAGGTGCACAGCTGTAGGAAGAGGGAGATGGGGCTGGGAACAAGGAGAAAACAGAGCACAGAAACATGCTCAGAAATAAACTTCAATTTTACTTCTCTATTTCACAGCCTTCATTGCAACATTGATCCACTTACATCAAACTTTCAGGTAAAGTCACATCTCACCCCAAGGTCCCCCATAGCAGCCCTGTGCTCCCCCAGCCTGTCCACACGCACGGACACCACTGCTCTCATTCTCCTCTCCAGCTCACCTCCAGCACACTACCAGCAGCGCCTTATTCAGTGATGCAACTGTTGACTTCTGGCATTATCTTCTTTAATCTTTGCCCCTCTTCTGCCTTTCCATGCTTTGCATTGGGCTGCAGTGAGGAGCTGTGTCCACATAGTGTTTAGCATGATGCACCTCTGATCTCACTGATCTGCCAGGAGATACTGCAAAGCAAACAACACGTAAGACAAGTCTTCAGCAAGAAGCATCTAAAATTATAGGCAGCCTTTTTCTACAGTACAAACCTTCAGCCCACAGATCTTCTTTAAAAAGCTTCAGTGTTTGATCTGTGACCACTACATTAATAGCATCTCCCCAAAGCTAGTGTCCTTCCAGGGCAGCTGTTACAGACCTGCAGCATGGGAACTGGAGAGCCTGCTAGAAATCCTGGAAAAGAAGATAAGAAGATAATTTTCAGGAATAATATGTCTCTGCAGTGTCTTATCACAGGTCTGAGCCTGCAGCTGGAAAACTGTGTCTTTCTACAATATAAAAAAATAAAAATAAAAATGGAGAGCAGAATTTAATTCATGACAGAAAAGAATGGTGAAGATGAGATTCTTCCCTCCACTTTTTCCCCCTTCACATCCTTGTCTTACCCCTCCACTGTCTGTATTCTTTCACACATGAAGAAAGAGGAATCTGGATTTCATTGCATTGGATTTTGGGGGTAATGTAGATGTTCTCACTAAGTAATTTGTGAGCAATGCTGTCTTCTTCCCCAGCTGAAAAATTAGATCATGAACTCACCACAAAGAAGGTGCTTTCCAGAGAAATGCTGCCTTTCTGCTGAAATGTGCTGCCAGGAGAACTGTTATGGAACCAGTTGCTGATGCCCCTGAGTTTTCCATTGAGTGATCCCTTCACCAGGAACACCTGCATTTCTTTTCCTATCTCTCTATGGAGAGGACTTTCCAGGACTATTTGCAGCCTCTGTACATCAGTCCAGGACAGGCTGAGCTGTGGCACTGACAGGGATGGAGCTCCATGTGCCAAGACCTCCACCCAACTCTCTGTGCTGCGAGCTTTGCTCTACACCCGTTTCCATTTCAAAAGCCCCATTTCTGGCCATGCATTTGTTATGACAAGTGCAGAAACAATTTAAAAGAGACCAGAGGTAGCTCAAAACCTGCATGCTGAATGTTAGGGCTTTGGACAAGTGGTTAGTCCCGCCAACAAGATTCCCATGAGAAGCTGAGAGCTCCACGAGAGTGGATGCTGGGATTTGAGGTGAACTGGAGGAGGTTTAAAGAGATCTCAGCAGAGCAGGGAGGTGGGGGGGGGAGCAGGGAAGGAGGGGACCAACCTCAATTACCACTCCAACTGACGTGTGATCCCAGTGACTATGGGATTACTCAGCACTGGCCTGGCAAAGGAGGTGTGGGCCACACCATCTCTGATATAATCTATTTCACATGACAGTTGCGCAGACATTTCATTTTGTTAGGGAAGATCAGCCTGGGTAGGAGCACAGCTTTCGGATGCTGAGCAGCAGAGAACAGGGCAGAAATGTGAAGAGGGGAAATTCAGATCTCTGAGAATATAATTTGAAAAACACACAAGAAACGTAACTGATGGGTTGTAGGGCCCTGGTTCAGCCAATGGCTGTGGCAAGCCAGAGACCTGTCAGGGTAATGCCAAGAAACACCAGAGCCATTTCAGCAGGTGGCCATGGCAGGAGACCTTCTGCTTGTGGGTTCCTGATACGTTCAGAGGTAGGAAGCACATGTGGCTGCATTTCAAGAGTTCAGTTGCAAGGGCCAGTTCGGGCAGCTGCTGGATGCAACCGCCAGATCAGAACTCAGGATAAGGACACAGCACAAGAGAGAAAACAGCCACGAGAACAAGCCCTGGCTCACTGAGACTTGCCAGTATTTGCACCCAATACAGATATTTGTATTTATGAAGGAATGGGCTCCAGCCTCCAGACCCAGACCTCTGGCCAGGCCCAGCTCCAATTTAATCTCCGGTGCATTCATCAAAGATTAACTTGGAGATAAGGACAGAACTAGAAATATTTGAAGCCCAAAAACCTGTTGGGGTACTTTTGTTATGGAAAGCAAAACCATCTTGAAATGTGCAAAAGAAATGTAAACGTAAAAATATAAGAAAGACAAAGTCTGGTGATCCACTGACATATTTCTGAATTCTTCCTCTTTTCGAAGTTTTGAGGTTTGAACATTATGAACAGTTGACTGTTTGAATCGTATAATGCAATACCTGTTCCTCTGGCTTAACGTTACCATATTTCCCACACCGCAGGATTGCTTCACATTATTCTAAGAGGCAGTGTCATTTTCCCTGCAGTGCTGGGTCTTCTTTACTGAGGCAAAGGACACTCCTACTTCCTTTAATTATATGTTTTGTTTTAAATTAATGTCCTTTATTCTGGGGATGAATCACCAGCTTGTAGACAGGTAAATGTGGGAGTAAGAGAGTGAAAATAAAGTTTGATTCCCAAGGTGGGTGTCTTTAATTAAAACGGACATCGAGATTCCGTCTTCCTTCCCAAACTCACGCCGCGATTCTGACGATGCCCGGATTCCACGGTTCCGAGCACGTATCTCACTCTCTCTGAGTTTAAAGGAATGCCTTTAAACACGGTCCCCTCTGGCTTCAGACCGCAGATTCCCTGTCGCCTTTGTACCCTGACAGTTGCACGGTATCGTGCAAAGTAAATACACCGAGGCAAACTTCAGTCACGGTCCCCGCACGCAGAGATGGGGAGCGGAGCGCGGCGGCTGCTCGGCTCTGAGCTCGCTGCCGTCAGGATGCGGCCCCGGCTGCGCCCCGCTCCAAACTGCGCTCGCTCGGCTCTTGTAAAATGGTTCTGCCCGCGTCTGAATGGGACGGTTCTGCCTGACAGTGCGGTTCACTCAGTCAGGCGCTGGACGGAGAATAAGAGGATCTGTCTTCTATTTGCAGCTTTTTTCCCCGCTTTGGCAAAAGAGCTCGGAAAAACGCCTTCTGCCTCGATTTCCCCAGGGGTAAAACGGGACCCAGACGGGTTTTGCACCCAATTCTGCGCGGCACACGCGGCCCCACAGCGCCAGCCCTTGCTCTCAGACGCGAAAGGCCCGTCGCGCTGGCAAAAGAGCAGCGGCGGCACCGGAGTCCCGGACCGAGCGGTGCCCGCTTTCCCCGCAGCCGAGGGACAGGGACGGGACGGGACGGGACGGGACGGGACGGGATGGGATGGGACGGGACGGGACGGGAGGTCTCGGCCGCCCCGATGCTGGCGGCGGCGGCTCCGTGCGGTCCCTTTCCCGCACAGCTGCCCCAGGGCCCGCACCTCACCCGCACCCGCAGCCGGCGGCGTCCCGGGGGCCGGAGCGGCAGCTCCGAAGCGTGCAGCGTGGCATGCGGCCAGGCGGTGACGCGCCTGTTGCTATGGGATCCACCGCCCCTATAAATAACAGAGCGAAGGAACTTTCCTAAGTCAGAGACTTG
This sequence comes from Coturnix japonica, assembly GCF_054131305.1. Taxonomy (NCBI): domain Eukaryota; kingdom Metazoa; phylum Chordata; class Aves; order Galliformes; family Phasianidae; genus Coturnix; species Coturnix japonica. The sequence continues at coordinate 14,163,259 of NC_140681.1, read as the reverse complement.
AGGACACGGGCCCCGCAACCAGATGGTCCGCAGGAGAACCGCCAGCTCCAGCCGCAGCTCCGGGAGCGGGAGAGCCCCGCCGCGCCGCACGGACTGAGCCGCCCGGGCGGGCAGCGCAGCGGGGCCGTGCCCAGCGCCGGGCTCGGGAGACCCCCACCCGACGGCGGCCGCTCGATTCCGTGCCGGGGGGGCCCTCCGCGCCGTCTTCTCCTCCCCGCATCTCCCTTTGCTTTCATGCAACGCCTGGTGGCCTGGGACGCAGCATGCCTCCCCATTCAGCCGCCCGCCTTTAAATCCATGGAAGTGGCTAATTTCTATTACGAGGCGGACTGTCTAGCTGCTCTCAACAAGCTGCACCCGCGGGCGGCCGGGGGCCGCTCCATGACCGAGCTCACCGTAGGGGACCACGAGAGAGCCATCGACTTCAGCCCGTATCTGGACCCCTTAGCAGCATCCCAGCAGCCGGCGCAGCCGCCGCCTCCCGCAGCAGCAGCAGGGGGCAACTTTGAGCCTGCCTGCAGCAGCGGCGGCCAAGATTTCCTTTCCGATCTCTTCGCCGAGGACTATAAAGGCAGCGGCGGCGGCAAGAAGCCCGACTACACCTACATCAGCCTCGCCCGGCACGGCCACCCGTGCGGCAGCCAGAGCCACAAGCCGGGGGGGCTGCCGGGCTGCTTCCCGCCCCAGATCGTGGAGACCAAAGTGGAGCCGGTCTTCGAGACCCTGGACTCTTGCAAAGGGCCCCGTAAGGAAGAAGGGGGAGCGGGGCCGGGACCGGGGGGCATGTCCTCGCCCTACGGCAGCACCGTGCGCTCCTACCTGGGCTACCAGTCGGTGCCGAGCGGCAGCAGCGGGAACCTGTCCACCTCGTCCTCCTCCAGCCCCCCCGGCACCCCGAACCCCTCCGAGTCCTCCAAGTCGGCCGCCGGCGCCGGGAGCTACTCGGGGCCGCCGGCGGGCAAGAACAAGCCCAAGAAGTGTGTGGACAAGCACAGCGACGAGTACAAGCTGCGCCGGGAGCGGAACAACATCGCGGTGCGCAAGAGCCGCGACAAAGCCAAAATGCGCAACCTGGAGACGCAGCACAAAGTCTTGGAACTGACGGCCGAGAACGAGAGGCTGCAGAAGAAGGTGGAGCAGCTCTCCCGGGAGCTGAGCACCCTCAGGAACTTGTTCAAACAGCTGCCCGAGCCCCTGCTCGCCTCCTCGCCCCGCTGCTGACCCCCGCGCCGGGCCGCGGGGCGAGCTGAACGCTGCCCCCCCCCCCACATCCTCCTCCCGGGGCCGGGCCGCGTTTTCGGTTTCGTCGGGGGTTTCGTTGTTGTTGTTGTTGTTTGTTGTTGTTTCGGTCTCTATTTGCTTCCTCCCCCCCGGGGCCAGGGGGCGGCGGGCGGCGCGGGGGGGGCCGCGGCCCCGGGGCTCTGCTGGGCGCTGGGGTTATTTAAAACGGCGAGAGGAGAGCGAGGGCGAAGTGATGCAATCCTTTAAGCATGGCTGGGAATGCTGTGTACATGATGCAATCTCGTGTAACTGTCAGTCATGGATTGAGTAATCTGTTAAAGATGTTCCTACAGTTTTTGTTTTTTTTTTTTATTATAAAGAATAATCTATTTCTATATGAAAATACATATGTATATTTTGGGATCTATGCATTCTTGCTACATTTGAAGCATTAATGAACGATTTTAATAAACTTTATGACTAGGTTAAAAAAAGTAGCTTGTTTTATTTTGAGGGTGCGTTTTGAGTCAGATGAAACGCAGGGCTGACATTCCAGCTGGATCTGGCTCGGCGCTGCCAGCAGGGATAGGACTCGCGTTGGTCTTTTGGCTTTCTCTGCGACTCAGAGAAAAACAAAAACAAAAACCCCAAGAGAAACCAGCAAAGAGCAGCGCTGGAGGCTCCAGCCAGTCCTCGCTGTCTCAGTTTGGTTCCTCTAATCACTTGCTTGAGCTGCCACTTGGGTACTGTCTGGGAAGAGGCGTTTGTTTGGGGTGGTGGTTTTTTTTTTTGCATTTCTTGCTGTTCCATTTGTGCAGAGCGAGGTGTGCTGTCCAAACCGTGACCAATCTGGTGAAATAACTGCAAGGCTCAAGTGGGAGGGAGAAAGAAAAAGTGAGGGAGGAAGCTTTCACTTAATTCTTTTTTCTTCGAGGAGTTTCTGTTCTCTGAATTATGATTCAGTGTGTCTTATGTTTGTAGTTTACAGGAATAAACATGAGAAAGTAGCGCCTCTGTTGGATGTCGGTAATGTGGTCACTGCCCGGAAGCTCTCGCGAAAGCTGCCAGGTGAGAGGCACATCACCAACCCCTTGACTTTCCTCTTGTGATGCTCTTCTCAAGCCTGTAGCTGGAGTTTCTCTGTTGAGAGGTGTTTGTGTGTCTGTTAGCTGGGAGAAAGCAGCTGATAAGTGAGGATGGGGCAGGCTCTGTTAGGCTATAGATCAGGCTGGAGCTCTGTTCTGCCTGCTGATGGAAAGATGTGCTGCTGCCGTGCCCTGCGTGCTGCTACCAGAGCTCTGTGAGCAGCTCATGGGCTGGTTATGTGCACGGAGCTGAGAGAAGGGCTGGGTCTTACTCAGCATGTTCCATTTCCCTGTTAGGCCAACTTGAAGCACTATTTTAAAATCCAGATTCCCAGTGCCCCACAATAGGAACTCCTTAATCGTCTGTGCTGAGTTGAATCCAGAGGAGTTTTTATTTACCAAGAGAGTGGGTTTGAATTTGCTGCAGGCAGGGCAGGATTCCAGGACAAAGCCTGAGTCTGTCACTTATTCCCAGTGTTCCCTTTAACAAAGTGTGTTTCCTACTGAAGGAGCTGCTGTGCGTTTTTGTCATTTGAGGTCCTATTTCTCTGGCAGGTAAAACTCCCAGAGCTCTCGGGGAGATTCGCTGTGGCCTGCTCACATAGTGCTCCTATGGAGCCGTGCAGCAGTGAGCAGGGAAGTGTTAGCAGGGAAGTGTTAGACCTGATACAGATTTCCACTGCTTGCTTTTTAATTTGTGCACTGCAGTTAAGTTGGTTTTATGAGACCCTATGAATAGATTTTCTTGGGTGAGCAAGCTCCTGCATGACTCAGATTCTCACAGGCAAGATAGACGTTAGATCTTGTCTTGGCTGTCCCTTGTGACGCTGATTTCTCCAGCCTCCCGTGGCTGTTTATTGTGCTATTCTTCTAGTTACGAAACTTATCCACATCGTTAGATCCCATTTTCGTGTTGTGCTGTAGGCCATGTAATGTTACCCACACTTATGAGCAGCGTTCCCAGTCAGAGCTGAGTGCCACTGAGGGTAGAATTGCTGGAGGACTGGAGATGTCCTCAGACACATTTCTTTCTTTCTTTCTTTCTTTCTTTCTTTCTTTCTTTCTTTCTTTCTTTCTTTCTTTCTTTCTTTCTTTCTTTCTTTCTTTCTTTCTTTCTTTCTTTCTTTCTTTCTTTCTTTCTTTCTTTCTTTCTTTCTTTCTTCCTTCCTTCCTTCCTTCCTTCCTTCCTTCCTTCCTTCCTTCCTTCCTTCCTTCCTTCCTTCCTTCCTTCCTTCCTTCCTTCCTTCCTTCCTTCCTTCCTTCCTTCCTTCCTTCCTTCCTTCCTTCCTTCCTTCCTTCCTTCCTTCCTTCCTTCCTTCCTTCCTTCCTTCCTTCCTTCCTTCCTTCCTGACAGAGCTTCCAACAAAAGTTCAGTTTATGAGGGCTGGGAGGCAGAGTAGATTGAAAGATAAGATGTACTAGAGGTATTTATATTTGTTTGAATAATAATCCAGTTTTGGAGCTAGAGCTCTGTCAGGCACGAATGAGCTAATTTCTGTCCTTAAACTGCTTTGGGATTTGGGGCCGTGTTGCTGCTGCAATTTAGAGAACGTTTAAATTATTGCTGTGTTCCAGTGTATCTTTTTATCTGGATGAAAGTCTTTTCATTGAGGGGGAAGCTCCTGCAGCAGAAAGGTTTTATCAGACAGATGCAGTTAGACAGGGTAACTGATGAGAACTGGTGTTACACAAATCTCAGAAGGAATCAGAAAGAGTCAGAATGAGAATTTCTGAGTATTTCATTCATAATCTTATATTGCCCACAGAACTTGTATTTTTGGAGCTTTCTAGCACAATTAAATACATGGAGGCCATGAAATACCCTACTTAATGAACAAACATATGGAAAAGCCTTCAGAATTAAAACATTTCCAAGGGGGATAAAAAAATAAATAAATAAAAAAGCTGGTTTGGAAATAAATCTGAGCGCTAATTCTAGCATTAAAGCAGACAAAAGATAACAAATACCTTTTCTAATCACAGTAGTGGAACTGGAAAATCCCTGTCCAAACAGTGGCTCTGCTTCAAAAGAGAGAGAGCTTCCCATAGCAAATAAGATGCTGTAAACTGAACACAGCACCAGGTGCATCCCAGTTGTCTCCTCACAAGGTCTCTTTTGCTTCTTTTCCTAAAGTGACTCTGTACAACGTGTGGTAAGACTTCACAGCTTATATGCAGAGAAACCATGCAGGGAAGTTATGGCATTTGTTCCAGGAATTTGTTTTTAATTTATGGAGACTTGTAAAAATCATTTGGTTTGGGCTTTTTATTCCCTCTCAAATTATTTACAACACTGACTGATTGCTACAGGTCTTCATCATTGCTGATGAAATAAGTGTTCCTTTGTATGCAGAAACGATGCTGTCAGATCAAAGCTCCAGCACTGACATCCCATTTCCAAAGTATCTGATGTTTTGCTTAGATCCGCTAAAGAAATCACATGTATCACTTGAAACTGAAATAATTAAAAACACCATTACCATTTTGGCAGCAGTTCTATTAATTAACAGGTTTGCTGGTCATTTCCTATCTGCCCAAGCACATACAGGGGATGCTGCATGGCGGAGCACTGCCCCCCTTGGAAGGCGCAGGACAGTTACTTCAGTTTCTATACAAATTGTTACTCTTCTATCAAATAAAATGGCTCAAGTTGTGCAGATGCACCAAAGGTGATTGGGCTCATTTGTTTTAAAACATTCACAAATGTGGAGCATTCTGTTCTAATAATATTTTCTAGCCAATTACAGTCAGCATCGCTTTTTTGCCTTGTCCCATCTGCTCATGCCTCTGTAACTCACACGATACACAGCTATTACAGTGCTTTCTCAGAGTTCAGGGTACTTACACTGAGGTTTTATTTAAGTCTCAGAATTTCATCCATTTTGCAGAATACCAAATCCTCCACAGACTCACACATTCTCTCTATAGCACCTCTATACACTACAGAGGCGCTGGTTTTGTCATCAGACCTTGTTTTAATTGCCTTGAACATCATCCCAGCCAAAGAATTGCATTTTTGACATAGAAGCAACAAAAGTTTATGGTCCCCATTGCCACATAAAACAAGCGCAGCAGCTGGTTTGTTTTCTATAAATACCTCATGTTTGCTAGTGTATTGCAACAGCATTTCATTAAGCCTGTGGTAGGTAAGCTCATTGATGTTGTCTAGAAATTACAGTAACAGGAATCACAATCTCCTTCAAAGAATGCAAAAATCCCTCTAAGACCTCAGCCCTGCACTGCTCCCCTCCCACATCAGCCCACCTGCAATCCAGGCCCGCAGAGCTGTGTAATCCCAAGTTCTATCTGTGTAAATGAGAAGTGTTGGTTTTAGAAATGAATGTCACAGTGACACTACAGCAAAATGTCTCTGTGCAACATGATGAAACAATTACTTGGCTGGAGTAATTCAGGAAGGGAATCAGAAGGACAAGGGAAAGTGCCCGGAGCCTGTTGGAGAAGCAGGAGGGGAGCAGTGGTGGCCGGCAGCAGGAACATCTTTCTGCTCGTTCCTCAGCCTCTGCATCCAGCAGCGACTCAGGGGTGGATGCTTCTGACTGCAGCGTGCCACCTTCCATGAGCGAAGGTGTCTGTCTGAGTCTGTCCCTGCTGTTCTTTGAAGACAAAAGTACAGAAAGCAAACACTTGCTTTTGTCATTTTTGAAGATACGTGTGTCTGACATTTAAATGTACAGGGAGCACAACAAAAAAGTGGGATTAACTTGGCACAACGAGGTGAGTAGATGAACAAAAAAACATCAAGGGACAAACGAGCTTTAGCAAAAGCTCAGGAACTGGAAGACAGTTTCTAGTCCTGACTCTTTCGTCAGTTTATTGTATATCTTTAGATTGCTGTTTAGCTCCCAGATGTAATGGAAGCTGTACACACATATATGCATCTCTAGCTGTAAGTGCAGTTGCCATAGCTGCAGGTGTATTTTCCTATGGTATTTTTAGATCCTGATCTTATATGTGTGCTTTGTTGTAGATACAATTTCAGTGGAACTATTATCACTCACATGAGTAATGATAAGTTCATAGATCCATATTCACAGGAACATGTTTACATGGATCTGTACATACATGGATCTGAGATCCGTGTTTCCAGGATGTTTTTAATGCCTTATACAGCACATGACTGGCAATCTTTGAGTATTTTCATATTGCATATTCAGTTTCTCCAGAGCTACCCAGTCACACGGGCTGACTCAGCTGTCCATTCCCATACAAAAGGCAATGACAGAGGCTTCAGCATTTCTCACTTCCCAGGAAAAATGAAAGCAAATCTAAGTAGGGAGGCACCACCTCTCTCAGCCACTGGGCCCCAACACAACAAAGCCCTTGAGTACAAATTCTGCCTGAGTGGAAGCAAAGCGGTGCAGAACACAAGCTTTCAAGTTTTGGATGTGCCAAATGCTCTGCTGAAATACGCCCTTCCAGAGTCCCAGGTGTAGCCACCTGGCCTCTGGATTATAGCTGTGATGCAGCTGTGTCACAGGTGTTAAGACCTGGGAAAGAAAACATGGCAGAAGACCTGGATGTTCAAAAGAGGCGATGTGATGCACTCGTACGGGCCAAAAGAAATCCTAATCTCCTTCTAGTGCCATGTGTGCTGGACAGGGCTGGCAAGCCACTGCTACAGCAAATGGTGTTAGCACCTGGCTGGTGATCAAAGGATTCTTGAGCAACAACCCACTCCACATCAGCAGGGGCTGATGCCAAGAATCATGGACATCTCTGGGCTGGAGGGCAACTGATAAAACATGCTGAGAAAAGCAATGGTGCTTGCTGAGCTCTACTACTGGCTACTGGAAAATGTGACTTTTATTTTAGTTTTGCAGTTGCATAAGGCGGATTCACTGAAGACTCTCACAAAATGTTTACATGGGCTGTTTTGGGTGTTTTGTCGTTAGTATCCTTTTTTTCTTTTGGCAGCATTTAATTTAGATGAACAGACACTCTCACTTCACAGAGGAAAACCACTACTCCCCCACTACTCCCTGGTACTTTTCTTCCTCTGTCAGTAACAAATATGGGTCAGCCGTGCCTCTCTCCAGAATTAGCTCCTGTGCATTTGGCTGTGGAAGACAAGGCACTCAAAAAGAGTGGGAATGATGCAGTCAGCGCTGTTGTAATACAGCCCTGTGCCTGACTGGAGGGGATACAGTTCACAGGGTTGGCATATTGGAAAGGATTTGGGGAAAAAAAAAAGAAAAAGAAAAAGAAAAAAGAAAAAAGAAAGAAAAAGAGTACAGGGCAACAGGGCACATTTCCACCGAGCAAAGAGGTTTTAAAAGAAGGAAGTGATACCAAACAGTACGTGGTCTGGGAAGGCTATTGCAAGCGGTGGCAGTGATGGTAACTGTTTCCAACAGACAGTCTAGGGGCACTGAACTGTTTTCCCACTAACCTCACAGCCATATGAAGTGAGAATCCTACTCTAGCGTTTTTTTGCCAAGTTCTTTAAGGCAAAACCTTGGCAAATGGCTCTTGCTTTTGCATTAATTCACTAGCAGGTGCTCTTCTGCACGAGCCCTGCAAGAGCTTTATTACCAGAGCACACTAACTATTAAACAGCCATAAGCTTAATCCAGTATTTACTGTAGGACTCTGCCTTTTTATTGCACGCAGGGAGGAAACTCCCTTCCCAGCCCTCCAGGTGGTCCCTTCAGGGCAGGGTTGAGGCACATTGGTGAGAAGAGGTGGGGTTGGGTGGGAGAGGCTTTCATTGCTGCCCTACCTGTTCTGGGCATAAATTGAAATGATCAATCTTTAAATCCTGCCAATTAGGCTTACTTTACTGGCATTGGAGTTTACTATGACAAGTAGAACAACGTTTCTCTTAAAAAAAGACAAAAAAGAGGTAAAATTATGCAGTAAAATTCTTCAAGAAAGAGCAGGGCAGCACTCTTCAGCTCTGGGCAGCTCAAGAACAAATCCCTCCTGGCACATTTGTGTACTCCCTGCCTGTAGTGACTGTTAGGGAGCTCATGGGACAGGGCTGGACGATGTAGTCTGCGCTCCTCCATGGCACCCCCTCCTCTGCAATAATTTCACTTCAGCATTTAGTGCAGGATTAGATGTGGTAAAAAAAATAGCATATTCTCTACCTGCCAACAAAGCTCCATCCACCTGGGAAAGCAAAACGCGATGTGTTTTACAAGACTGCAAAACTGCTAACCTAGGTAGTGTCTGTGCTCCCAAGGCAGTACCTTCTATATCTCCTGATCAACAGATTCCTATAATGAAGAGGGCCTATTTGCTCTATTGCTTCCTGGTTACTGCAGACCTAAGGCAGACATTGCTCTGTTCCTTCCACGCTGCTCCCATTTTTAGGGTTACTTTTATTACAAAGTCCAGAAATTATAGGGCTGGTTTTCATCCTCAATGGCCTTTGCAGCAAGTACTTCTGCCTATGAAAATATGGCAGGCAGAATCTGTCTGCATCACTATCTGCATTCAAAGAAAAGGGTGGGCACCATCTCCCAGCAACCCCATACTCCTTTCCTAAGGGCCATTCTTACCACTTTGGCATTCATGCTTTGCTGGTCAAAACCAAACTTTTCAGATATCAGCATTTCAGATCTTTGCATCCCTCACTTGCTTCGGAACAGGCTTCATTCTGAGGGTGGTTTCTCACTCGTACTTGGGTAGGAAGTGAAGAGAACAAATGGGAAAACTATGTCAGAAACATTTAATATTGCATAAAGCTGGCCCGTGAGGAATCCTGCCTTCTGCTCTTTGATGTCCTGGGAACTCTGACTCAGCCTCCTGCATCTGCAGCTTGTAAACCTCCACACTGTATTACCAAATGATTTTGGCATAAATTTAGGACAGAAAAGCCCACTTAACCTTCTTTCTAAATGTGGTTCTAGGTTCTTCCCTCATGTAACTGCCACCGTAGTGGGGAGGAGGGAGGTAAATGTGACCACCTATTCAGCACTTCACAGAACTCACTCCCTGCTAATTTGTGCCCTCCTGCAGCCTCCCTCCAGGGATTAAACATTAGCCAGGGACCACAGGAAGGCTCTCATCAGACTACACAGAGCAGCAAGCTGGTGGGCTTCAGTGTGGAACAGCAAACTGCACTAGTCCTGTGCTCACTGTTAAGTCCAGATAACTGCTTTTCAGCCACTGCTGAAAAGACTGCACCATATAACTAGGTAGGAGTGATAACCAAGTGAGTCTGGAGCAAGGAATTTGAAGTCTCATCATTGATGAAAACTTGTTGCTTGGACAAGATGCTTCACCTTTGAATGCTTCAGTTCTGCTGTCTGCAGAAAGACATTTCCTGGGTATGGGAGATCAGAGGAGGGTGTCTCAGGTATCAGTTGTTTAAAAAAGTGTGAAATATGAGATGAGACATTCGTAAAACCATATATTAATTAAAGTCTGTATCAATTGCTAAAAATAAAAGTGAATTCAGCAGGGAAAGCTCCCAGATGTTTTGAAGTGCAGGCTCTTTAAACCAGTCTTCTGGTGGCAATGACTGGAAGTACAGCTGTCCCTTACTCTGAACACTTCCCAGGCAGTAGCATGACCACACAGAGTCTGGCTCATTACATATGTAAAACAGGTAGATGCCATTAGAAAGTCATTTTTCTGAACCAGTGAGTACAGAAGACTGTTCCTCATGACAAAGTCCTCTGCAGGGGCTCTGTTTTTATCGCACCTCTCACCTTTCAAGGTATTTAAAATGACCAGAAAGTTGGACACTTCCTTTTTCTCCCCTGGAATCTGAGCTCAGTGTTCATAGAATTTCTCTGATCCCTCAGCATTTCCTTTTCAATCCCCCTTGTCTCTGACAGTATGTAATTCCTGATAGTGGTGGGTATAGCTGCAGTTTTATTGAGTACATAATGACATGCTATTCAGGGACAACATGTCATGATAATAAACCATCCATGTAATTAGGCTTGACTCATCAATCAACTCAGAAAAGGACAGAATGGAACTCATAATAGCACCTTTAAAGGATGATGGAAATGTTTAAAGAAAAAAGAAATTCGCAGTGTTCTGTATTATTAAGTATTTTCCAGGGTAGAAAATTAATTAGCAGTGACAAGAACACACAATTCTGGTCTGCCCATGTGTGGCTCATTTCATCCCGCTTTGCCCACAGCGTCCGAGCTGTGCAGGAGCCGGCACAGTGGGACCGAGTTCAGAGCCTTACTCATGTGAGGAAGCACCATGGAGGGAAATTTCCTCTTGAGCCAAGGCCAGGCTACCAATGGCAAAATCTGGTGATGTAAAATTTGTATGCAAAAAAATTCCCACATTTTTGCATCTTTACTTTTTCCTTTAGGAATTTAATTATTTTAGACGAGCTGCTAAAAATGTGTCTCCAGTAAGCTATAGAAATCAGAAGCCTCCATATATCCCAGACTGATGATCTGAGAAAGCCAGCACTTACACCTGGGACCTTTCTGAACAGGAAACCATGCGCCATGAAGAGAACACACATTTCCAAGATCTACGTGAAAAAGAAATAGCACAACAGTGCCCACGGTGCCCAAGACCCCAACACGCAGTTACCACAGACAAATCCAGCTCTGTCCCAGTCTGGGCAAAAGGTCACTAAGAATCAGGAAGCAAACTACTGAGTTACCAGCATTGCAGCAACAGAATCAACTCTCACGGATTGGCTAAGTCAGTGGGATAGCACCCCTGGCTATTGGCAGCTGTCTTCTTGTAATTAACATTTATTAAGGTGGTCACCTCCAAACTAAACAAATGCAAAGTTTGATTACTAATATAAAAGACATCTACAAGATTTATATAAGAGTACTGCAAAATATTAATAAAAGTTGCTACTGAACAACAGCAGGAAAACTCATAACCCTGCAACTCGCTTCTCAAACAGACAAAGCCAGGCTATTTTCAGGAAATTGCACCTTGAGTGGTGACAGTATTTGCTCTATGCATTTGATGTGGGAGATAGGGGATATGGCTGGCACACTCTGCCTAAATCTGACAGTCAGTCCAAGGCTGGCACTTAACTACATGAATCACCAACTACTGAAATTTAAAAGCTTGCATATGCAAATCACTCATTAAACACATTAGCATAGTCAGTTACCCAAACTGTAATCTGAATCGTATCTCCAAGTTAGGCATGCAATCACACACCCATTTTTCAGATTTGCATTTGTGAGCATGGTTTCCTGAGAGCTACATCCAGAAAGCAGCCTAACAATCATTTTTTTCCTCATATAAATCCGGGAAAGAAAAAGAAGAGTAAAAGCACGTTGAAAGTCTTCCTACCTGGAAAATAATGGGGAAGTGTACAAAGTCAGGAACTGATGTGGGCAGACCAAACAGGCTAGATGGTGAGTTATGTGCGCTCTCATTTACTCCAGTGTCCATCTTTGTGACTCCTTCCACACAAGCATTGTGGCATTTCCCTCTATTTGCAAACATTCAGACACAGGAAAACACTATGTGTCAGATTTCGGCTTTATTTACATTGAATTACCTGAGATTAGAATCTGAAACTAGAAACTTTCTTTATACAGTTACAAATAGCTATATTATGCCATTTTAAGGGGTTAAGAAAAGGAGGAAATCATAACCACAGAAGTCATAAAGGCAACTTATCCCAAGCCAAATAGTTTTGTTTCTAATGCAGGGCTTTAATTATAACATGTCATATAATGATGACATAGTGCTATAATAGGCAAATATAATGCATTAATCTGATATTATATTTTGGCTTTAACAATAGGTGCAGTGAACCAGCCTTAGTGGATAACTCATTCAGAACCTATCTGCACACTCCACCTAGATACTTATCTGCCTCTTTAATTAAGTGGAGGGAAACTTCTTGAGGCCATACCCATAAAGCCAGTCTCTGATGATAGCAGAGTTACTGGAAGCCTTTGGTAATCACTTACTCCCACGTACTGTGGTTGGCTTCCAACTTTGGCTCTTTCCTTCTTGCTTTGGAACTACCTATTTATCCCCTAGTATAAATCCCCTGGTGTTTTTGTACAAAGTGGTACAAAAGACACTCAGTGGGTTTGTTTGAGCACGTCAGTATAGTGCCATTGGCCTCATCAGGACTGTGCCAGCCTTCCTCATCGGAGTGGTGAAAAAATAATGAGCTTTGGCAATTTTTTTTTTCTTCCTAGTGTATTTCTTGAAACAGGAACAACAGACTGCATCAGTGAGCAAAGCACGGACCTTTCCAAAGAGCAAGTTTCCCAGGCTGCCTTTAGCATGTGCTCATGGCAATGAAAGAGCCTACAGCAAGTGACTTCAGTGGACATCAGCTTGGGTCTCCTGATTCCACGGATCCTGTGTAACTTTGTGTATATTGGAAAACACCCTCTTTGCTTCCTAAAGCATAGAGTGCTTAGAGGACTCACATGCTAAGGCAGAAATCCAATTTTAACCAATTAGTTTGGAGAAGGTGGCTCTCTGAGATGCAGTGTTTGCTCTGTGCTTGGAGTTTCTGAGAGAAATATGCTGTTGTGAGGAAGCAATATACAGAAATCATAAAGATCCAAATGGTGAGCTATAAGTTTCTGACATAACAGTAGTGTTAACAAGTCCTATAGTCCTCGTATCAGAACAGAGACAGCGGTCATGAGGCTCTTATATTTCCATACTAGCTGAGCAAGCCAAACAGGATGAGCACAAGTAAAATTACCTCCTTTTCCTTTTTCTTTCCTTCTGCTGTGCACTTCCTTACTCTCCTCCAACCCTCTCCAGTATGAAAGGCTCTGCTAATGACCCCTGAGCAGATCATGTTGAGCTCCTTAATCTTATGGTGGCGCCTAGATAATATGGTGATGGGTACTGAACTGCTGAAAAACAGACAGACAGATAGTTAGATAAGATTAGATATGTAAGTAATTTACTCAGTCATCACACAGAGCAGCTGACATAAGTTCATTTATAAAGCCAACTGCTAAAATTGCTTTAGAAGTCCATACAATTTAATTCTGTTGAAAGACAGACCTTTGATGTGAATTGTTTTGGTGGCATGTACATTATTTGAATGGAACCTCACCTGACCAGGTGATACCAGACTGGTCATTGCTGGCATACTATTGTCATAGGAGAACAGTATACATGCAAATCCATACCTACTGATAGCTCAAGGGCAGACGGATAACTGAGCATCATGGAGCAGATATAGACTGAAAGCATGATCACCACCTTGTGCTGATATGCAGAATGAATCATAGCTAATAAAAGGCTCAAACAACTATATATATGACAAAATGTAACCCCAACAACACTTTTAAATTAAGCATGCCCATAAAATAAAAGGAGATAAATTAATAGATGTTACCACTTCTCCTTTTCATTAATATTTATTAACTTATACTGGTGGAAGATGGAAGAGGAAGAGAAATAAAACGTCTGTCAGATTCTCTACCATTTATAAGCATTTCTATATTCCAGCTCTTAGGTTTCAGCTAAACATTCCTTACAGGGCAAATTATTTGCATTCACATTGTTTGTTGTTGTTGTTTTTAATTAATCATTTAAAAACTCAAAGACACTTCCTAGGGCAAGTTATTTTTGAAGTAGATTATTTGTTTTAACTCTGAATCTGAAGGCATGCTTGTATTCCTGAATAGGGAAGGAGTAAGATACTTAGTATAGAGTCCATTAGCCTGTTTTCTTGCATGGCACTCATCCCAGCACAGACACTTTGCACCACTAAGTCCCAGTAAAGCCAAAACAGCCAAGTGTGTGGCTGAAACGTAGATAAATGGCTGCGTGCCTAATTTGTGACGGATGAAGTTCTCAGGATATTCTGTGGTTTAATTAGAATAGGAATTCAAAAATGCTAATCCAAACCTATTATGATGGAAGTCACCCTCTAGAGCAGTTTACTCATTCCGTTTTTAATATATCCTGACTGCAGTTGGGCTTGAGCTGCTGCACAAACAGCAGCTGTCACAAGAAGTAGATTCCCTCTTTTGTTCTCACTCAAAATCAGTAATTGCAGATGTGCAGAAAAACCAACTGACTGAATAGCAGCCTCCAGACAGTGCTTGCCACAGTCTTGAGTCCTTCTGGGACATTTTACTTCTGCATATCTGGCTCAAGGATTGGATTAATTTTACCAAACTATTAAAATCTCTGTTTCCTCAGTGCTTGGAAAGCTCAATCTCTTTTTGAAGGTGTACGTCTTTTGCCAGGGACCACTGAGAAGGAACCTGAGTCCTCATTTGAGCATCTCGTTTATTTGCCTGTACTTTGGAAGGATCAAGGTCCAGATGTGTTGTGAAACATCTGATGTTACGGTATCTCCCTGACCAGCACCCTGCTCTCATGGGTGGTCCATTATGGGTTACTTCAAGTCAGTTTCTCTGCACATTAGTCTGTTACAGTGGGTTGAAATGCAGGAGAATTGATTTTCTAGAAACTTGACTTTCTAAATAGAGTTGTCCATACACAATATTCTAAACCTGACTCTCTACTGTCTTACATTTCTGTAGTCAAAATTCACAGCAAGTCCACAGGGTGTGTAAGATTGTGGCTGGCACATTTGGAAGTGCCAGGCTCCTGGTCTGCATGATTTAAAAGCAATGGAGGACTAGGCCAATGGCAACAACAATTATAAGCCAAATGTCTACACAAGCAAATATTGGACTTGTTATGTGTATATTTGACATCTGCAATGAGTTGTCCAGCCCGTGCTTTAATGGAGGCGGTGCACATTTACCTTGCACACCACATATCAACTGTGTGCAAACTAAGCACAAAAGCATCTCATTAGTTGAGGCAACTATTTAAAAACAGACATTTAAAGTACTACACAGTAAAGCATTAAAAAGCACAGTTTAGTTGTCCCAGTTGCTGAGCAGAAAGCGATTCTTGGTTTTTGTTTTTATTTATTTAAATCAGACCCTGTGCACACCTCACTTTAGGTTTTGGAACATATTTTTATACACCTATTTTTTAAGAAGCATTGGTCAAATTTCTGGCTCTCAGCTGGAGCCTTTATCAGGGAATCTGTAACTCAGCATTTCAGGCCAAGAGGCACAAAAAGCAAAATTGGGTGGAGTGGTTCAGTATGTTGTCAGTTGCACTGGAAACATTACTTTTTTATTTTTTATTTTTTTATTTTTTTAAAAGAAGCTCCAATAAAAAGCTCAATTCAGGAAAAGCAAAATAAATGTACTTCTGTGAACCTGAAGGGTGTAATTCTGTGCTTATAGTGATAACAGTAGTTCTTCTGACAACATAATCCACTTTCAAAACATTGAATGAATAACTGCAGCTACTGAATAACAGCACCTTTAAACAAAATCTTAATTGCAAAACAAAAGAATAGTAAAAAAAAGCGGTTCTGATTCTTTTCCCCTAAAGCTTAAAAAAGTTTAGGTCAGAGTTTTGGGTGAAGGTTTGGTTGCTGCTTTTCCCCCTTTTATCTGAACCAGCTTACACGGACCTAATCTTCATTATCTAAACCACATGATTAACACACAAAATAACTTTGGAGCAAGCCAGATCCAAGCAGGAAGCTGCAAGTACTATCATGTCTTCATGAGATTAGCCAGCAAAATAACTGTGGTTTCTTTTTAAATTATTGTTATTAAATTCCCCATGTTTTCTTTGAAAGAAGCTTTATTTATTTATTTATTTATTTATTTTTTAATTATTCTTCCTTGCTGGAAACATTTACATTTCCAGCTTCATCCTTGGAGGAAATGCTTATTCTACACAATCCCCACAAGACGTGGGCAGGCCTGGACCCTTACAACAAGTAGATAAGCACATCCCTCACTCTGCTCATGCCTGTTGCCTGTCAGTCAAAACCACTGTTCAGACAGAGCATCGCTCCCACCTGGTGAAGTTGAAAAGAAATAGTTCTGACTGAATCATGCTTGGGGACTGGTCCAAATGCTGTGTATGAGGCTGGTTCAGAATATTTCACTTGATAGAACTGTCCAGAGAAAACGAAGTCTCCTTTACTTTCAGGACCCCAATGGGTTCCAGGTGGGAGCTATGCATTAACCTGCTCAGATCACAGCAGCTCAGGGCATGTCCAGGCATAAAGTCTTTGGTACTGGAAGAAATGTTATCCCAAGCAGAGAAGAACTTACTGAATTGGAGGTGCTTAAGTCCTCTTTTGCATCTGGCCCTAACTTGCAGGGGAGAAAGAGCCAAGTGCTCAAAGGCAGCTTTCCATTTTATGGCTTTAAATTTTGCGAAACAATATGGACTTGATGATTTTGCACCTGCATTTGTATTGGAGATGAGACTGGGCAGAGACAGGCTCTAATCCTCTGCCCCTTCTCTGCTCTGTGAATTCAGAATGGAAGACAGGAATAATGCCAGCATAAATCATGGTCCCCGTGTGTGCAATACATGCCTATGCTAAGCTCTGCGGTTGGTACAACTGGGTGCTTGTTGGGCAATGGCATGGAGAAAGCTGGGTTCCTTGGAACATTTTCTGTTCATTGTAATGTTCCTTCCCAGCATTTCACAAACCACCACAAAGACAACAGCAAAAAGGGGGAAGAAAATCTTAAAATGAATTGTGTGTCTCCTCCCTCACCACCCCAATAGCTTTGGCAAGCTCCGAGGAGCCAGGCAGAGCTGGTCTCTGCTGGATGTTAGGCTTTGCAAAATTTTATGATAATCTGGAGGAGTTTGCATGATCAAATGGTGAAAGCACAAGCAATGAAGTTGGGACTCTTAGACTTCATTACTGGTTCCACCACTGAGATCCTGTTTGCATTGGGATGGCATACATAAACTCTTCTCGTTGTTCCATTGGCATGAATCTTGCTTTATGTGTTCACTCCTATTATTTCTAGGACTATCTCAGGTTCAAATCAAAAGAATTGCAAAATGTCCCAATTTATCTGCAAATAATAATAACAAATTATAAATCTATTAACTAAGACCTCGCTGCTCTGATTCAGAACCTACTAAAGACAGTGCAAATATATCTACTCATTTCAATATACTTCAGATTACTACATTACCTCTTGATCAGATGGAAAAGAGAAGGAAGGCCCCTAAAACTCAAGGAAGGGATGGGAGATCTATGATATATATCAGTGTAAAATAAAACACCTCAAGAGATGTTGGAAGCAAGACTTCTGTCCTGGCTAGAATGTCCAAGTTTAGGGACCCAACTATTACAACTTCTTTTTGGCTCATCGTGGAAAGAAAACATCTTCCTGTCTTAACTTCTTCATATGAGCTCTATATTTCTAGTTTGCGGTACGGATCTCACCTGAAGGAGCAACTCAGTTCTTGCATTCATGGCAAGAATCCTGGTGATTTTACTGTGAGCACAGAAAAGCTCATGTCTTCTTAGACTCTGCTGTTTTCATGTCCTGTGATGCCTGCAGGTCCTCTCCACTCTTGCCCTTACTACCAGTTGCTTTCTTTGACACAAATAACAGTTGTTAACTCCATCTGAAGATCACTTATTCTGTGGCAACGAAGACAAAAAAGAAGAGGAAATTAAGTCAGTCTCTGCACTCAATCAAATCACCTCCTGCTTGTAATGACAAGGTGTTTTCTTCTTGCTTTTCATCATACGCCCTGTAGTCAAGTTTAGATGTCCTCATGTGGGGATAGCAGGGCAGTTAGACAATCCTAGCTGCCGTTCTTGCAGAAGTATCCTTTAAATATAGCACACGATCATTCTAAAGCACAAATTAAAAAATAATGAAATAAATGAAATAAAAATATATTTCTTTTTAAAAATGAAATCCCATGATTTCACTGCATAGCATTATTATTTCAGTACTGCAGTGTTTTCAAAGCACTACTAGCGCTGTCATCCTTCTTTAAGAACCTACTTCCCTGGGACTGGTACCCAAGAATGCCCACTCTGCTTTTGAAAAATCTTCTTTCAAATTTACAAAGTTGTTCCAAACAAGTGGGAGGTCATACAGATTAATACTTTGAAAATTTATACAAGAACAGATTTTGCATAGGTTCCGTCAAAGTTTTTTATCAAAATGAAAACTGTCAACTATGAGTGAAGTTGATCCACAAATTATCAGGTGACCTCAAGTCTTTCTGCTCTTAAGGTGCAAAATAAGAGTTTGATTATATAAGGAAATCTCTTGAGTTGTGATCAGAGATGGCTTTTCTAAAACCATATTACATTTGATTGACTAGCAGTACTGACAAAAAAGATCTTTTGGCTCTTAAAGAAATGGTTCAATTGAAATATTAATTCTGTTTTTAGGGCTCCCAAAAATATAATTAAGCATCAAACTAAAATGGGAACTCTGAATCCTAAAGCCAAACTGTGACAGTTCTTAGAAAATGCTAAAATGGCATAATTTGATTTGTTTGGAATTTGATGGTGATATAACCAAAACAGTCAGTTGAAATTGGCTGTAGTTTTCAAAGCATTTCATTTTTCATGGATTTTAGCATTTTAGCTAAGATTTTCAGATGATGATTAATAGGAGGATGTTACAGTGATGAAATAACACGCTGTCAGAATCAGGATTCCAGTATTACTAAATACAGATCTATAATAGTGGTTTGATGGATTATTTTACCAAGGACATTTACAGACCTCTCGGCTAAAGGCCAGAGTGGATGCAATGAGGAGTAGGTCAGGGTTGGCTTTTAGTACTTTATGAGCTGTGGCAACACCACATCTTAACAACACCATGTTTGTTCATACCACCATAGAAATAAAGTACAATAATTCATGCAACAGTTCTTTTTCTACAACATTTTCTTTAGGGCACTGACTTCCTCAAAATGAATCCATGCCAGGTAACTGGTTGTTTAATCACAGAACATTAAAACAACATATTTGATGCAGTTGGAGTTCATACTTTAAATTTAAACATAACGTCAAACCAACAGTTTTTGGCAAATGAAAAGCAGCAGTGAAGTGTCAAGAATCCAGCGAGACTCCAATCTCATTTAAATGGAGTTGTTCTCAAAAGCTGGCAGCAAGGAGTTCATCTTTTAAAAATGTTTCTAGTAGAAGCTGATGTTTATGATTGCTCTCAGCTTGGCAAGAAAAACACTCTTCTAAATATTTACATTTCACATTCTTTGGGACAGCTGAAAAATGTTGGCTTGCAGTAATGCACGCTGCAGAGAGCCTGCGAGGAAAGCTCAAGCAGAATGTTAATAGCCATGCACTCATGTACTTCTGTACTTTTCTTGATCTTTGATTTACTGTGTGGTAGGTTTTTATTCTAGTTCTGTTCATAATGCTGTCTGACCTGACTGTTGTTTCAGTCAAACAGTGTGAGTTGAGGTTTATTTTTTTAGCTAATAAAGTAAATTCATATCTTAATAATACTTTGTACTAACGTTACTGTCACCATTTGGGAACTTTCCTGTTTGAATGTATTCACTACACACTGTTGCAAACCTCCACAGCCTGGTCAGAAAACCATTTTTCAAGAGGTCCAACCTGTGAAAAAGAGGCTGTCTGACTGTTCATGCCATCAGCTTGTGTTTTGCCTACAGCTGTGACTGCAATGTACAGATCTCACCAAAAAAAGTAATAGCATAATGTAGAACCCCGGTCAGTCACTCTGTTGTCTTGCCTTGAGTTCCTTTCTCCGCGCGGCAGGACACCTGTGCCCCATGTGCAGAATGCATCTGCATGATTTTATGTATGCAAATAATCTCATAGCAGTGCTGCAATCAATGGGAGTCACCAGGTTTGACTGCTCCTGTCAGCAAGCTCACTCATGGTCTGGAGATCTGTGGAATCAGGCTTGGTGGTGTGTGCTGGATGCCTGTCTGCTATTGGCGTAGTTCAGTTTGCGAAGGTGTGTGCAGTCTCTGTCAAGGTGTGTGTAAGCTATGAGCACAGCAGCACCAAGTCGGCTGCCTCAGGTCTGGGCCATTTGGCTGTTAGCTGAAGACACAGTGCTGATTATGAGGCTTACACTATGGTGCTGGGATAAAGAGTGAAATTCACAGTACGCCTTGCTGGTTGCTGTAGCAGAGAAATCAAGGAAAGAGAATTTTACAAATGGAATAAATTCATTATTTACAAACTGTATGCGTGAAGTCTTAGCCAGTGTTCTTAATTAGGCAACAACACAAACAGATTGTATGCATATAAAGCCAGGAGAAGCTCCAGGTACCCAATGGCAGTGGCCTCATTTCAAGTCAAGAACCTCAAACCAAATGAAGTCAATAGAAGCTGGAGGTGCTCCATAACTCATTTCAAGGCAGATATTAAAAATGAAGTATCTGTTATTGTTGAAGGCTTTGAAAATTGTAGCCCAGTTGACAGGACAGTGACAGAGGATAAAGCTGAGGAATTCCTGTTCTCATAGACAAGTCCCCTCAGGACAGCTTGTTATCAATAGCTAACTTGAATTCATGATGTAGCATATGTAGGTCTCTATAGGAAACAACTAACACACTGCAAATCATAACCTTAATGGAATCTGAGTATAGCCAGTGTCTTGAACAACACTAGTAACTCTGTATAAGGAAATTAAGGAGCAGCTCGGAGTGGGTGGGAAGCAGTAGTCAGCAGGCTGGATAGGAGGAAACAAGAAATAATTAGGCATTCAGTTCCCAGGAAGGGCCAGCAGGTGTATTTACAGGGATCATATATCTCCCAGTCAATTAGATTTAAAACCATAGGAACCAATGGTGAAGCACCATTGCTTCTGGCTCTGGTAAAAAAACAATTAGACATGCATTTATATTATAAAACATGATTTCTAGGGAATGAAAGTATGGAGAACTTTGCTTAATTGCCAAAAAAGGATAGAACATGATGTGTATTCAGGACTGGGACTAACATGGACATTCTTTGAGGTTTCAGGGAGGATAACCTAAAACATCTCCCTGCAGTTTCAAAACTTCAGCTAGAATTGAAATAATGTTCATTTTCTTTTTTTATTTCCTCCCAGTCTAGAGGTTTACTAAGAGGCTTGTCTGATGTTGGGGTTAAAGTAAATTAACAAAGTCGTGGTGTTACAGTTCCAGAGAGATCACAGACTCAGTCAAAGAAGTATGCGTGGGTAGCCCTGAGAACCTGTACCTCTCAGCTTCATGGGATTCTGCAAGTGGGAGTAATTTCTACCAGGCTGCAAAGAGTCAGTGGAGGAGCTGGGGCTGCCAAGTGCCAAGCTTTTGCAAAGGCGGTCCCTTTGGTAGGCACAAACAACTTTCTGCAAGGCACAGACTCCCAGTAGCTTCCCTAAGTTTTACAAGGAGTAGACCAAAGTCATACCACGATTTGGTGACAAAGCTGAAAAGAATCCAGATTGCCAGCTCCCTGTCCTAAATACCAAATGTAGTCCTGCCTTCTTCTCTATGATAAAAGTACAAAGGAAAATATTCTGAAAGTTTTCAAGAAGCAGTGTGGATTTTGCTGTTAAAAAGAGGAAATACTATCAAAGGGTCAGAGAATTCCACAAAGCAGCACAACAGCTACTATTGCAAAACTTTGGGGGATCTCTTCTGTGGTACAGAGTTATTCAGTAACTCAGATTCATAGCAGTTTTTCTTCATCCTCCATGGTCATAAATTCTTTTGCCTGTTATGGCTAAGTTCAGTATGCTCATCTCATTTGCCTTCAGCGTAATCCAGACCTTGCCTAAAATTTAACGTTTTCATTGTCTTTTCCAAAGAACATTTACTTACACTGCATTTATCAGGTTCACTTCTTTCTTCGTTAGAAGGTGATCACAGTGCCCTTAGCACTGCTTTAATGTCATGAGAATCACACTCAGTAGGGTGCATCCTATGACTGCCTCAGAAATCTCTCCCTGTGGATATTTTGTCTATGTGAAATAGTCTGGTTCCAAGTATTCATCTTTGCCAAGAAGAACAATGTTACCAATTATTTCTACAGTGGAAAATAAATCAGAACAATAATTTGTTTTCTTGCAGTTGGTTGTGCATATCCTTCACCAGAGAAATTTAGCTTTGCGTTAGAAAACTTTTATTCCAGCTTCCCAGCCTGTTCCATTTGGGTAGGATTCATGGTATGAATAAGTTATCTTACCTGGGAGGTAGGAATTGTTCCAAGATCATACCTGCTCAAAATGTAATTCAGTTTTATGCAGGAGGCTGGCACGAAGCCTATCTACAAAGGATCTCCAGCATCATTACATGCAGCATGGAAGAGTTACTAGTGACCCAGTAGAGAAATCAAGAATTTGAAGGTATTTTTTTCAGGATGAAAAGATCTGTCATTAGTGAAATGAAACAAGATGAAATTACTGAAAGAGCATTTGTGATCATGCAATCAAGGAAACATGGAACAAAACTCAATGGCACAGTGGGATCTGTGAGTACTACCCAGGGGAGAAGGCACTACAGCCACTTCCCCAGATATGGGCATGTAAAAATTCAGTGTCTGAGCTCAGAAACCCCAGCACTAATCTTAAAAATGCAGTCAGTTCATATCTGTGGGTTGGGAGATGAGCAGCTTTAGGACTCAGCTCTCATACTCTGCAGTTCATCAGAATAGTTCAGATGTGTCATTGCTGCAGAAGTACCAGGACTCTCAGCAGACATTCACTCAGGTTATACAGTTACCCTTCCGTGCACACAGTCATGCAAACCTGGCCCTGAATGTTCTCATACATTTATTTTCGCTTGCCACATGAACTGCAGAGGCGTTGTCCGAGGTGCTGAGTCCTCTCAGGTCACTGTGAAGCCAAAGCTGCAGGTGCTCCATGCCACTGGAAATCACATCATTGTCTTAATCATCAGCAACGTCTTGTTAATAAGATTTGCAACTGGTATCCAACGAAATCTGGAATAGCAGTCAGTGTCCTAAGCAACTAGTACTACCTGTTTTTCTACAAAATTAAAACATGCAAATGTTAACTGTTTTAAATTCATGTAACTCACCTGGAAAGATTTGTGGTTTTTATTAAAACAGAGACTATAAATAGAAAAGGAAATGAATGTACACATACTTAGTGTTCAATGAACCCCACAGTGTGGCCAAGCCTTTGCAGGGCTGAGTATGCAACAAGATAGTTAGCAAACAGTCATTGCAACCTTCCAGTCATTGTAAGATACATTTAAATGCTTTCTAAGCATGTGGCACATCAGTGACTACCGAAGTAACTGCAGCCCATAGGCTCGACCCTGAACACAAAGGAAATAAACATTGCTAAATTGCATGGTGGGGACATGAAACTGAGACTCTCCAAGGAAGTAATTCTGTTCTTGGCTAGTGAAGGAGACTGACAGGGAAGAACATGGCCAAGTGCCTCATTAACACAGAAGCAGCGAGTCTTGATAGATGTCCAGTGCCCACTCACACTACAGAGTAAGAAGCTGTGTTTTGCACTGTGACACTGAGGTTTTTCGCTTATCCTAAGGATAACAGTGATCTATCCAAACCCTAAGCAAACCTGTTGCCTGACTGCTCAGAGCTGAGCAAACCATGCTCCTCCTGAAGCTGTGGCTGTAGGAGACAAATGCGGATTCCTCTGGAAATCTGCCCAGATCTTAATGCAAGTATGGAAAAGTGTGTCATTGCCTGCACTGTGTGTTTGTGTTCAAACTCTCCCTTGCATGCAGTTGCAAAATTTTTTGTAGTGAAACTGATCTGAGATGATTAAATTAAAAGGATCTATCACATAACTAGGCATCATCTTGGTAATGATTTATAGATGCACAAGTCTCAGAGGCTGAAAAAATTAGAAAAATTATGCACTTGCCTCCAAAATAAAAGGTAAAAGCATTCGTAAGGACAATACAACTTCTGTACTGTAAAATATCTAGCAGAAGTAACTTGAAGTGTAGACTGTATTCTGAATCTAGCCTTCTCTGGTGGCTGAGATGTATCACCTTCTACTATGCCACCAACCTGGCAGCAAGCATTTGCACTATGCCACTATGGCAGAGCCACTGCCTGCTGTCTGCCCAGCCTGGCAGGGTCCAAGCAATGACACTGCTCGATGCCTCTGTGGTACCACAGTAAGAACTACTCAGCTGACCTCCATAAAAATGAATGGAGCAGCCCTGCTTGGAGCAACATGCATCTTCCTGGAGCTGTGCACAGGAAAGAGCTCTGTCTGAGTCATCCTCCTAATCTGAATACCCCTTTACATCTTAGCATTAACAGTCAAAAGCCAACAGAGCCAGCTAGGAAAGCCTCATGTTTGTGCTCTCCCATGCAAATATCTCTTCTCCCTATATATTAGTTACCATGTGTGGGTTTTCTCTCTCGCTCTCTCTTGCCATATGTGTGGGAGTTGATGGCATCAACTTTATGAAATCTCAGCGCATGCCAAGAACAGCTGGAGAAGTTGAAACAAGTTCTGGGTGAGGTGAGTTTCATGGGCTGGGCAGGGACTAAAATTATCAAAAGTGCTGTGGCTGCTTGCCATCCCGAGAGCATCACACAGAGCCTGCTCCACGAGCAGGTTCCCAATGGAAGAAAAGAATCTGAATTGATTTAGATAGCAATGATTCCAGAGATAGGTGAATAGGATTATTTGTTCACTAGGAGAGACCATCTATGCACCTCTTCCATGACTGCTTCATTATGCAAACGTAAGAATACAACCACGGGTCCGAGGTAATAAATATCTTTAGCCAGCATGTAGCATTCTGTATCTTCAAAGCATTTCAGTGATGTTAATAATTAGTCACCACAGCACTTTGGGAAAGTCATCGTCTTAATCAATGGGTAAACTGAGGCACAGATTTAAAGTATCCCAACCTGCTAGTCGAAGTACACTTGTGTCCCAGGCTGGTGCTGAGTTACCACTCATGGCCAAGCTACCTGATATGCTCCATGATAAGGGAGAAACCAGAAGGACATTCCAGGATGAAGGAAATAAAGCAGAGACTGTTGATCTCCAGCTGCTCCCTGCAGGTCTTGGTGCTTGCAAAGCCAGGGTGGTATCATCCCCTGGTAACACCCAGAAGACGTTTCTGTAGTTCTCTTTGTATGTTCCCTTTCAACAGTATTCGTAGCACAGCAGATAAACCCTGCTTAGCTATGATTCAGTTATTTACATCTTCTTCTTTTCTATATAATTTTAGAATATAAAGAACCAGTGAAATGTCTGATGAATTTTGGGGTTATAAATAAGAACATTTAACAACTAGCATTTGCTTTTGAAGTGCTTTACAGATCTATTTCAGAAGTATTTCCTGCTTTTGCCTCAATCTTTTATTCAGGAGCATTTGAATCTGCTTCAAAGTTTGGTCTCAAGTTCTTGACTTTCTGCAATCAAGTCTTGCTAAAGCTTCTAAGCACTGTTTTTGCCTAATCAGTTCCTGCCACCAGTTCCTTCTGGACATCTGCACTGGGTCATACATTATTGCATGTATGTTATTCTCTGTCAAACCTGGGCAGAGTTGTGAAAGAAGCGACATTCCTGCCCAATTCAGAAAATGAAGCTTCAGTGCATCTTGCTAAAGACAGAAAAATGCACGGTACACCTGACAGAAGTTGCTTGTCTTGAGGCTTCTCAAGAACAATCTGTCAAATGTAGCAGGCCGTCATTAAGAACAATTAAACTAAACTAAAATCCCTTCTCTCTTATTTCTGCCTAGTCAGGTGAATATTAAATGCTGATTTTCCAGGGGCACTGGGAAGAAGAGGAAATCAGCATCTATGTTTTCATTCAAACGTGTGCGAAGGAGCAAGTACAGATTTGCCTTCCTATATTCAAAGCATGCAAGTAATTAATATGACTGCACAGATAGTCAGGAGACCTGTCTATATGAACGGCTTGTCAGTGGAAAAGTTGTCTCTACAGTGACAGTGCATATGTGTGTAACCCTGGCATTTAAACATACAAAAACACATATTTTCCTGGTAAACGGGATCTGCGAAAGCTGCTGTTCTGCTAACCTCACATCCCAAGAGCTCTGGTACCCGTTAAGACAATACTGCTCATTGAGCACACACATTTTTGTACCTGATTAGTTTAAACTTATTGCTTGTGATGTCTGAACTCCCAGTGTCACCACCATGGGTGACCCTCATCATTTCCAAATCTCTTCTGTGCTTTCCAGAAGTGGAGGAGGCAAAGAAAACCTGCAGCTCCTTTAAGGTGGGAGCTTTCCCCTGGGGGGAAAGAGGGAAACTGACATCCAGTATATTTACAGATTGCATTTATTTTAAAAGGCACTTAGCCATGAGGCTCAGCCGATGGCCCTGCTTCCTGCAGGCACACCCTGCTTGTGGCTGTGAAGGTACTCACTAAGCACTAGTAACACCCAGCATTTATATAGAGCTTTTCATCTTCAAAGCACTTCCCAAATGTCATTTAATTAACGAATCATCACAGCCCTCTGAGAGGTATGCACAGTTATTACCCCCACATTTTACAAGTGAGGAAAACTGAGGCAGCGATTAGCTGAGACAACACTGTGGGAATTGGGATTAGAGATGAGGAGAACAGCCCAGACTCCCATTCCTCGCTCTGAGTGTGAGGGCCCCCCTGGGGCATGGTGCAAAGCCTCGGGTCAGGACAGTGTCCCACTGTGATTGCTGCAGACCCTTCAGTACATCAGCAACATTTCTTCCTTCCACACCCACATATGATCTTCGTGTGGAGCATGAGGAAAAAAAAATGCTTTCTTCTTTCAGTATCAGCTCCAGATCCTGCTGCCACCCAGACTGAAGATCCAATGAAAGACACAAGGAGGAGATATCAGAGGCTTTTACCAGCTACAGCATTGCTTAACAGACATTCAGTTTTAGTGCCTTCACAGTCCCACAAAAGGGGGACTTTCACCCAGAGATCTCAGTGCACCCTAAGGACTCAGGGCAGTGATGCAATCCCAGATCAGTCGGGCTCTCGGTGCAGGCTGTCAGACCCACTAGGGCCTGGCCTCAGCTGCAAAGCCGATGATTCACGACCCTCAGCCCACATTCATGAAAGTTCAGTGAGTTTCACTCCCATCCTCAGTGGCTGCGGGTTCCTCCCTCATGAGGCCCCAGGCTGTCCTGGTCCCAGCTGACACCGGGAGGACAGAGCAGACATCCTGCTCTGATGGCAGCCAGTAGGGTGAGAGAGGGCACCAGCGATGGGGTTAAACTTGGATGGTTCAGCCTTGTGAAACTCGAACATCCAAGAGAACCTGTAGGGCTTGGTTCCTTTCCAGCCCTCCAGGGCTCTCACAGCCCTAATTATTATTGTTTTTGTTGTTGTTATAACAAAACATTCATATGCTGTCATAAAACGCAAACTAGATAATACACGTTTCTTGCCTGAAGAGCTCAGGCATTCAACAAGCTGGACATTCTGAACTGGATCCCTGGGGAAAAACAGAGGAGGTGCAACCCCTTCACAGCAATTTCTCCTCTCAATTCAAGTGAAGCCGGGTGCTGGGGAAGAGTTTGGGATGCAGCAGTGAGCAGCTGGGCAGGCAGCATCAGGTGCAGCGTGCTCCTCCAGCTGCATCGCAGCTCACATTCTGATATCCAGTCCCCCGATTCACAAGCAGGGGACTTGGGGAACAAAATGTTGTGGTTATGCTCCATGAACAAGCTATGGTCTGGAGCTGGGACTGCCACTGGGGAAGCATGCTGAGTTCTACAGGTGCTACAGGGGGCTGCTGTCCACTGCAAGTCAGCAGCACTGCTGTGAGCCAGAGCTGTGTGAACACCTGTAGAAACGAGGTCAGGACTCCTCCAGGCTGCTGCTCCTATGATTAACACAGGTCCTGTTTCAGAGGCACCATTCAGCTAAACCAACATAGTGGAACTCTAATACTTGAAAGTAAATAGGATCACATGAAAACACGGTGCACGATGCTTATGCACAACTGTGCATATCTGTTGCTCATAAATACCCTTTTGACTGATACCAAAGCCTTTTCCTGCCTGCACAGTCCCTTCTGTTCCCTCCTGACAGCATTTCCCAGTGAAATCTGAAATGCCATGAGATACTGAGCCAAGGCAGAACTGGAAAATGTTGCAATTCCCAAGCTGTACTTTAACATGAAATAGTAATAGTTGTAATTGATGATAATCTCTAATGAAAAAGAAAAATAAATACACTGCTTATTCCAATGTAGACACTTCAGGTGGTGCTAGGGTGTCAAGTAAGCTTATCCAGCTTCTGGACAGATTCACCCACAAGGCCCAGCAGCAACATACTGTGTATACACCTAGCATCAGTTTGAACAACTGCACCAAAACAAAACAAAGACAAGGAATATTTTAGGGTGTTTTTTTTTTGTGTCTATGCACCAGAGAGGAAACCTTGGCTGATTTTTACCAGCTGAAGACTCTAACACAGAAGCCGTCCTTGCAAATAGATTCATAACTCTCATAAAACCAACAACCCACCACCACCACCACCAGCAACAATAAGAAAACAGAGAAAACAAAACCAAAATATATTTACACTGAAGGAAACATTACTCAGAGGTGCTGCTGTTTTCATTCCCTTCATTGCTCTGTGTTCCAGCATTCTAATGTTCTCTCACCATTCAGTCACAAAGACACTGAGCAGACATTTTTAAAATGCTTCATCTGATCTCTGATCTCCCTTAGGCTTGGCATAAACCCAAGAAAATAGTAAGGACACACCTTATATATTATTCAGGGACGCAATGATAATGTTCTGATTACTGTTAAACTCTGTAGCAGTTCTCATCACAGAACCTATAAGGCAGTGGGGAAGCTGCCCTGGACACCCAGTGTAAAGGTTCACATCTCACTGCCTATCCCAAAATTGCAGCACAGCTCATACCTCACATCCTTTCCCTTCAGGCTCTCAGTCCAGACCCCAGCCGAACACTACTCTGTCTTTATGGAATTTGTTCATACACATGCACACATATGTTTATGACTCATGTCTTTTCAACAGTCATCTGTCTCTCATGTGCAGTCCCTTGCAGCCTGCTCCATTCTCCTCCTTCTTTCTTCCCAGCTTTTGGCAGTCACCAAAGGAGCTCTTTATCCTAACTGCATTGCCATAGCACAGCCCACGCAGCCTCTCGCTGCTAACAAGCCAACACTTTCTGCGAAGGGGACACCTGCTCGTAGTCCCACTGCACACTGTTACACGTCAGAATTTGTATATTCCCATTTGCAGTACACAAAGAAGATGATCCAGATGAAATGGCTAATTTACAAGCTAGTTTCCCTTGGTTTGTGACTCCCTATCATAGCAATAGTTGTAAGCCAAGCACAGCTTACAGCTCAACTCTGACATTAACTTGAACACAATCAAACATTGTCAGCAAACATCAAGAGCACTGAATGTGATAAGGCTGACTGTCATGACAGGCTTCACATTCACTCCTTGACTTAGCAAGAGTCAGATCAAGCCCATGCAGACTAATAAATGGCAATGCTGGCATTAGCAAGTGCAACTCCTTCAGCATCAATTGATTTCTGCCTCACTAAGGCAACAAGGATGTTTCTGAGAGAAAAAGCTTTTTATGTCTAATCTAAATATCCTTTGGTACATCTTTACTTCAGGATATCAATTCAAATTACAATTGGGCAAGAATAACAAGGCCAAATTCAAGGCACGTGGTCTAACTCTAAAAGATGGTGTCTAGGAGGCTCAGAGTTAGAAACATTCACGTGGCCAGACCCAGGGCAGCCAGCTGTGTGTGGGCCCTACTGCCATTTGGGTAACTGGGATCTAGCCTGGCCTTCCTGTTGCCTCACTGCCCTTCTCACGTACTGTTTTCAGTCTTGCTCTATCTTGTTCCACTTTTGGAGATGATTTGTGCAGCTCATTTGGAACCCTGTTAGACCTCACTGGGGTTCACAGTGACTCAGGTTATGAAGAGAGATGGCTTGGGACAGATTGTCATCATCTTGGGTCCAACCCAGGATATCCATCACCCCATAGCCAAGAGCCATCTGGGCCACGCGCACCACTTACCAGCCGGACACTTGTTCTCTCACTCCTCATCACTTATTTGTCTGGCTACCTGTTTTTCTGTTGTTACCTTTATCACAAGCATAACTTAAACAACATGGCATAACAGCCTGATGTACTTAGCAGATTGCAGCGTGACTCAGTACAGAACTCTTCCTATGTTTTCACACACAAACACACTCTGTGGATGAGAAGACAGTGAAAAGACTACGTGATGCATCATGGAGATTGCAAAACCCCAAGGAGTCAACAGATTGGATGGTCCCTCACCGAACAGGTCCCCAGTCTCCATCAAAATGCCCCGTTCCTCTTCTGATATGAGCAGTCCTAATGTTCACAAAACACCCAAGACTCATTAAGCTATGCACAGAAATAGCCCATATTATTAAAATTCCTGAACAAGTGTATTCTATTAGCAGTACTTTGGCAGCCACCCCGAAGGCTCCCTGGGAGTTATCCATTCACAAGGAAATGCATCTGATGACCAGCGCGTATTACACCACTAATTAAGCTGGGGCAAATATTTTGAAAGTGATCCATAGGCAGAAACATATTTGCATTATCCACTCATTGAAGAGTATTGCACACAGATATATCTTACCCAGAGGGTGAAATGTAGAAAACATAATCCAGGTGCTAAAACTATTCTATTCAAGACTGATTGTTATATTACACTAGAACTCTTGCATTTGGTAGATTGCTTGGTCAAAAGGACATCTATTTCCACCTAAAAAAACAGGAATAATTTTGTTCTATGAACAAAATCTTTACCCCAAATTTAAATAGATTTATCCTGCAAACAGATACTTTGCTGGATCACATTTACTTTGCTGGATGGTGCCTTTTGGACATCCTGGAAGCTACAGTGGTCAGTGCACCGCATTCTGCATTGTGTAAGGTGTTGTTTACTTACAGATTACATATTATCACAATTTTTTTTCCCCAACTGATTGAAAAAGAATCATTGATAGAGTCTCACCAACAAAAATGCATTAGAATTCATACTGAGAAAACGCCTTGTTATGGTTTTACCAAAAAAAATCTTGATGAGGTTTACTGTAAAATGTCTCCATGTTAAGATTTGATGCATAAAAACTCGCATCTGTGCTGCACAGATCTTTCACTGTCTCCTCACAAAGTCAGCTGTGCAGATCTCACTGAGATCTCACATACTGCACCTGTGCCTAGGAATTACCAGGTGTGTGTTCAAAAGATAGCCATTGCAGCACAGCAGCCTGTTGTGGTCTTGTTTTCACTACTGAATTGCTTTCAGATCTTGTTCAACTTTCAGCATCTCATTTGGTTTTTTGGTAGCTTGAGGAAAAACACATATCTGCACCACTGATGCACCAAGATCTGTAACAATAACTGTGAGCTGTTTTATAATAGATGCTATTGAATGACAAAGGTGTATTATTGCAAAATGTTGTGGGTTGGCAACTTAGCTTGTGGCTCTGTATTGCATCTAGGCCCCTTTTGGCTCCTGACAATGTTATGAGAGTGGGGGGGGGAGAGGAAATCAGGTCAGAGTTTTTGGCAGAGCTGTTCCAGGTAAGCATAATCCAACTGATTCTCTATGTGCTGCAATCCTTGCTGGCAAAGGCTCTGAAGTAAAATAGCCTCCAGCTCTATTGCAACTCAACCTCCGTGTGTGGGTGTTGATGCTGCACATTAAGAAAGGGTGTCACTGGTGGATAAACTGAAGGGGGTGACATTGGAAAAGTTTGTTAGGGACTTCACACAAGTGCAACACCAGCCTCATGCTCCCTGCTGAGCAGTCCACCCGAAAAACATCGTTCCCACCTCCTACAAGAGTAAGAGGAAACCTTTGCGAAGGCCCTTCCCATGACTAAGGCAATCTCTGTGTCATGAATCATTGGCATTGGGATGTCCCTGTGGCACAATCAGAGCTCTGGTTATTATACTCAATGATGATAAAACAAGTAAATCTTAATGAGTTGTGGGAAAGCAGACAATAGGGCCCTCTGCCAGGTCTCATTTACCTTGACAACACGCCTACAGCCCAAGCACAAAGATCACTATTGTTTACCCTGAGTGTTTGTGAGGGGATCCAGCAGTTCTTTTCATTTCACCTAATCTGATGGTGCTTTCTTTATCTCTGCCTTAGCATTTCTAAGGTGCCTATCACTATGCAATCTGAGCATCTCAGCTTCAGTCCAAGGATAGATTTACCTGAATAAACCACTTGGACAGCCTTTGAAGGTGAGAAACTGATATATAGTCAAACAGCGGTAAATAATACAATTTACACAGTGCCCCTTCTTTGACTAAAAGAACAAGCAAAGCCACCTTGTTGTTTGTATGGTAAACAAATACATCTGCATATGATTCAGACACTGACTAACTGGGTCTGTTACTTCGCTATTACAGCTAAGCCAGTTGCCCATGCCAGAAACTCATGCCCACCACAAGGTCAGTCTCTATCAGCTGGGCTGTATTTGCACTAAGGACTCCTGGCAGTACAACTGCCTTTATCAGGGTTACAACTCCTCATGCTCTCTACCAAAACAAATCTATAGCTTTAGAATTACAAAGAAAGAAAATATTTCTGAGAAAAACAGACCTATTCCACCCAGCAATCTGTCCCCCATGGTTGCTCCCAGTCAGATCTGCTGACCTCACTGCAGCTCCTACCCTTCTGCTGCTGGCTATTCATGAAAAGCCAGAAACAGCTGAGGGGAAGCTTTCACCTGCTGCATGGTGCACTGACAGCTCTATCATCTACAGCTTCTTGGGAACTGTCAGTGAAAAGGATTTTTGAATAGAAGCAAGAGATCTCTATCGATATATTTTTTTTACATATTTTTCAGGAAGGTGCTTGTTAAGAAAAGCTTGACAGATCCCAAAAGGACGAGGAAGAGCAGCCCCTGACTAGCCTGTGTTCCAGCAGTCAGGCACCCAGGAGAGCCAGGGGAAAGCAGAGCTCAGCACCTGGCTCAGCCTCATCCCAAATGGCTGCCATGATGACTACACTGCTACTTGTGCTGGCACTGGGGACTTCTATGATTTGTATGCAGAAAGCATAAAAGATGTCAGTTTCAACTCAGTGGGAATTCAGCACCTGTATGGGAATTCTGAGAAGTTTGTCAGGATGGCAAAACACTTCCCTTCAGATCCAGAGATAAGTGCGAACTTCCAGCAGGAAACTAAAGACAGATCCTGACATTTAGACCTTGGTGTGAAATCCCTGGGACAGCAACAAGAGGAAAACATCTTTCTACTTATGCTACAGCCAAATCAAATCAATGGCTGATTCATAATGCATCAAGAAGGTGTCCTTTTTTCCCAATGTATTCCCAGCCACAGTCCATTGCAGCTAAGGTAGGGGTTGACTACCGTTCTGGTTTAAACAACTTTTTGTGTTCTCCCATTTTCTCACCCTGTTGCCTTCTTTTGCTACTGTCAGCTGGAATGCTGCTCCATGACTCACCGCGCAGAAAGACAAATGACAAACCTTTCCCTTAGGACAGACAGTTTCACCTGCACAGCACGCCTGTGTCTGCTGGATTTGCATGTTGATTCTCACACTGCCACCCTACAGACACTCAAGGCCATTTTTTCCTGTGATGTTTCTGCATTTCTGAGGTATTGAGGCATATGGTGAACAGGGAAGGAGGACAAAGTAATGCATATACAGTAAAAGCATGGCAATTAGCATACAGAAGAGGTCTCAGTAGGGTATATATATAGTCGTGCGTTGGTAGGGAATGTTGCATAATCAACCAGACGCTCTTCCATCACAAGGGAACTCAAGTTCAGCACAGGAGGGGGGGCTGCAGCCTTGCAATTTCCTTCCTCATTCCAATAAGTCCACCATGAGGCCAAGCTGCTTAAGGTCATGTCATAGATGGGAAGATTTGCTTCCCACTGTATCTGTGCAAAGAAACATTTTTCAATTATGTTTATTTCACATGTAGAAAATATTTACTGATAGAAGATGCTCAGTGAGTGACAGCTTAACAAAAGAGGGCCTGAGTGAAAGGGACAAGGCTAACATGGAGACAAATGCATGCGCTTCTGCTTGCTCACTGCTCATAGAAGTGATATCTTGAATTTTCTTCTCACTTGCACTGAAGTAAATCAAGCAGCTCAGCTGAGGATATGTATCTACAAAGCTTTCATAAGTGACAAGCAAATCAGATCCATTGCATAAGCCAGAAAAATAATTTCAGTGGTCTTTCACGGAGCAAAACAAATTCCTGGCTTCCCTCTATCTCCTTTCAGCCACAGCAGCAAAAGAATACACAGCGCAATCCATTGCAATATTTCAGCCCTCCAAAAGCTTTCTTATTCACTCGTCACTAATTTAGATGACTTCCTTTTGAAATCAGCCACTAACAGTCAGTGAGTTCTACCTTAGCAAGACATGGGTAGTCAATAGTAATGATTATTCTTTACTTTGATATGCTGTAGGAACAGAAGCCATTTCCACAGGAAATCTCCCTGCTACTGATTTGCTCCTGACCTTCAGTTTGACCCACAGGGTGAAGCTTCACTTGCAGTCTGGTCTGCTTTCTGTTAGCATGTGCTAGGCAGAGACAATAAATAGTTTTGTGGACACTCATATACATGTACCATATTTATGCTAGATTTGGACATCTGCATAGCTTTGATTCAAGATGCAGATTCAGCTTGAATTTGAGATATGATAGTAGTGGCTTCCATTCCCAATGCTAAAATAACTTCAGGTTACAGGAACAGAATCTCAGCTGCAGCTGGTTTTATTTGGGCACATCAGTATACTAGTACTACTGTCAGTATTGGTAACTTATGCTTATAGACAAGCACAGTGAAAATAGAACTTGCTGGAATTATTAGATAGAGAAAACTCTTTTGCTGCTGACCAGACTGGGCAACGTTCAGAGACTGCAGGTCTTTGGGCCCTGGATTTAATTCCTAGCAGGCAACACTAGACTAAGGTTTACATGAGGTCAAGAACAAACAGATTTAACATCCAAAAGCCACTACAACTCATGATGAATACACGAGAAAGTCTGTAAATCCATAAATATCATCTTCAAGTCTATTGAGACATATCCACACACTGGTATATTGCAAAACATTTAATTCATGGAATGTCCAAGGACATTAATGAGCAGTGTTAACACGTGAACAGATGGAATAAGCAAGGGAAGAGGTAAAAGCCTGAAAGTACTAATGTAATCTAGGAAAGAGATACTCCATAGTCTGTGGGTTCTGCCTAGTAGAGGAATACACTGGGTATTGTTGAAACAATATCCAGGAATGCACTGGATATTGTTTATCTTCTGGAATAAAGGCAGCACATATATAAATATTTTGCAGGCCTTGGAGGTGTTCAAAGAAGTTGCCAAGCCCTCTGAAAAATCCAGCAGCCCAGGAAGAGCTGCAAAGCACTGACCATTTTGACAGTTACACGAGTTTTAGAACGAGATGTGGGCTGCTTTGAAAATGTAGCCTTTAACTGAAAGTGCTGAGCTCTGGCAATACAGTTTTGACCTGTTGTGAAACATGGACTGTCAGTACTTAACCACTGTCAGCTGCCAGCAGTTACAGGTTGTTAACAAGGTTCTTATGGTCAAAGGAAGAAAATGTCCTGACTAAGCCAGGGTGGCAGACCCAGAGAACAAGAGAGCCCCGAAAGAAAAGAAGGTGAGCTAGTGAAACCACACAGAGTGCTTCAGTAACACCCCCACGGCGCACAGCAAGGATCAGCAGAGATCTGGGTCATTTCTGCTGGTGAGGGACACAACCTTCAAAGAAGAGCTCAAATTGTATCACAGGTTACCAGATCATACCCACAGAGACCTGTTGGCTCCACAGGGATAGGTGAGCATCTCGTGAAGTTCAAAAATCATCACTGCATTCAGGAAGAGGGTGAAAGTCTGAACAGGCAATGGGGACTGCAGCTCTCACTTCTGGAGGAAGCCAGGATAGAGATCCTACAGCAAGATGTGCTCGTTGTGCTCACAGACTGACACTTCAGCCCTGAAATCTTCTCATGCCAAATAAATCTACCACACTGCATGAGCTGAATAGCACTTGCCAATTTGTGCATGCAGCCATAGATACACAGTGTGTAATTGCATTTGCCATCAGGGTAATTGTGCATGCAAATTGTGCAGTAGGCTACATATACATTTTATACATATGGTTGTGCTTTTAAATTGCTTTTTGTTCCCAGAATCAGGTTCTGATTGAGCAAATAGTCAGGTAAAATTATCATACTTTTTTTTTTTTTTTTACTTGCTTCAGTAATCAAACCATATGGAACCACAGTGCTGTGCACATAAACGACAGAGAAGAAAGACACACCACATCACTACCTGGCCATTAGGACCTGTCTAGAGCTTTTTAATTTGTCTGAAGAAAGATGAAGCTAATTTGTTACACATTCACTGGAATCTAAAGCCAACTAAGTAATGACCATAGTTAATATACAGTCATTGGAAATTACTTTCTTTGTAGTAATCCTGCTCCAAACAGGAGCTCAGATCTGCATATATTTTTCAGTCATTCTTGTTAGTTTGCTACTGGTCTGTAGAAAATGAAACAGCATTCCTTGTAATGGAAGAGCCCTATCTGCAGGTGGCAAAACACTTGCACAAAACCAACTTCCTGTGCACTCAGATGCATAATGCTCAGCTTCTACCACTGACTTACAGAGTCTACAAATGTATAGTTACATCCGCTTTTATTCAGAGTATCTGCATACAAACACATGCATCACATGTGTTTATGCACGCAACTGTATAAATACACTCACATACAAGCTTAGACACGCAGAGCGCTCACAAATGCACATGGTTGCTCACACGTGCTTACAAGGACTCAGCACACACCCATGGCTTGCTCAAGGTAGTGCCATGAGCCTACAGCAGTCAACAGAAATCAGATGATGGGGCCAGGAGGTGTCCCCAGGGCTGAGATGTCAAGGCCTGTCCTGCAGCCCTTCCCCTCAGTGGGCACTTGTCTGCAGGCAGTCACACTTAAACCCTTGTACAAGAACAGCTTGGGCACCCACAGACGCAGAGAGTTACTTACCCTTGATGTGCTTTTCAGCAGTCATGTGTGCATGCTCAGCTGACAATCCTCCCTTCTCTTAATCCTGTATTTGCACACAGCTCTCCACACCAGTGTTTCATTTTTAAAACCATGCCTGTTCACTCTGTTTGCAGGCAGGACACCAGGCTGTGTCTCTGAATGAGCCTCTGCAGCCACCTCAGCACAGACAGCCCCATCTTGATTTTTTTTTCTTACTTAATACCGCTGTGTGATGGTTTTGCATCCAATTTTCTTCTGCCTTTCCCTTCACCTCAGCTGGCCTTGTGTCTCTATGGCTGACTGAGGAAATGAAAGTTCCCCATGTTCAGCTCCAGCTGCTGCTTCTCAAGACCAGCTGCTGGTGCCTGTGAAACCAGCCTGCTCTGACTGCAGGGAGCATAATGGGCTGCAGGGAGCAAATGAGAGTAAGCAAGGATGCATTAAACGCAGCCTGCTGCATTAGTCAGGAAGACTTTGTTTACACATTGTGCATTTTCACACCTGTACAACTATCTCATATCCAAACCCACAAGCATTGTTGAATGAGAGCCAGTGCTCTTCGGTGACCAGGCTCCATTACCTTGGTAAACTATGCTGACAAAGGCACTTTCACACAAATGCAGTGAGAGCTACCCTTGCTTTAACTATAGAACTTTAAAGTGCCTTTCTGAATTATCTTCCTCTCCCTTTACATCCTCCCTGTGCTGCTTTAGTGAAGGCAGGGGCTGCACAAGCAGGGAGAGCAGCACTGAGAGCCCAAATGAGCAGAGCAGGGAGTCAGAGTTGGCTGCCACCCATGTCACTCACAGCAGTCCTCTTACATGCTGGTTACAGACCCACAAGCTAAGAGAAACATATATTGGCACTGCTGTGCATACGTGATCATAACACAGCATTTGCTAGCATTCTGTAATTTAACATGAACTTTTTGTAATACTGAGTGGGGAAAAAAAAACAACAAACAAAACATGAAACAGTTCTAGGGATTTTTCTAGTACCACACTGCTAGGAAGATTTGTTTCCCATAGCTAAATTACAGGCACAAAAGAACCACTAACCTAACCACTTGAAGGGAAGCGGACACACAGCCAGGCAGGCCAGGGAGATGGCACCAGTAACACAGGTTGAATGCTGCCTGTCAAATGCAACAGCAGACAAGGAGAATGATTTTCATAGGCTTCAGTGATTGCAAAAAGTAAACCTAACCAGCATAAACTCAAGCATTTCTGCAACAAGCCCGTGGAGTTCTGGATGTAAAAAAAAAAATAAAAAATAGAGACAGAATGGGAAAACAATTATGCAATTAAAGAAATAGTAAGATAAAACAACAGGGCATATTTTTTAAGACACATACATTGAGAGGTACAAGTTAGCCTTTTTCTTCTATAAGCACTGTTTTAGCATCCATTCTAGGATTACATACTTTACACACATGCACACCTGGAATGCCTGTACTTCAGTACTTGCATTGCTTAGAGAACTTCTCAAAGGGGCATCATCTGCATTTGCCAGTCAGAAAGAATGACACAAAAAATGTCAAGAATGATTTGTTCAAGTTCATTCAGATATCAGTGACCAAGAGGCAGGAATGGCTAAATCCCTCAAGCACTCCATTTATTGGGTATGGAATAACAGCACATTTTCAGACTATCTTTGTTTTTTGGCTGCATCTTGTAAGATTCACACATTTCAATTTTATTCCCAACTCAGAAACAAGTCAGAATTACACTCACAGTGAATAGCCAAATATTCAGATGCAATTTCTTGGCCTATATCTGCTATACCCAAGATTCTCAGATGGTCTCCCATCCGAACTGTGCGAGGACTGCTAAAAGTCCACCATCAGATGAGTTCAGCTCACAGACCTCATGTAAGAACAAAAAGCACCCATTCCCTGTGTACAGATCTCCCCTGGGAAGAGCAGACAAACTAAATAAGAGTTATTTCCACTTTGTTCTCAGATGATGACTGTGATAGCTGCAGAATCTTCTAATCCTTGAACCAGACCAATCTTTAATGTTTATGAAAATCTCTCCCTCTTATTAAACAGGCTTCAATGGCACATTTTGCTGGAATAACTATTTCCTTGTAAGAACTGCCTCAACCAGAAAAAAAAAAATCAGTCTTCCCATGCAGAAGAAAGTTCTTCAGAGTGTGTGATTCCACTTTCACAGTAAAGTCTGCTAAACTCCAATACTGATTAAGGAAATGCTTCCAATTACTACTTTTCCTGAATAAATCTTCCCAGGTCTTTATACGATTTAAACCTACTCCTCCTAAAATTTCTCTGACCTTAAAAGAAGCAGGATCACTTAGATGGCCAAACTGAGTCACACCTGGCCTTAAGCTCTTTTATCATGAGGATATCCCTATCAGTTCCAAGAAAAGGGGCCCAGAACCAAGAATGTGTTAATTCTATAATCTGTAAAAGTGCTAAGAATATATTGATTCTAAACTCCCTTTCTCTATCTTCCCATTTTGCTCCTCATTCTCCTCACACGTGGATTGTTGCTGTGCACCCATGTTCACTTTCATTAGAGCACCTAATTTTCAAGCCTCACACATATTCCACTTAACCATACCTGTCTTTAAATAATATGCTTACTGCAATAATACAATCAGATTAAAACCAATAATCGGATTGCAGAGGCTTTTAGGCAACATTGGG
Organism: Coturnix japonica; assembly: GCF_054131305.1. Classification (NCBI taxonomy): domain Eukaryota; kingdom Metazoa; phylum Chordata; class Aves; order Galliformes; family Phasianidae; genus Coturnix; species Coturnix japonica. Next base: position 14,123,468 of record NC_140681.1, on the reverse strand, counting down.
GTCAGTGGGATGGGATGACAACATTGTTGTGCCATCTGTTTCAGCTGGTGAGGAGGCATGTGGTATCCTTTTACTGCTGTTGCACCTCTTTCTGGAGGGCAGGAGGAGGAGATGATCCTCTCCATGAGTTTTCCTTTTCGACAGGCCTGCAGATGTTGTAAGTGCCTTGTTTCAGCTCTCACAGATGGTGCTCAGTCTCTGGTGAGCACACCCTGAAAAGTAGCACCGGAGATAGCCTGAATCTGTTCTAAATTCTGGCATTTTCCAGGTGTTGATAGCAGTCTACTGTAATTACAAATAGCAATGATTCAGCAGCTGTACACTGATGCATCATTTTCTCACTCTTTTTTTTGTCTTATATCAGCAACTGTAATAATTGAGCTCCTCAGGATCACTGGCTTCAGCAGCCTGGAAAAGTCTGTTTTACAATCAGTGAAATGAACTTTTTTTCTCCATCTACAAAGTACAGTAACATGGTTTAAGACCTACATCCATCTTTCTCTCTGTGCTCTCGTTACATCTCTGATACAGTGACAAACGTTCAATGAGCGAGAAAGAATGAAGGTGGTTATAGAACCACAAGATTTGCACAGTGAGATATTTTGATTATTAAGCAGCTTTAAAAATTTGCTTTAACTTTGGATTCTTTAAGTACCGACTGGTTATTTGCAGCGTTGTCCTCTGCCTGTATTCTTTGACCTTCTGATATACAGTTGCTGCAGTCTGTTGAATGTGTCCCCAAGCAGAAAGCAGATTGGATGGAGATTAGATAATATCGTGGTGTATGGGTTGGGTCCTTTTTTCTTACCAGTTTCCTGTTGATAGAATCACACTGATAAGGAGTTTAGCTGGTAGCTGAAGTATGAAACTGCAAAAAGCTGCCTTCTAAAAGACATGTTCCAACTGGGATGTGAATGCAATCAAAAGACAGTTTGATGGGTAGTTGTGCTACGATGCTCAGGCCCATCCATCTAAACACTACACAGGACCACTGAGGACAATAACCATGAGTGCACAGCACAAGTTTAAGCATTTTCAAAGCCATCTGTGAGAACAGTTTGAGGAGTATTGCAGGAACAGAGGAAGATATCTGAGGTATTACTTCACTCTGACTGCAACTTACCACTTTCTTTCTGATAGTTATTGCTTCATAGTGCTTCAAGGGAAGATGAGTTAGCAGAACAGTGTGCTTCTGTCTCAGCTGCTTCAGTACGAAGTCATCCAAGTTGCTTCCAGGTATCACAAAGTAAGGCAGATGATTTTGCTCAAAGTGGACTTGCAGCAGTGCCACAATCATTCCTGCCAGCCATGTAGGAATAAACAGCTGTGCGCAGTGATACTACACGTGGCTGTAGTTCTACTTGCCATGATACACAAGCGAAAGGCTTCAATGGCTCCTGATGCTAACTTGAGATCTTAGTAAGAGCTGAGTTGGAATAAAGTTTGGAACAAACCCACTGAACCAACTGATCACTCACATTTCAGTTTGGAGGCTTTTTCTTTTAACCGTAAGTAAGTACAGTAAGTAGAAAGTTGTGGTTCCTCTTAATTTTGTGAACGTTCCTGAAAACAAAACCTTGTTGGTTTTAAAATACAACACAGAATTCCTGTGCATTGCTGGGGAGTTGGACAAGATGGCCCTCAAAGGTCGCTTCCAACTCTAAGGATTCTACAGTTCTATGACTACTGGTTTGAAGAGCTAGAGGCCCTGCAGAACTTGAAGGCATAGGTTTGTCTTCCACTATCTGTAAGGAAAATGAAGAACTAGTCAATGCTTTTGCTGTTAGAAGTTTTCTGGCATCGCAGCATTTTCAATTGTAACCAGGGAGGCTGTGGTTTCACATTTAGTTGCATGGGCAGCACCACGCTTCATGCCCACCATTGTGCTGGTAGACCAGAACAGCTGAAAAGTTCCTTTCAGATGACAGTTCAGTTTACCTCATAACCGCAGAAAAAGGTGTGCTGATTCAAAACAGGAGCAGTGCAAGAACTGGAGCAATCAGCTGAGGGGAGAGAAGTGGCCACTGAAAAAAACTGATGTGAATTTGCAGCCTGAGACACGGAGGAAGTCCTGGAAGATCTCAGTAGGAAAACTCAGCAAATAAAGGGTCAGTTCACACACACGGCAGCTCCCTCTGAGGCAGCAGGGAGTCACAGATATGAACTGGGGGCTGTGCAAGCAGAAGTACAATGTAAAGCAGATTTTCTTTGATTAGGCCTGGCCTCTAATCTCTCCTGTGCCTCCCTGCAGCGAATTCCAGAGTTCAACAGCCCCCACTGGACTTTCCCGTTAAGGCTCAAATCATTACAAGTATTTGTTTAGTAAAGGCTAAAGCACTCAGCTCCCAGTTCCTGAGAGCTCTGTGAGGTTAATGTTGTCAACCTTTTGAATGCAAGCCATATTCCATATGGGCTTTGTGATTCACTGGTGGAGATATGGAAATTTTATCTTCAGGCTTCACCTTTCATCCCAGCTCGATTCAGTAGCTGATGCAAACAGCTTGGACAATGGGAGCTAACATGGTCTTGGACATAATCCTGAGCACGTGGCAAAGCCTCTACCAGACCATGTGCACTCAGTAGAGATGGCACAGGCTGACTTTTGATAACCACCAAGGGAGCTCCGGCAGGCAGGGAGCTGAGCAGGAGATCATGATGCACTGCCTACTTCTGTTGACGAAATGAAGGTACAACATAGACAGGGAGAAGCCCTGACCCATTAGACAACTTTATCAAATTCGAAACATTTCTGTTCTGAAATTAAGGATTTACACTGCTCTGCGACCAGGTTTATCATAACATTGCTCTGATAATGCTATATTGCACGTGAACCAGCAAACATAGTTTGAATGCTGCAAGTCTGACTGACCTCAGGCTTGACTCAACATAGTTGCTTAGGGCAGGTGTTCAAAGATGGGAAGGATCTGTTCCCAGCTTGATCCAGGATTCACAGCTTCCAAAAGGGTTAGTATTTCTCACAGAACACTCCTAGTTACACCTGAAAGAATATTCCTCCATTGGCCTCGTTTCAATTAAAGCTACTTTTATGAAATCACCACAAAATATTGGACAAGTTCACACTCCTGAGAAAAAAATGAGTTGTTTGAATTTAAAGCTGAGCTGGCTGATTGATTTCCTTGTCAGAAAAGAAACTCTGGATTTTATCTTGATGTTTTCACAGTCTGGTGAAGTAAAACAAAATGAAACCGAACCAAAAAGCCTGAATAATCTTTCATGGAGCAGCCGGAGAGTCCGCATACCTGCCTCTGGGGGAACGGCTGCCTGGCTCTGGAGAGGACAAGAGGTGAGAACCTGAGCCTTCCAGAGCTGTGAGCCCTCGGGGAACCCCACAGTTCATGGGGTAAAGGGCCTGGGTCTGGGCAGCTGCTGCAGGACCAGAGATCCTGAAGAGCCCTACAGGTTGTTGCAGACCTGTTAGTCTGGGGGCATTAGCCTGGAATCTTCCCCTACAGAGCTACATCAGCCACTCCTGCCAGAGCTCCAGAAAGGACTGGGGGCAGCCCTGATGTTTGAAGAGCCGTGGAGGTGAGTTCTGGCTCTCAGCTCTCCATCTGTCTGTGAGCAGGATCCTGAGGATCATTTAGCTATCACCGAGCACACAGAAGTCTGTAAAAATGGAGGGTTTCGTTTGTAAGCCTATTTGTACCAGCATTTATCTACAATGTCTATGATATTTGCAAGCAAACAACCTTGAAAGTGTAGAGCTCATGGGAAGTATCAGACATTTTACAGCATTTCACTGGCACTTAGACAGAGTTGTCTGTAACAAATAATCCCTTATTAAGATTTACACATTGTCTGTTACCATAAAAAACAGTGATGAGTAACTCAGTGAAGGTCTCTCACCTCAGAGAAGCAGGAAGGATTTGTTACTGACGACCAGCTTTGTCCTTCTGCCAACTTGCCAGGCACCAAACCCTACCGAGAGCCTGCTTGATTCAAAATCTACACAGCAACTCAGATTAACTCCAAGTGTCCTACATGCCAAATCCTCCTGCCAGGTCACTCACATCCCAGATAAAGACAGGGTCAGTAACACCTCCATGAAGTTTACAGCAGTTCAGTGCTCCTGTGAAAGCACGTCAGAAACAGAAATCCTGATCAAACACACATCCAGGTGGTTCCATTTAGACAGGCAGGCTCTGAAGAACACGGTATATTAATGGAAGGCAATGTGACTTTTCATGCAGAGAAATGATCAGTTTCCAGAATGTATTTGATGAGGGAAATGGAAAGAAAAATAAAAAATAAAAAGCTTTTGACCCAGACCAACATTTTCAGTTCCTCTCCAGCTCAGCCCTGTGAAAAACACTAAGACAAGTTAACTTTTACCTCCAGAAAATATCATTTTGTCTTTGACTTTGCAAACAAAACAAAACAACAAACCACAGAGTCATCGGCCACTCTTGGACAATGGTTGGTTTTGATCCAGCCATTGCCTTCTGTTTGAAAAGGGAGAGTAATCTGCAAATGCACAAAGTAGTTCTATGTAAATACAGTGGAGTGGACTGCTCTGAGTAAAAACACCGCGAGCCCAGGTACCAAGTAGCAGCTTACATCTATTACGTGCGATAGGCATCTGCACAGAACAGCTATGCATATAATTGCTTCCTAATGGACAAAAATGGAGGTGATGGTTGGGTACCCAAAGAGGCACACTGATTTGTGCAGTCTCACATGACCACATCCTCTAGTCATTCTCTGCTGATTTTTGCACAGTCTCTGTCTATGTTTTCCTGGATGTGATGGACATCTTGTTTGACCTTCTGCATAATACAAGGCTATGGAATTCCACCCAGTTTTCACTGCAAAAAGCTCATTTTCACGCAGCAGCAGTATGGTGGCTGCTGCATAAGATTAAACAAAACTTGTTTATAAATTCCCAGCTAAGGTCCCACCTGCCTGAGGAGGAATGGGGCTGAATGGAAGCAAGCAATGTCCACTGATAGTGTTTATGACAGCTTAAAAAGCTGGTGCACAGTTCTGGCAAATATCCACTGCAGTCCTCAGAAGCAGACACTGAAATATGGTATAATCCCAGCATTGGTGATCTTGGAAGCATGAAAAGATCCTCTCATGTCAATGGGAACATACAGATAGCACTGGGAGAGGCACACTCATCCCACTGTCCAGACCACGATAACTGTACAAACAAAAAACAAGGAAGCCTTCCAGAACAAGCAGGGCCCCAGGCATACAGGTACACCTGGTGGTTTGGCTTGCCACTAGGGAGCTTAGATAAACATTTCTAAAAGTATTCTGGGACCATGGAGAGGATTCCCAGAATCTCACATGGCACTTAGGACAGATCTCCTACCATACACTGTATGATAAAATCCCACTTTCAGAGGGAGAGATGGGCTCACTCTCCATGGTGTGTACAGCAGGACGCCTTCACAACCGTGAGTCTGTCTTAACCAAAAGTGCAAAGAGGTCTTGGTTGGAAGCCAGCAAAAGGGGAGAGAGATTAAATACAGAAACTGTTCTAATTTAAATTAAAAAACAAAATAAAAGAAAACCCACAAAAACATCCCAAATTCAAATCTAGACAGGACAAACCAATGTAATCTGTAGCTTACTTGATGGTGCTGTTATGAATTACAATTATTGTTTATCATTTATAGTGCAGTAGTGGTGACAAATAGGTCTAAAACCTCATTGTGCAAATTAGGTACTCTGCAAATATAGTAATACAGTCAAGATGTCTCTGGTGTTGTATTCACTGGTACACACTCCTGAATTGCGGGAGATAGTAGAAAAACAATCCAGCTCAAAATTACATCTGGAAACATTGTTCAAGATGTGTATTGATGTCCCTGAACTTTTCAGGACTTGTGCAATCAGATACTGGAGAGGCCGGATTTTGAAGCAGTCAGCTTTTCTGAGGGGACAAAGTGCTCATCCATCAGCAAACAAAAAACATAAGACCAACCTTGAATCAACCCATGCCGTTCAGCAGCCTGCGGAGCTGAGCTGATTTCAGAGTAGTAGAGCTCTGCCAGCCTGCAGGAGGTGCTGCATTTACTCTCACCCCAGACTTCAGGCTTCCTGCTTCCAGGACACCTGTGTCTGAGCTGTATGCTGCAAACAGAAGTGCAGGAGATGAGTTACAAGAAGTCATGTGCTGTGAATAGAAGTAACTAGAAACAAAAAGACTCCAGCAGTTTATAAATGTTTATCAGCAAAATTTAGGCTTTGATTCACTCAAGTAAGAGAAAATCTAGGGGTTTTGAAGGAGAAGGAAAAGAGAGGAAAAGATAGCTAAGTTCAAGTTAACATACGTGCTGCTCTTAAATTAGACTTCACATGCAGGAGAGGGCTGAAAAGGAGCTAAAGGGAAGTTCCTCACCCACCTTAAAAATAAAAATTACCTCTTCCTAAGATCTCAAAATTCAATAACATTCCAGAAAGGAACATGTTTGTTTCTCATAAGTGTTACCCAGCAATTCTAATGTAAGATTGAACTCTTGTTCCTATTCCTAACAGCAAGTATTACTAGACAAATAACTGAGCTCTGCACCCTGGGGTGGAAACATAACCTACACCAGCACAGTTCAAAATGTATCACAGTGCTCATCACTGAGCATTATTCATTCTGTGACCCAGACTCTATGTCTTTGCAGGCCAAAAAATGTCATACTGGAGCCGTAGGTTGGGATCTGTGTTCCCTCTGCACCATAAATTAATCAGCAGTGCCCACAACAATGTGCTGAGGGCAATTGTCACCAAGAGCTTTGGGGATCCACTCTTTAATGCAAACTGAACTCTAATTCTGTTAGCCTGCCTCCCTTGGTCTACTGGATCTGAACCAGAAAATGTTCTCACCAAAAATGGCGTTGGGTAAAGCATTCTTCCTTTAGTGGGAGAAAAGCTTTTCAAGAGAAAAGCTAGAAACCCAATAAAATTTTTGGAATGAAACATCACTAAGATACTCTCCAGAGGCCAAATATGCACAGATGTTACACATCTGCACAACCCAATCAGCCAGCCCTTCCAGCAATATGTTTGCTGATAAAGCACTACAATTACAAAAGCAGCTTAAATGATGGAGTTTGTTCTCTTTGATCACAAGAGAATTCCAGGGTCTCTCTGCTTTGTTTTATCTGGTTGTTCAGAATTCTTCCACATAAGTGGATACTTCTGTGGGACTATTTTTCAACTCACTGAAATACTCCATTTTTAACTGACAGCATACCTTATTTTCTCTACTGTGCATTATTCCCAAAGCAAGCACTGATTTAGTGAACAAACAAGCAAAAGCATTTTTTGGGGGAGGAGACCAAACAACTACTAGGTAGACATTTCAAGACTTATCCAAACCTATAATCAGAACTGCAACTAGCATTATCCCGGGGTGTAAGGTCAGATTGCAGTGATTCACATATCCACTTGCCTCTGATCTAGGCTGCCTGGCTCAGATGAGCAAACGATTTGCCATTCTGCTACAGAATATTTTGAAGCGATGTGCTGCATCAAGCCATGCTCCAGCAAGCGCACTCAGTGTGCCACAGAACTCAGCCCATGGGATATGAGGCCAAAGATGGAGACTGAAATGGATGAGCCCAGCCACTGCCTACAGCTGGGCTCCTTTTCATTCCTTGCAGAAGGGCACACACTAATCATGGTGTGTCGCACTGCACTCTAGAGGCTGACATGATTCTCATCACTGGCAGAAGATCTTCCACATGAAACACTTTTCCAACTTGCTACAGGTTGATTTCAAACTGAAAAACAGAAGAATTTAAATCCTTTGTAAAAACTATCTGTGAGCATTACCTGATAACCCTGGCTCACCTTAGGACATGCAGCCATGTCAGCTTGTTTTAGAATTCACAGTTCTTGTCGCAGGGAGATCCAAGCTTAATTGCTCATGGGGAAAGAATAACACTTCTGTGCCCAAACTCTGGAAGCAATGTTTTGTACACGTGAAAGAGTTCGCAAGGGAATTCACTGGGACATAACACCTCAAGTATTTTGCAAAATTCTGTTCTCTTTTACTCTAGTCCATGAAAATTAGGCACATACATTTGTAAAGTTCAGAGGCTGAGACCTGATGAGCTGTTTGAATGTCAGTCCGAAAAATATCAGCGTGTAAAGGATAGGAACTACCTGAAAAACAAGTTAAAAAGGCAGTACCAAGAGTTTCCATGTTTGAGCAGAGTTATGTGTTGGTAAATGGCCCTGACAACTAGTGCCATGCCCAAAGGAGCAGGTATGAGCAAAAGAAAAAGATTATTCAACAGATTCTTAGCAACAGCAGTGCGGAGAAACAACAGGGTGCTCACTCCAAACTATCCTCAGCCACCGCAATGCACAGTTTCAGCCAAGGAGCTTGGATTATATATGGCAGCACTCATGAAGTCAGAGGCCATGTACTGTTGCTCTTCCTTCTTTTCACTTGCTAGAGGCCCCTGCTTTTGCTGAGAAGCCTTTTTCTTCCCTGATTTTTTGAGTTGCTGACCTAACGGTTTTCTTTTTGCTTTTTTCTCAGGTGAAAATATAGATGGAGCAGTAGCCCAAGCCTGACCAATGGGTAAAGGGTGGACCAGCAAATCCCTTCATGAGGCTCAGGCCCTTTGTGTATGAAAATGACTCTCCCAGGTGATTCTTTCCAGAGGCATACAGATAATAGTGTCAGGCAATAACAGGGGGGACTAATGACAAAAATTGGGCCATAAGGGTCTTAGTGACTTCAGCGTCCTTGCTGGTTTGAATCTCAAACCAAAAGAGACAGGGAGGTCAGAGATGTGCTGCTGCCATCTGCCAAAGGAAAAGGTTCTGCCCAGATCAGAAACAGGAAGAATTCCCCTAAGAAGGAAGAAAGCAGCTTACCTAGAGGAGACCACACATCCAATTAAGAGAAACAGGCATGCTTACCTGAACGTTACTGCCTCTAATTGCTTCAGATACATAAAAAGGAGGGGGGAAACAGCAAGGTGTGTTTGTCAACACTGCTACTGCTATGCTCAGCTGAATAGGCACAAAGGACACAGCTGGAAAATATTCCCATGTCACTGAGCAAGGCTCCTGCAATTTGCTGCAGGCACAACATAGAATCATAGGATCATAGAATCACAAGGTTGGAAAGGTCCTACAAGATCATCTAGTCCAATCATCCTCCCATTACCGTAGCCACAGCAAACCACTAAACCATATCTTGGAGCTCCTCATCCAGACGCCTCTTGAACACTGCCAGGGATGGCGACTCCACCATCTCCCTGGGCAGGCCATTCCAGCACCTGACCACATGAACTAGCTGAAGACTAGTCCTCTATCTGCAATTGCACTTCAACCCTATGTATATAGATATATATATTCCTCCTATATGCTCATAGGAAGTCAGCCAGTGATCAAGCACACTGACACCTCTGGCTTTCCTTTGAGCCTCCCAGCACAAGTGAGAAGAAGCAAACTTGTAGCAGAAGGAGGAGGGATAAAGAGGAAATGCCAGCCATGAGAGCTGGTCCAACAAAGCTGGATACTATAACCAGCTCAGTTTCTAATGTTAGTCCCTTTTTGAGGACATCAATCACAAAATATCATTATGCTGTCCAAACAAAAATTTTAGGAAGTGGCTAAATCCCGAGGACAATATGACACGGCTCTGGTCTGCACATAAGGCAATCATGCGCATCAGAGCATCAGCCCATCTGCTCACCATAGACTCCTCCCTTCTCATTGCTGCTGGTACTCCAGAGTGGGCTATGATCAGCACTAACTCCTGTGTATGAGCACGTTAAGGAGAAATAAAAAAATTACTGTTCTACATGGTGCTTCTGAGATGCCTCAAGTTAGAGACTTCCTCTTTCATCCTGGGGTAGCTTCATGCTTCCTGCAGGGTGAAAGTAGGCACACAAGGCAAACCAAAGCAGAGACAATATGCAGCAGCTTCACACCTTACCTTACCCTACAGTAACACATTCATGTTGCCATATTGTTATAAATAATTATATTTAATACCCCCATAGGAATTATTAGTAATGCATTAAGCTATCTAGAAGAAGTTTAAAATACGGTGATCTATTTTTCTGGTTTAATACAAGGAAAGCCTTTAGTCTTGGTGTGTTCTGGCTTTTTGAAAGCAATGCCAAGTAGGTAAATGGTAAATATCTTAGTCCCGTTTGGCTGCAGTATTCTGACATCCAAAGAACTGTGGCACTCAAGGATTTTTATTTATTTATTTATTTATTTCCTAATAAATTTCCTGCATGGATACTCATGGGGAATCCACTTCAGAACTGGGTTAAATTAATTTGCACTACATCACTTACATCCTGGAACAGCCTCCACACCGCAGAGGAGCAGTGATCCATTTAAATTTCACACATACATTTCATACAAATTAATGACTCTGTATGAACTAATCGTTTTTACTCAGCCACAGGAAGGAAAGACACACTTGTTTCCCTGCTGCAGCCCGGAGCTCGTTACCATCCCCCCTCCCTGCTGTGGGTCATTGCGGGGCACGCAGAGCCAGCCTGGCTGGGGGATTTCCCTCAGCCCAGCAGTGCTCGGCTTCTTGGAAGCAGGAGCACATGACTGTGAGTGGAGAGACTGCTTACAGTCAGTGCAATTAAGTGTGTTGGTAACTGAAACTGCATCACGTAATTAAAGCAGCACGAAAAGCAACTCCCTGTAACGCGACGCCCAGGGCCCGGCTGGGGCCACAGGAGCTGCGTTGTTACAAGGGGCAGAGGCTGCACAAAACTTGGCCCTGGTACAGAGCCTCATATCTGGGCATGGAGCTGCAGGAACAACGGTGTCCCTGCTGCCTGCCCGGTGGGAGCTGTGCAGCTGCTGCAGCGTTGCTGGCTGAGACCTTTTGTGGCGGTGCTACACCCAAACCTCAGCATGGCAAAGGCAGTGGAATTTCTGAGAATGTGAGCACGCACACACAGCCGTTCATCTCTCCCAGACCTGCGCCAGCTCCACCAGCTGCGTGCTCATGCCTGTACGGACACTCGCCTGCTTCCTCTCTATGTCCACGTACAGGCACAAGGTTCCACTCACCAGAAAGCACGAGTCACACATGAGGTGTGGGGCTTTCTGCACCAACAGGCTGACATTCCTTCCCCTCTGATGTGGGAATGTGATGTACATGTGCTTTCACTTTTGCATTCAGCTGACCTACTTTGTAAGTAGTCACTTGTAATTGTGTTGCTTTCCCAGCTGATTCTGAGATCAGGCTTTCAAAAACAAAGCAGTTTCTTAATACTTCTGATGTCCCCCTGCTGATTCTGCACACACACCATGTGTTACTCAGTAAACACCTGTTATAGAAACTTGCTGTTCTCATTGCACTGATCCTTCATATCGCTGCTGGCCACGATCCTGATTGTGATGAAAAAAATAATATTGTCAATGTGCTTGCAGGCATTCCCATTATCACAAGCAATGCAGGATGGGGAAATCCAAAATATGTTCAAACACATAATGAATGGATCATTCCTTTCAGTACAGCACACTTTTCATCCACCAAACAGTACGTGCAGTGAACTGGTCACATAAGCGGTTTACCTTCAGTATGTCCAATATTTAAATTATAATGAATAGTAAATGAACTACTAATGAATTGAACAGGCAGCTTGCCTGGTCACACTGACTGCCATAGCCTGGAGTACTGTGGAATTTTATTGAAACTCCAGCACAAATTGGGAAGAAGAAAAAGGAAATGCATCCATTCAGTTGTGCATTGTTCAGGTCTGGCAATGCTAACAGGAAATGGGAAGAAGAGCCCTAATTTTCAAGTAGCGTTTCCCAAACCATTTAAGAATCTATGACTCTTGGAGTGTAGGCAAATTTACATAGCAATTCGTCAGTGGTAGTGCTTCAAAGGCAGCATCTGTGTGAGTAAGCCTCATATTTGCATGTGCAAACAGCACTGGCACATACAAAATGCAGGCATAAGTTTTTCAGAAATGCATGCATGCTTTTATGCAGCTAGTATGCACATGAATTACTGATTGCACTTCCATATCAAAGGTCTGCAGCGACCCTTTTAATTTGTATAGAGATCACTGTTTAATTACCTGCGCTATGCTATAATCTAACTTCAAGAAAATTTGTGCTATAACAGTACATATAGTTGTCTAAACACTTATGCATATACTCCTTGTAAACAGGAATATTATCTGATATATGCAGTGTATGAAAAAAACAGTAAGGAAGTCTAAGATTTGCATAGCATTACATACAAAAATTATATGAGTATCCCCATTTTATTTTATTCTTTTGTACGGTGAAATTACAGCTGAGGTACAGCACAGCATCTTTCCTGGCTGGGAAAACATCTTTACAGTTCAGCGTGGCAGCTCCTACCTCCAGTCGTATACACACAGATTGAGAAGCAATAAGGCTTGTACAGAAAATAAAGGGCATTTCTATACTTTCCTGGGAGCTCTAACAGCCTTGTGATCATACAAAAGCCCAGTAACTCTGTGCGTTATGCTTCCTAAGGCTGAAGTTAGAAGATCACTTATTTTGAGGGATGACAGCAATCCACCTAAACCACAGTGATGAAACACCCCTTTATGTTAAGCCCTGCTGCTGATACTGAATATGATTGTGGATATTGAACAATCACTTTCTTTACAATAATCTTTTTTCCTTCTCAGCTGGGAGCTCACAGACATTTAAGGTGTTTCCTAACACCTCTGCGAAGTCATCATGGACAACGGTCTCAGCCCATTCTCAGCACAGAGAGGTAAGAATGGGCTCATGATGCAGCCATACAGTTCACAGGTGGCTGCTTCTCTCTTAATGCTCTTTGTGGGCTTTTCAGGAGCTGCAGGGGAAGGCTTCCATCCCAGAACTAGTTGTGTAGTGCATACTTCTGAAACACAAGAAAAATGTCTTTTCCATGCCAGTCAGCAATAAACCACAGCAAGACTGATGCAGCTACAACTCCACACCCAGCAGCTCCAACATCCCCTCACTCAAGCACCTCTGGTATTGAGCAATGAATAGTTAATGCGGAAAATAATTCTTTCTTAAGTCTAGCAGCTGAACTCTTTGCACTCTGCAGCATGAGACTGGATCATGCTGTTCATTACCTTATCATCCTCAACTACATGTTACTAATGGTCTAAAAATTAGCCAGGCGTTCTGTAAAAATCCACCCACTCAGCCGGTACTTTTGACTCAGTTGAATGGCAGTTTTAGGGCTGACACATTTGAAAACCCCATTTATCTTCCCAGTGCAAAAACAAAGCACATGCTTACAGAACCATCACACACAAAAGAGATCTGTTCAACAGCTGGAACTCTTAACACCATTATAATACATGCAAATAATTTAAATACATGCCGACGTGCACTGGAGGATATTTTCCAGTCTCTGGGATGCTGAGCACTGCCAGTGTGAAGCTCAGCCCTTTGGACTTCACTGTGAGATAAAGATGGCCTGTGTTCTGGCAGAACACAAGAATTATCTCTTTTTTTTCCCCCTAAAACTCTAAACTACATGTAAGTTCACTTCAAACCACAGCCCTTCAGCTTCAATGGATTCCCTGACATGGAGCAGGGAACTCAAGCAAAACATAATACTCCATACTCTGTAAAAAATTGGGATTGTTCTTCAAGTCCAGAAACTAAAACACCACCTATGATACTGGCAATGAAATGCAGAAAGAATTTCAATGAATTGTTGTATTCTACAGAATTAAATGAAGAAAGCATCTAAGGAGCTTTAACATCATTTGTCAAGGCAGTGGTTCTCCAGATTTATTCCCAGATCCATTTGAAACTTATGGTGACAAATGCTGCAGGAAAAAAAATGACTTTGGGCCTGGTATTCATAGCAGTTGGAAAGCTCAAACATCTGGGACAAAAATGCAACAGTGCATAAAGTAATTTCAGGCAAAAGCATTGTTGCAGCAGTTACCACGTATTGAGTACACATATACAGCTTGAACATTTAGAGTTGGAAAGGCTTTTCTCACTCAGAGGCCTGCATGAAGAAGTGATTAATATGAAATAAGTCTTGGGGTCCAGCTGCTGTGTGCAAATATATCACCTGAAACATCTCCTCATACACAAGAGATTCCTCTGCTCAGGCATAAGGTGCCCGCTGATGGTGGTCAGACTTGCCCCAAGCCTTCAGCTTCCCCAGCTAGGCGGTGCTTTTCTCTTCTACTGCTCTTGGCTATGGGCAGAAAGTAGTCTACCCCTTCCTATCTTTTTGTTTGAAGTGAAGTTACTGCCTTATTAGACTCTCATTTAACAAAAATAACAGTCTAAATATGCTGAAAAACTGGTCTCTGGAATTGCCCTCAGGCCTCGGGGTAAGTCACTCAAGAGGAATGGGTCTTCAGATTGCTTCACTTGGGACATAGATACCCGTCATTAGCTGATGCTGAACAACACCCAGAACTGCTGTATGACTGATGAAGACGCGGGATATGGTAGGTGAGGGAAAGGGCAGGGCCTGTGCTGCCTGGGCAAGACATTGGTTGGTCCTTACTGATTTCCTGTAACAAAAGGGCTGCACTTCTGCTTTCCTTCTTATGGCTTCTGCCTAACAGGAAAGTTGCCTTTCTGCCTTCTTTGGACATTGAACATAGGCCAATTGCATAAACTTTAGGGGTACCTCTAGTACCTCGGTCTTTCCCCTTCCTCATTAGATGTTTGCTCATAGCCTCTTTTCCTTCCTCTTCTTCACTTCCTTGCTCTTGCACATACTAACTGAATGGGGAAAGTGTCCAGAAAGGAACTTCAGACAGGGAAGGATCCAGTGGTCCTTCTGTTATGGGTAACATTTACGGAACCTTCTGTTAATCAGAGATGATATTTCTTAGTGCAGTGTCATACATCCCCTGTTGCTGCTTGTTACTTAATCTTGACTTCCTCAAATGGCTCCCAGAACTGGGTAACAGCTTTCCTGAAGGTGACAGAAGCAAGGAAAGATAGTATTTCAATGATAAAAATGAAAAGCTTCAGTTTATCAACAGGAGCTCTGATCCACATCCACCGATACAAGCAGCTGACTTCATTCTAGTGCATGTAAAATGGACTCAGCAGAACTAGCTGAATATTGCAGAAATCCAAACCTTTCATAGTATTTATGCCTCTTTCCATCTGCCTTCCTTACTGAGCTCACTAGAAATGAATAAGCAAACAACTGAATGATGCAATTTACTGCCAAAAGTGACCATTTTTTGTTGATTTCCACATTTGGACCTTCAACTTGATGGAGAGTATCAGACAACTCTGAGATGATAACTTTATCCCGAGAAGGTCCACTGAGAACAGGCTTGGTAGTCTGTTTCTTATCACTGATGCTTTATTGGTTATTAGGGAACTGTAAACATCTGACATTCTTTGTGCTCCTGAACGGTGATTTAAACTTTCCAAAAGTGCTTTGACTTGCAGCATGTTACCAGTTCATACAAGTTCTACGTACAGATACAGATTTACCTGATCCACTAGGAATAAAAAAGGAAGTTCAGAACTTTCCTGTGTGACAAAAGCATCAAAGGTAGGACAGGAAGTTGCCAATGAATTTTGAACAGGTGTGACAGCAAACACTGGAAGGAGGATCACTCTGCAGAGCTACATCCTTAGTGGGCTTTAAGGAAGTGGGGCAAGTATATCCTTACTCTCAGGAGGAGTATGGAAAGAGAAGCATTGAAGGCATCTCTTCTTGATACTGACAGTAGTAACCTCAGCTGTGCAGAACAGCCCCTGTGTTGCCAGAACCTCTAGTTAGAAAAGGGAAGCATTAAAAATCACACAGCCTATGGTTCCTTGTGTTTATTCATCACAGACATCTTCCCAGCCTTCGGAATTTACAGTCTTATAATGGTTTTTGTTAGCAGTCTTGGGAATAGCACATTCTACAGAAGCCAAAGCCCCAGCAGAATAAAATATGTCTTGCAAATAAGAGTGAATATGAAGCACCCCTACAAGCCAGTCACATCTCAGAGCAGCTGCTTGTTTTTCCTTGGCATGTGTTTTTTTGGATATGAGACACCTTCATCTTCCTAAACCCCAGACAGAAGAACAGAACACTCTGTGCCTGTTGTGGGCCAGATCCTCCACTAACATAAATCATTCTTCTATTCAAATCAGTATAGATATTTTGTCTGATACTGACTGGGATTATGACCACTTACACCAGCCTCTCACACATCTAAGACGTGGGTTACATTAACAGATATCACCTTGCTTCACAAAATAACACAGCTCTAAACACAGGGAGCTCATGCTCTACAAGGAGGCAGGATCTGTCAGTGAGGATACTACACAAGGGTCTGTGGATTTTGTGGATTCTTAAATTGTTATTTTAGATTTAGAACAGATTTTCTTAATGTTCAAGACTCTGGGGAAACAACAGTTGGCAATGTAACTTGGAATCCCATGAAATGAAGCCTCCATGCATATATGTCTCACAGAGAATCACTTTGAAGTAGTAGAGCCTTTACTTTACAATCAGAGATCAACCTGCATATAAAAACAAGTTATGTCTATAAAAAGGTAGCTACTTTATCTCAACTTCATTATAAAGGTTTTTTGGATTAAAGGACAGAGTGCAGGTTTATAGTTGTTATATTCCTGTCAGTCAAAGAGAAAACTGTCAGATTGTTTGCGTTTTTATTACAGCTTTTGAAAACACCGAGATCTTGCTGAAACAGAAGCCAGGTTTCACTTTCAGAAACTGACACTCATGCTGCCAAGAATATGAAAAGAAAGATCTATGTTTGATGACAGATACAAAATCTAACATCTTTTAGCCCAGAAAACAGACTGGAAGAAATAGCAGGGAGTTGTCTTGTTCATCCCAACAGCTCTAGTTGCTTATGTGAATGTCTGTCTGTTAGTGAGCTGAGGTAGGTTGGTTGGTGTGCTGCAGTAATTCTGGCAGGATCATGGCAGTATTTCCAAAGCTCCAAATTACAGATTAATCATCAGTGTATAAAAACATCTGCTTAACACTTAGCAGGTAATATAGAAATCAGTCTTTATAGAGAGTTTTCCATACCATATGTATGCTGCTGAAACAAAGCGTATAAAATACTCAAGTAAACATGTCAAACCCTTTGCAGGCTCCACTAGCATTTGCTTGTAGCCTTGAACCTTAGAATCTAGTTTGTTTAGAGAGGAAATGTTGACAAGGACACTGGAATTTATTCCCCGCTCACTGTTGTGGTTTAACCCAGTTGGTGGCTGAGCACCACAAAGTGTTTGCCCACTCTTTTCCCTTCTCAGTAGGATAGGTAAGAGAATTGGAAAAGAAAAGTAGAATTTGTGGGTTGAGACGAAACTATTTACTAGGACAGAAAAAAGGAAAAGGTTCATAGTTGTGACAATACATATTGGTATGAATATATATAATGAGTGATGCACAAGCAATTACTCAGCAGCCCCT
This sequence comes from Coturnix japonica, assembly GCF_054131305.1. Classification (NCBI taxonomy): domain Eukaryota; kingdom Metazoa; phylum Chordata; class Aves; order Galliformes; family Phasianidae; genus Coturnix; species Coturnix japonica. Next base: position 14,106,082 of record NC_140681.1, on the reverse strand, counting down.
GACTGATGCCCAGTGAGCAGAAGAGAGTGAGATGAACACCCATGGCCTTCAGAACTCCTTCTGCAGGACGTCGTGTAGTATGGAATATCCCTTTGACAGGGTTAAGTCAGCTGTCCTAGTTCTGTTCCCTCCCAGCTCCTTAGGCCCTTTGCTGACAATGGCCTTGGCTCTGTACAGCACTGCTTAGCAGTAACTATCAAAACTGTTACGTTACCAACACCTTTCTCCTAGAACAAAAACACGGCAAAATAACAGACACTCCGAAGAGAACAATTCCATCCCAGCCAAAACTAAGACATTTATTTTAAAAGAGGATTTTTAACTTATACCTGATGAGCAAATTGATTGACCCTGCACTAGCAGAACATCTGCTGAGTAGTACACACATCTGGGCAGCACATTCCTTTTACCATATTGTGAATGCAGCACAGGATACAAATCTGAGCAAAATTTCACTTATACAACTGCTGGTTAACTCTGTGCCAACAGTAATTAGGTTCTGAAAAGAGTTTATAACAAGAAACCACAAAACAGTTTTATTCTGACGAAACTGATGGGAAAAACCCATTTGCGTCTGTCCATGGGATGTGAGCTCCAAGGCTTGGCTGGAGAACTGAGACACAGGCTTTCAGGCCAACAGCAAAAAAGTTCTTCACTGAACTAAAGTTTTTAATAATTATTTGTATAACAGCAGTATCTCTAGTCCTAGTCAAGGATGAGGCTCCTGGTACTAAGAGTGAAACAGCTAAATATAGGAAGGACCTTGCTCCCAAGCACGCATAGTCTAGTGCCCTAATTTAGCAAACACTGAAGCTAAATCCTTATTGTATTTATGCCAAGGGGATTGCTGTCAAAATTAGGTGAAATTTTACAGAATCAGTCTTAATCATTAGTTTTAAGTGGTGCTAATTAATAGTATTGACCCTAAAAGAGCAGTGAGTATATGCTTAACTGTGCAAGTTGAACCAATTAATTTTGGTGTGATTATGTCAGTTTGTAAACTAGAGAAACTGTTGTCAGTTTGTAGCATAAAAGCTTGCATTAACATTTACAGTGTGCTGGAATAGGTATTCTGTTCTGCCTTCTTTCTGCTAGCACATAGCATATAGAAGCCCCCATCAAAGGGGCTCATTGCATTAAGTCCTGGGCAAATACCAAGCTCCTCATCTTACAGTGGAACCAGATAAAGGAAAAGAAGAGAAAAGATTCACAAAGTTCACTTTATCTGGCTTCCTGTGGCTGCATGCCAGATCACCTGTGTCATCGTTTTCATTTCCCAGTAGAGGAAGCCACTTCAGGAAGAGACCATGACTGAGCTGAACCTGGGGAGAAACTGGGCATTGCACAAGCTCCTGCCTGCCTGTGAGATGCAGGGCTGACACAGCTTTGGCAGGGTGCCGCCTCAGAACTTGTTCTGGGGTAGCAGTGGAACTGCATTGTCACCACCCTCAAGAAATCACGTTCTTAGAATTTGTACCCTCTTGTCCTGGTAGTCTGACATTTACATTATCTTTTGTATAAGGTGCTATGTTAACCAATCAACTGCTCGTGAGGCAAAAATCCAGCCCTGCCTTCTGTCCTGCAGCTCACCTCTCTTGCTGGCAGGGCAACATCTACTAATTCCACAGATCCAGCTGATCTCCTGATTTCACAGAATGAGTCCTGACATTCTGCAAGTGAAAAATCTTAAATGAAATGTGTCATTTGACAAACCTTTGGATACACACATTGTTCTTCATGAAAAAAAAAAAAAAAAAAAAAAAGGAAGTGGGCATGGTAAAGAAAGTATTTTATTAACTATACAGGAGATGTGGGTTCAGTATTCGGTTTTCCCTGACCAAGCTCTATCACTAGCTCTGCCATCACATTCACATTATTACCCCTCCTTCTGCTTTTGTTTCTCCTCTCACTGTTTCATTCATTTATGCCGTAGTTTCTCTTGACTTGTTTTGAATAGAACATAGCAACCGGTTCCCAGACTCACTCTGGGATTTTGGGCACAACTGCAGTAGCAATAAGCAGTAATTCAAATCTGTACTGATGTTCCTTGGCATAAATACCCTCCCTGCTAATTTAAATAAGGAACAAAAAAGAGCTTTTTTTCCCTGTGTGTCTGGGGAGAGCAGCAGGTAATCCCTGGGTTCTGTACCAGTGTTTCAAGCAGAAAGTTTAGAGTTCAGAAGTACTACTGATGACCTGTACCCCTGTTGATGGGAAATGCAGCTCACTCTTGTGTTTCTATAGACCATCACAACCAACAGATCGGTCTTTCAAAATTTGTTAAAGCTGTGAATCTACTCCTGGATTAAACATTTTCTTTCCAACACTTACAACAGCCCTAAAAATCTAACCTTAGAAGTGACTTCATGAGACAGCAATTAAAGCAAGGCCAGCTGGGGGCTATTAGTCAATAGCTTGTTGCGATCCAATTTTACTAATAAGAAGTGGCACTGGTACCTTGCTCTGAAACTGCTGGAAAGTCATTATCTCTGGCTCCAAAACCTGCTGCATTCCCTTTTAAAATCAGCATAGAGTTTATAACTCAAAAGATGTATAATTGAAAAAGATCTAACAGGAAACTAAAGAGAACCTCTAACCCACTTAATCCTGAGTTTTATTCAATTGAGAAAATAGAACAGAAAAGCTTTAGGCTCTATCTTTAGCTGGTTCTAAACAGAGTGCCATTAAGTCTGGTCGCAGTAAGTGTTGCAAGAAAGCAGATGAGGATAAGAGGGTAAAAAAGAGCAAATGGCTGAACTACTGAAGGCGTAGAAGAGCTTTCTCACTACATCCTCAGTTTCCAGGAGACAGGGAATGTTCTCTGTCTGCACCTGCTGAGGGCATTCTGCCCTAGGGGAGGGAGCATCTTCAGGAAAAGCATTATGCTGTGCACTCCGACTGGCTTACTGGCAGAAGTCTGGAAACTCAGTTAGAGATACCAGCTAGTCAGCCCTCTGATAACCTTCACTGAGCAACGTGTGCTCAGGACATCACGACTGAGTTTTCATTATCTTCTTGCTAAGATGTATCAGTGTGCAGGAAGCAGCTTTGGGGATGGACAGGGAAAGATGCTGGAAATAATGTGAAAGGAGAAGAGGGCACAAATGCACTGCTGTGATATTTCTGAGTAAATAAAGAGCAGCAGTGGAAGCTCTTCTATCTGGGACATTAACTGAGCTTCAGCAAACTACTTCAGCACTAGAAAATATACATGGAATGGAAACAAGGCATTCAAAGCAACCACATGTTTAACTAGGCACAAAGCCGAAGATATTTAAGAAGTGGAGTTGGTTCCAGAGTAGCTAATTCACAGCTCCTTATCTTCCTTTGGCTGGGGATAGATGCTTAAAGACCAGTTGATGTATGTCTGCTGCTTCCTCCCTTCTCCCTTCAGTTGTATATCTAGCAGGAAGCAAAAATTAGGTCTACTGCAAATGACTCCCATTCCCAAGGGGCTGTGGAGAAACATCTCACAGCTTATTGGGTATCTATGTGACATGCTGGCATTCAGAAGTGGATGAATATTTGCCCTTGCTCTAAGATCAGCTATATGCTGAAACATTTGCTGGAATACAAATCCCAGCTACAAGTTATTATTAGCATTATTATTTTCATTACATTTCTGTGTTAGTAAACAGACACACTGTCATAAAAACACTTTGCAGACAAATCTTTATTTGCTTTGAGGAACACAACAGACTACGGATATTTCTGCCTGTAAAATGTTTTGTTGGAACAAGTCTGCTATAGATTTTGGGGGAGATAATGAAAACAATGGGCTTGATATCCTCAAGCTATAACACATTTTCCTATTCTCTGATAGTTAAATTGATTTTTTCCACAGTTCAGTTAGCAGAGCTGATACAATGTGTTCAGGAGATACAAGAAAATCATGCTAGACAGTTCTGCCACAAAGTAAGTTCTGGTTTGCACTGATATTTAAAACAAAGTTGGTCCTGTTTATTACACCTTGTAATTCTTACATTCACAGTGAGTTCTGTATTTGCAAAATGACAGGAATTGCTCTTTGCACGACTTCTCTTTACTTCTTTGATAACCTGAATTTACAGATGTGGAGAAAACAAGAGCAGTGTGGAAGGATCAGAATCAGAGAATAAGGAACTATAGACTTCCACATTCTGACTTGACTCTTCTGCTCCTAAGTAGGTTTCAAAATATGTCAGGGTTATGACAGGTGTAGGCCAAGCTGGTTATCAATCTGGGTCAACCTTGTGACTACTGTCTATCTCAGCAGATACTGCAGGTCTGAGCTACACAGTCATCAAAAACTGCCCTCTGAGCTTTTCAGTGTTTAACACCGGTGACTAATATAACTTCAGTGATAATTTTAAACTTAGTCCCAATTGTAAGTTGAGACCAAAAATGCTACCATCATCCCCTTCTTTCAGTTCCTCTGTCTGAGGAGATCCTCTGTCCATTCACCATGACAGCAGTTCTGTTTTCTAAACACAAGCACTGCTTTAGGCCTCTCTCCTCAGTCATTTTGTCACATCACAGCTGATTGTTTTATTTTATTTATTTATTATTTTTTTTTCTGAAGCTCTTGTCCAAATGTGGGGGCAGACACTGCTCGAAGTTGCACAGCTTGGTTTTCCCAGGAGTGAGGACCCATGCCAGGACATCTCCTTTCTGCTTCCTGTCTATGCAGTCTAGCACTACGCCAGTTCTGCATGATACTTTCTCTACATGTTTAACTTAATGTTTTGGAACAGGTGGAGAAGAGGTTGACTCAGTTCATCCCTCATAGTTTACGCTGAACTGTCAGTGCAGACGATATGAACTCACTCAGTACACTGACCTCTAGTTCTATAGTTTGGTGGCTTCCAGTGAATTTCCAATAACCCCTCAGAAAACACCTCTGTACTCTTCGTGGCTCTGAGCTCCTCACTTCTTTTTCTACTACCTCTGTTATTTTATACTCTCTTCATAGAGGGGATTTATTCTGCTATATTTGTCTAGTAACAAAATGAGTGCGTTTCTAGGATTAATTTACTATAAGTACTTACAATGACCCGGAACACAATCTTCAGCATTTTAAGTAGCGAAGTGGCAGTTACCTTTGAGCTACAAGTTATAGAACTGTCAGACTCTGCTACAAAAGCTGTATCCATGAATGACTGGAAAATCTGGGTTGCCAACTAATTGCTAGCATCAGTTACAGTAATGGCAATGACATGTTGGAATACCTAACCCAGTTGGTAATTTACTATTTTAGAGCAGATGTATAAATTCAGCACATTCTCATCAAAACCAGAATATGCATCTAGCAAACTGGAACTTGATGTCAGCAGTAAACATTTGTACAATGAATAAAAACATGCAACATGAGAGAGTTCTGTGCCATCCCTTTGGTAACCCAGCACCAGGCCAGGGGTAAGAAATTGTTTCACATTAGATCAGCTTTCTTGACTAAAGAGACAAATTCACCAGGAAGAAAAAAAAAAAAAGCCCACTTGTGCAAGTCAGAGACAAAGAGTGACCTTGCCATATGTGATATCCCTTAGGCAGAATCTTTTGTGCTGGTTAAAGAACTAAGCTGCTCACAGGCAATGTCTTTGACAGCCTTACAAGCTTCAGAATTCAGGGAGTGGTAAATGTGAGAGTGTGAAATCTGTTCAGCCCTGTGTTCACTTCATGGCTGTGCCTTTTAGAGCCAGGAACACACAGGAACATTTTTGCTTGATTATAGCACACCAAAGGACAGAAGCAACTGAAGCAAAGAACAGAAACAAACAGCAGTCATAGAAGCTGCTGGCATGAAACAGTTAAAAATACGTGACTTGTGTATTTTCAAGAACTGAAGGACTATCTGTGAAAAGCTCTACTGACTTCCAGGGAACCAGGCTGTAAACAACACAGAGAACTGAAGATGAGGACAGTGTAATATATCTGATGGGTACAAATATTCCACATGGCCAGCATCAGTCGAGGTGCTTGTCAAAAAGGCATCTGCAGCTGTTCCCTTTTCGGGCTGTTTACTCTACAGGAGGATTTACCATCTGTGCAGAAAAACAATACACACACCAGAAATCAGTGTCTGTCAGATGGAGACTAGTCTCGTGGCTATGGCACAGGACAAGCAGTCAGGAGATTTGGATTCTATTTATTGCTCTCCTGGTGACTCCCAGAGCAAATAAGGGGAAATCACTTTGCTGCCTTGTGTCATGTTTTCCTCCAACATAATACTTTACCAAATTAGTGGTAAGAACACCAATTGTTTGTATTTATAAAGTGTTTTTTTGTTCTTTGGATTGTAATGCTAAAGCAGAACTGAACAAGATGTATTTCCACAGCATTTCTAAAGCTTCAGGAATAGCAGCTCGACCTTTCTACTGTAGCAAAATAAAAGGCCATAGAATCACCAAATGCAGCCCCCGGCTCCACACAGGACGACCCAAAATCCAGACCCCGTGTCTGAGAGCAGTGTCCAAACTCTCCTTGAACTCTGGCAGCTCGAGGCTGTGAGCAGTGCCCTGGGGAGGCAGTTCGATGCCTGAACACCTTCCAATTGCCTGAACACGAGTATATCACATAAAACTCAAAACCAGTCCAAGAGTCACTGTGCTCATCTCTCCTCCAAACTTAGTATAATAAATAAATGATCTCTTAGAAATCATGGCAATGACAACATCAGAAATATTTGACAAAAGACAAATATTAAATTTGTTCAGAAGTAAGCCAATGCAAAAGACCACAAATATGGGGAATTTGCATATTCTGCTCTGATTTTTTTAATCTTCTTATTGAGATTGTGAATTAATGATATTGAAAGGTCAAAGTACCCTTTGTTCAGAATGTACAGTTCACAGCACCATGTTTGCAAGTTCAGTAACTTCACAAACTGTGCCAGCAGAGATACATAACATTGAGCTCCAGTTTGTTCAAACATTTCATGAGCTTCTTGGATTGCCCTTACTCTGGGATTAGCCCCGGGTCTGTATCAAAGCAGATCACATAGGGGTTTTAACTGAGAACACTTTTAAAAAGCCTAACAACATAAAATAGTTATGATTCAGGTTCTAAATAAAAATATGTAATAATGATCCATGATTTATAGAGCAAGACTAAATAAGTAGGATAAGTACTGTTGTTAGTTCCGCTGCTGTATTTTGGTGGGATATGAGTTATACTCCTCTGTGGCACTTAAAAAAGCTTTGTTCCATTAAAATTAATGTGGCTGCCCAAGTACTGTAATATTGCAATTAATATTTCCTGTAACTTCTGTTGCCCACTGAGTAACTGCATGATAAGTCTTACTCCTTTACTATCACAGGGAGGATGATAGTTTACATAAGGAAAACAATCCAGCCATTTTTGTGTTTCCTTTTAATTCTTCTGTTGTTATTGAGCCCTAAACAATCTTTTTTTGTTTTGTTTTTACTGCTCTGTACTGAGTCACTAGCTTATTTAACTTAATTTTATTGTAATTGTTATCTTTTCATTCTTGTTTTTTTCCAGTCAGTTACTCATAAGACCACAAGATATAAACAGGACACTCTTGCTTGGACAACTTCTGAGGGTAATTTTTTTCACCACTGCCCAAATTCAGAGCAAGTTACCAAACGGTCCTTGCTTCCAAAGAACTTTCACTTCAGTCCATATATATTTAACCATGTCACATTTCTGTTGATCTCTACATCTTCCAGCTAAAAGAGATCTGCCTGTTTGGTTTGGATTTTTTCTGGAAGCTTTCTTGGCCTTTCCTTCCATGTCTGGTCTAAATCTTTCCATGGAAGTCTTAGTGACAGAAAATAAAGTTAACTTTTACATAATTTCTTCTGCAGCAAATAATTTGTTTAGACTTTTGCTTGCTATACTTTAACTTGGTTTCCTACAGAAAAGGGATTTATGTGGCCGTGCTGTGCTTGTGCATGTTACACACGTGTTTTTATCCATCAGTCTTTCATAATTTTCTACTATAACTTTCCACTAAACCTGATACAAAGACAGAGGTCTAAATTTTGTTAAGACTGTATGTATCACTGTAGTAGTCAGAGATTTTATTAATGAAGAGAAAAGCTTCTGCAGAAGTGACCTTATATTCAATACTACCAAAAACAGATGAGAGAGAAGACCTATAGGAAAATTTTCCAGTGGAGGTTGCACCCATGAGAACACACACTACAAGACAAAAGGGCATAGAAAAGCAAAATTCATTAGTTTTGCTTCTTTTTGTACTTTGCTTCCTATGAGACTATGTTTATATGAGACTAATTGTTTATAAATGTGCAATACATTTGATTAGAACCAGTTCAAATTTTGGGCCAAATACATTCTTTAATACTTTTGTTTAAGTTAAGTTGCAACTTTAAAACTCTTATATGTATCCATAGAATTAGCAGGCTTAGAAAAACTAACAAAGATGAAATATCTTTTGCATGGCTCTTTGCAGTTTTTATATTAAGTTCATGGAATATTTTGTGGTAGTGTGCACCACAGAATCTCAACAGTATCTGCAAATAACGTCCATTGGACAATAAATTAATGATATAGATGCCACCAAACTGCTGTAGGTACTAGCCATTGTCCAATAAACAGTTTGGGTATGCCAGTCTTTGAAAAGCATTTTTAATGGGGAACTTTGGAGAAGTCATGAGAAGTGGTGATGAATTCTAGGCACAGGCTCTGACAAATTCCAGGTGCTGTGGAAGAGCCTTGGAGATTAATAATATAGAGATTTTCTCTGATTCAGTGTTGAGCTAACCACCTCCTCACAGCAGGAGGTACCAGGATGCTTGGAATGCCACCCATAGGAGAAGAGGTCAAGCTGAACTTCTGACCGGTGTGATCACTGAAAAATCTGTGGCTGCTTTTGCAAGAGTTAACACCAGTCAACTGAAGTCAGATTCCAGCTTGGGTAATTCCATTCTGCCTCTCTAAAATTCCCCTTTTATTTCAAACAGATGCAATATTTTTTCACTTCCTTCATTAACAACTGCCAAGCAGTTTTGTACATTTTGTTGAGTACTTGCTATGTTTTACCCCAAACGTAGCTACAATACCCAGTGAATGTCCCTCGCAGTGCTTTGGTGCACTCAGTACTATCTGTGGGAAAAGTTCATATGCAGAACTGCTAAACACAGATTTTGTCCCATGAAGAAATCTACAGAATATGAAGCAGAAGACCTAACCCTTAGTTTTAGCTCTACTACTTATCATCAATAGCAATGTGGTTGTATTCATTCATGATTTATAAGGGTCAAAAAGCACCTTAATTTTACTTTGGAATAAGTTCTTTGGACCCTTAATTTCTGCGCCTCAGTACTCACTAGTAACAATAAAGCAGCAAAGCTCATCCAGAGAAGTATTAATATTTACAGCAATGGATGCTTGGTGGTCATTTTCAGAGGGAAATGTACTTGCATTTCCCATTTCTTTTAGGAAATACAAATTGACAGATGAATAGGTTGATCAATTTACACCATATTCAGTGCTAAATAACTCATAGTGCTTGGAGGCAGTAAAAGGAAACACAAAAGTACAGCTAGCAACTCTAATTAAAAGCATGCTCAACAAGGCACAACTGGAGCTTGGTCTTAATGAGCAGGCAATAGAGATAATGTAAAAGCAATTACTTTAGCAGAGGCAATTTACTGAAAAATTGTTTTCACTGAGCACCAACTTACTGAATTCATAGGCTTGCTGCCAAGTAACAGAGTAAATTAGTGCCACTTCCTATTGAGAGAATGAGCAGTGGCCACCTGCCTGTTGAGCAGATACCTGCCACCGCAGCTTTTCACACGTAGCCCGTGATTCCTCTGTGCCAATAAGAATACCACTTCCAATCTATACTCAGCAATCAAATTCACTGATATAGCATCTCTTGTCAAGAATGACACCACAGTAGATTATCAACTTAATAAAGTAATCTATCATTTATCTTTCTCGGTTAAACCATAATGTGCAACCAGATGTTGCAGTAGTTTGAGATATTGGTGTAAATCTGAACTGCTCCATTAACTTCTAAACTTTCTTCAACATAACTGAGGTAAGAATCTGACTCTTCGATCATAACACGCTTCTTCTAGGACTGAAGACAGTTGACAGAACAGTTTACTGAGAAACTGGAGATGTAACTGAGAAATGCAAATGAAAGGAGTATTCAAGTTTCCTTCTTAAGGACAGCTATGAACCAGCAGTGATGCATATATCAAAAGAGAACCCTCTGGGTTTTTCTGCCCTCCATAGGATTTTTAAATTCAAGTAACACTCACTAAATTTTTATGTTAAAAAAATAAATAATAAATTTAAAAAAAATCCAACACAACAGTAAATGTGTAGCCTCTTGGTTGCAATTCAAGTTCTAATAAAACTGTTTATTGAACTCCTTGACCCCTTCCTGGAATCTGCCTGAGCTTCCCAGAACTTTGTGTCATGTGGTTCTTGGTCATTAATAACTAAGTATGACACAGCAGTTTAGACACACAGCCCTCCCTGCTCAAGCAGGCGCCAGGACACAGCACAGAGAACACAAACAGCTCAGCCCAGGCTTCAGGATCCAGTCCCAGAGCAGCACTGCTGTGATGCAGCAGCAAGCAAAAAGGGCAAACACAGGAAGTGATTCATCTGAGTACAGTACAATGTGTGGGACACGATCAAAAAGATCCCAACTGTTGGTCAGCACAAGTACAGTACTGGGCAAATGGCTTCAGGCTCCAGCTTGGATATTAGCTGATCTCCCACTCTGTTTACATGGAAAGAGTCCTCCAGCAGCCAGCTGTGCATTAAAAGCAGCTGGCTGGTGCTAAGGAGGGTCAGTGAATCTAGAGACCTCTGAATACGTCTGGTCCATTCTATCCACCCACTCATTTACATTTATGTAGCCCTTCTGGCTTCTGCTTGCAAGTCTTTGGCTTTCAAAGTAGAGATCTCTCTAGCAGTTCTCCAGCTTTTGGCTTGCTTTAGTGTTTGCTGAATTTGCACTTGCCAGTGCCCAACCTTTAGCAGCACCCCCTGGCTCTCCCCAGCCCCATAGCTACTTAATCATCTCTTCTTGTGACAACTGGACTGCGCCTAAGAAATTCTGAGTGTCAGTTTCCAAAGAGCAGAGCTGTTGCATTTGCTGCAGCAAGGTATATCCAGGCATATTCTGTTTCACCAATTATAAGGTTAAAAGAAAAACAGGAAGGAATACTGCCGTATAGAGGAGTAAAGCACATTCTAATGGAAGATGCTGCACTTTTGAGTTATGCTGTAATGAATAGGACTCACTGCGAATAGATTCAAAAGCCATATTTTTGCCAAATTTGGATTTAGTTACACACATCTCTCCTGAAAAAATATTTTGGGAAAAAAAAAAAAAAAAGTCTTATGGACCTATGGGCAAAACAAGTTTATTTTCTGCCCATAGGGATGCCCCATTGACACTCACTGTAATTTCACTGGACTGGCCCAGCTGTAGGAACAGCTGTAGAAGGAGAGAAAATTGAAGTTTCAAAGTAGGTGGACAGTGATATATTAAATTATGACCATTTTTTCCTTCCTATTTCTGGCCTAAGCTTCCTCTGCTTATTTCTTCCTGTTTCTTTCCACTGTACCTACAATGCACATTTGCAAACACCATTCCTCTGCAGACTCAGATCAGTTAAAATTCATTTGTTAAGGAAAGAGGAATAGCCCAGAGCCCCTGGAATTAAGTCTCCAGCACCTAAGTCCATTGCCACCTTCTAATACAAGTATCAGGCAAGCTTTGACCCACCCTCCTAAATACAGACACAATTCAGGGACAACATCTGAAACAAAAACAACCTATGGAAATAAAAGGATTTGCCTACACAACCAGTTCTCTCTCTGGTGAGAGAATGAGAGAATAAACTGTTTATGACAGGTCTTATTTGTACTTATTTGTACTGCTTTAGGCAAGGCTGGGAGGTGCTCAAGTACAGTGATGGGACTGATATTGATGCTACTCTAGAAAGAATCCATTCTCTTCAGAGAATGAGAGAGAAATGAAGGGCTCCAGACCATGAGACTTTCAGTCTAAGTGAACTCAGAACAAGCTGAGTACTTTCTGTCTTATCTACTCTAGACTGTTAACTGGGGTTAGCTAACACATTCCTCACCCTGGTCTAGACAAAGCCTAGAAGCAAGGAAAGCAAGGGAATGACACATGGTGTAGAGACTGTATCAGAGAGAAAAAAATGAGGAGAGACACTGTGAGAAAAGCAGCACAGGCAAGAAGAAAGACAATGAAATGGAAAAAAACCAAAACACTACAGTGAGCCGGAGCAGCTGAGCTTTGGAGGGTGCTCTTCTTCCTAATCCATAACACATGCTTCCTCTTAACTCCGGTTATGTGTTTGTTTATTTGTTTTGTGTTTTTGTAAAATGAATCACCCTTATTAAAAAAAAAAAGTACGGATTTAAATGACAGAGGGCAGAAATCTCATTGTACGTCAGCTGCTTTGGCAAACCCCATAGGTAGTTCAAGAGGAAAAGCTACTTGGGAACGTTTGGATGAAGTTACTCTGTTTTTTTTTAAAGGAAAATGACACTGTGTTGATCCTGAAGCTGCTCATGAGAAAAAGCATTGGAGCGATCCTGCTTTGTACAATATGTGTTCACTTTCAGCTCCCACTTCCCACAGAAGAGCTCTGACCAAAATCATCTCTTCATTTAGATCCAGTAACTTGCTAAATTTTTAATCAAAATAGAAGAGCGCAACAGCAGAGCCCTAAAGCAACTGGTCTAATGGTTAAAATCTTCACATTAGGGTTAGGGCATGAGTTCTACTTTTGAGTGATGACTTTTATGAAAAGTGATGGACTGGAATAGCAATACTCAGTCTCTTAGTGATAGTGATTCTGATGGTGGATGCATTTGAAGACAGTTTTGGCTTTTGGGCCCAGGCAGCCAGACATGTGCAAGTAACTGAAACACAAGTGTTTCACTGCTACATTTCTGGGTGGATGTTCTGTCACAGTGTGGAATATATTGTGGGTATGGGCTCACCATGGCATTACTGTTATGCAGATAGAAGGGGTATGTACATTTTGAACACATGACAGAGACATCTCCCACCATCTGACTGAGAAGAGGCAGAAGAGAACAAGATCAAGACCACCATCACCAGGATCCTGGTCCCCTGGAGAGAGGTGGGGGGCAGCAGGCTGCGGGGCACCGGAAGAGGAAGGGAAGTTCCCTTTGCAGTTAAATCTTCTACGTGACCGAAGCCTTGAGCCTGTTTTGCTTCAAACAACATTCCATTCGAAGTGTGACTTAAGTTTTAGGGCCCCATCCAAAGCCCACTAAAGACTTTTTCCACTGAGTCTAACAGCCTTTGGATAAATGCCTTTACCCTGAAAGCCTGATCCACACGAGAAAGGCTATGCACAAAAAGAGCAAACACAGAAATCCTTTCTGAGATTTTACCCAATCCCTTTGTAGGTATGTATAGAAAACTATGCCAGCTAACCCAACTTAGTCCAGTTGTGCGCTATCAACTTCACATTCCATTTGATGATCACAGAACTTTGTAAGGATAAACTCTTTGGTCCTACACTCCCACATAATTGTTCTTGCTTGCAGTATTGATAAATTGATTTTCTCCCTACTTGGCTTTATTATACCTGAGACTGTTATCAGAATGTAATTCACAAATCATTTAGTACAGACTTCAGCGTACACAGTATAGTTACAGCCTATGGTTCACTTCTACTTAAAAGCAATCTTTATTACAGAAAGCTAAGCTGTTCAAACTGTCGTTTAGGTAAAATAAGTAGGACTAATGCTTCCACATGCTGTTTTGGGGGACCATGGTATTTTTTAGTAATATCTACATTATCTTTTTTGGCCATTTTGGAAGACATACCTTGCTGTGTTTGAATAAAACCTCTTTAAGCCCCATCCATAGGAGAACCATAAGAGAAAAGAAAGTTCAAACAATGAAACATTTGTGCTTTGCAGCTCTCTCCACATTCAGTTCTGATGTAAATCTACTTTGTTGATTTCTGCCATTGCTTTATCTTGTAAAGCTGTGCTGCTCCATTTTAAGCACAACCAAAACCTCAGATTGCCTCACAGAACTGAGTGCTCAAGGATCCATTAATGTCATTTCCCAGGATAATCCTTGACTTTTGTTTGGGTCTGTTAATTCTCACTTAATATTCACAACTTTTTAATTTGCTATTATTATTTTGAATTATATTTGAAAATTTTAAGAGCCTCCTAAGAAGCAGAAATGGAATAATTAAAGAAAAAATGCAGAGAATAATTCAAATCCAGTGTGACATTACAGATGTGACAGACATTGATTTGTGCCCTTAAGGAAGGAAACAGGACGCTGTGGTGGGCCAAAGCTCTCAGCCATCATTTGACTGCAAAATATTCCCTTAGGATTAACTTTGTAATATACAGTCACACAAAAACCATCAGCAGCTTCTGCTCACAAGCTCTGTGACGTAGTCTGTACTGCTGCTGTGCTTGCATCAGGATGATCTTTTACATTATTTTTGATGCCACTGTAATACAATGGACAATGATTTACTTGATTTAAGAACAGCCACTGAGCTGCCAAATGATTTTGAGCAAGTTACTTGTGTGTGCTGTTTTTTTTTCTTTGATATACTTCCAGATCTTTAGATCTTCTTCTAATCATAAATAAAAGTATTAATAGTGATGACAGGAAAAAGTGCAACATGAGCACTATACATGGAGACTGAATAAGGTAATACAATACAATTTTTAAACAGCATCTGCAATCAGATTTGATAAAAAACAGACTAATTTTGTATGTATTGATCCTTTTGCAACCTATTCTGAATGACAAGCTTGACTGATTGGTTTGCTACATAAGTTCTTTCATGCTCTTTTCAAGTAGTAACTGCAAGACCAAGCTGCAGCTTTAAATTGGACAGTCATAAGAAAGAGTTTAACACGACACTCCTACCACTGACTCTGGTGAGTACTGAGTTCAAACAAATATGGCAGCACTGCATCCTAATTAGTACACGATTTCTCATACTGTACTAAAGACTTTACTGCTTTTCGTTATTAGACTTAAGGTGCTGCACAGGCAGCTCCTGGGATGCCCAATCTAATAGTGTTCCATGCACAGTGACAGCTAGACATGTGTCATGGTGTCTGTAAGATACTCTGATTATACTGTTGATTTAAATTCAATCTAGCTTTCAGAACGCAGCCTTGAGACTGAAAAGCTGCTTATCACAAAGCGAGGATCAGTAGTAACAGAAATGGGAAGATTAGGAAGAGGAGACTGGAAAGCATAAAGGCGCTGTCAAAGACTCCCAGTGCTTGAGTGACTGTAGCCTGAGCAATCTAGGATGGGTGATTTGATACAATAAGGATAAACAGGACAAGATCAAGGACAGAAAAAAAACAACAACAACAACAACAAACCCCAACACCATGGGCTCAGATAATACTGCTACAGAAATCCCATGTGCTGGTTGTTGTTAACAGTGTCTGTGTGACACATTCACACCATTGCAGGGTAGGTGGGGCTGGTTGCTGATCTCAGCCTGATTGACGTTAATGACATTCTTCCAATGGCTGTGGCTTTCCTCATACCACACCCAGGAGGGGTCAGAGGCAAATTCCTCCTGAGTACTAATGTGAAAACACCATATTTTTAGTCAAGTTTTTAAATGATGCCAGGTGTTTACTCTGGTTGTATTAACTAGTCTAGTACAGTTGAAGCTCAGCTTGCACTTCCCAGCAATGTACCTACAACTCAGCTTGAGATTGCAGCCGCTGTTTTTAATCCAGTTCCAGACACTCAAAAGATCATATGCATCTCCATGATAGTGCCTCTTAAGCAGTGAATCCAGCAACATCTGTAAGCATGGATACAATCCCAACACAGTATAGCCAACTGTGGTGTTTATTTGTGTTGCCTAGAAGCCCCATTAACAGATCAGGACTGTGTGTGACAGACATAAAATAGTTCCACTTTCCATGGAAGGGTTATTTACTTCTGTTGCTTTTGTTCTGTCTGCTATGAAGAGCTTTACCTCTGTCTATGAAGAGAAGCACCAGAAGTTGAAACTGTTGCTGGACCACTGTCCTCAAGACAGCAAGACTACAAAACCTGAAACAGTCCCTGAGCAAAGATATCAAAGCATTTTGCAAAGGTGAAACCTTGTAGCACGCCACACTGTGAGCTTCTGGGACCAGATCCCAACGCCACTAAAAAGCAAAATCTAACAGCAAAAAGGAATCATTGCCTTTCAAGAGAGAAGTCTTTCTTAAGAACGCCATACAAATGCATTGCTTACTTCCACACTGTCAGATGCTGTATATCTGAAAGTCACAGCACTGTGCTGAATACCAGAAAAGCCAATGGAAACTGTTAAAGATCAGATTTCCTGAAAATCAGAATCTTTTCCTGTTAAGCCAGGAATTTTAGAAATTCCAACTGATAAATAACTAATTCCTGCTATATCCAACTTCAGTAATGCCAATGACTTTAATTCAATGTGCTGAAGACTTTAAGAGGCAGTTTCATAACAGCTTGATAGGAAGTCTGTGAAACCTGTACGCCACAGTATTCATGCCAGCCTCATTACTATCCCCCTGGCAAGGCTGGTGTTTGCATGTTCTGTCCTGTTCTCTTTTCCAGCCTCACAATCTCTCATCAGTAATAGCCCTGTGGAAGCAGAAAGCAGACTAACCCGGACTGTTCCAGTGTCTCCAAATGTGCGGCAGAACACAGGGCTGCAAAGGTGGAGGAGGAAAGACGCCTTTCTCTTACCTACCTCATGTACACAGAGGTGATGGCTCAGTCCATACCTGGTCATGAAGCAGACAGCCAGGTGAGCGTGCACAATGCTTGCACTGCTCTTTCTTACCCTAGAAAAGAAAAATGGTGGATGCTTTTAACCAGAGATGCAATAAGTGCCAAGTTCCATTTCTCCTAGACCTCAAGTGTGAACTCATTTCACGCTGGCAGGTACACCATGACATAAATACACAGCCCGGAGCCCTTCAGGTATAGGAATTCCTTCAGGGTCTGAAAACTGAGCTAAGGATAAGTGCAGATCCATCTACAGCAAGACAAATATTTGTTGGTGCATGTGTAAACACAGAGAGGACAAATCTTTAAATGAATTAGCATGCATTCTGAAAAGGGAAGATTAAACACTGAAATGCTTTCATATGCTTTAAAAAATATTCTAGACTAACTTCCTAGATCATATTTTCTAGAACAGAGATCTATATTAGCATTTCAGCTGTCTGCCTACTTCCAAATTTTGCAAGAACATATTCTTCTCTTTCTTTTCCATTTTCCTGGTGACCCAGAAACACACACACATTTTATCAGGGTTAGAACAGTGATTCCTTCTTGAAGGTGATTCTGTTCAGCACTTCACATTAAGGCTCAAAATGCTAATCACAAAAATAAGGGGACAGAACAATTGGGTGTTGTTTACAGAGCAGTGACTGAAAATGCAGCTCCTGGGCAAGTCATTCTAATAAGGATCTGTTTACACTTTTGGATACATAATGTTAGTTGATTGCATTCAGTAACTTAAACTAATCTCAGAAAGTAACACTGGAATGTTTTGGCCATCAAGATATTACAGAGGAAAGCACATTCTTATTATTTATTATTCCTATTCCAGAAAGATCCGCAGACCAGCCAAAGACTGGGGACCACAAAATGACATGCAGTGCAGATAGGCAGTAATAATGACTTGTTTACCATGTAAAAGGGCATTCTGGTAGAAGAAAAAGGTAGAAAAACTGAGGGACTTTTTCCTTGGGTAATAGCTCAGGAAAAAGAAGCAGAAAGAGTTAAGCAATCAGAAGTGGGATACGTGGTCTTTGAATGGCCTCTGAGTTTTCAGTTGCCCTCAGCAGCAATTTAGGTTTCAAAACTATTTACAGAGCATAGACTTGTAATGTCTTCAAACTGTTTTGAAATGAAGGAAAGTCACAGTCCACAGAGTAGTAAGCCAGGAAGTCTATGACCAGAGTGGGTTTCCAGCTCTTCTGCTATGTTCTAGAGTATCTGAGCCACGAGATAGCGTTTTCCCTTTGTCAGTGCCCTTGTTTTCTCCTAAACCCAAAACATAGCATCGTAAGACACTATGAAGAAAGCATCAACTCCATCCCAGCTGAAACTGGCACACCTATTCAGATGTGCTACTCTCCATTGCCGCAATGTGCTACATAAGATTGGAATCAGAAAAAATTCACATCCGATCTATACTTCCTGATTGCAGCTTCTTCTGCACGCCAAAATCTCACATCTGGCATCTTTGATGGAGTCACTTGTAAGCTACGCTGATGGCAGGAGACTGGGAATTTGTGAACTGTCTCGTATTGCTTTGCAAATCTGAGTCAGGAACAGAAATAAGAGGGACGGGAAAAAATAGAAAGGGAGAAGTGGTTAAGGCATTCCTGTGTGACGCAAATGTAGTGATGTCAGAGTTAGAGACCACAGACATCTCTGCCAAAATGAATGGGATTCCAGCAGGCTCCAGCTGGTCTCAGGGTTTGTGCATTCTGCTCTGTTTCCTGGATACCAGCAATTCCCAGCTGTAAACTGAGCAACCATTAACCCCTTCCCTATTGTGGGTTTCCAGACAGCCACTCACCAGGGAGGTTTTTCCCTTGCTGGTAGAAGATTCCAACATTTCATAATCAAGCATCCTTATTGAATCAATGGCTAGTTTAAAAATAACCCCTTGACCCAAACTGTCTGGGAGAGCTCTCAAAAACAATGAAAAAAGATGCTTTTATACAAAATCTCATTTCTTATCTGATCTCTCAGCTGTAGCCTCAAGGTATTTGTTTTCATCCCCCGCTTATACATATGGGTTTCTACCTCTTCCACTTTCCTATGAGCTTAACTTTTCTTTCCTATTTCCCCCTCCCCCCCCCTTTTTTCCTCCTCCCCTCTCTTCCTATCTCCAGAATAAGAAGATAAGCCACAACTCTAAAGTGGTAATAGATCTGAAGCCCTGGACCTGACATACAACTCACAGAAATTTTTGTGAGGGAAAACTTCCAAATTCTTAATCTAGTGCCTGATTCCCTCTTGGCACAAACTGAAAACCTAATTTTGGATCACAAAACCCTCAACTTCCCGAAAGTAAAGATTTTTTTTTGGCTGAGCTGGCTCTCCCACAGCTGGGAGTGAACAAGAATCTGAACTCAGGCCAGACCAAAATAATCAAACATCTGAATTATTAATCACTATTAATAAGAAAGAATTTAAGCTGCAAGTGCAAGTTCCACTGCTCTTCTCTGGGTATGGACTGAAGGAATTGATAGCCAAGGAAAAAATCATGATGCAGACTGACATATCAGAATGAATCTCATAAACCAAGTACTAAGATGGCAAGCAGAATTTATGAGTTACTCTGAAAATTTCTATGCATCAAAGAAGTAAAAAACCAAATACGTGTAACATCAGAGCATGTTAAAATTATGATGATTACTTTTTTTCATCAGGGAGGGGACAAACTTGTCCAAAACCAAAAGAAGTAAAGTAACTCCATTAAGAGCTAAATTCCATTTCTAGCCTGATCAGCACAAAGTTCGGCTGACATCACAAAAAGCCCATTGACTTATTTACCCAACAAGGAATGTGGGTTGGTGGTTCCCAACCAAGAGGCACCGCTTTCTTTGGGACAGCCTCTAGCAGAGCACTGCACCTGAGCCCAATGCAGACAGGGATGGGCCCCGCTCTCTGCACTGTGCACAGCCAGTCTCACTTGCCTATTTCCAGGAGCTCAACTAGCCAGGAGCTTAAACAGGGCAAATGTTGGGTCCATTTTGCTGCTTTTCTAAGGATTTAATTTTTATGGTTCGTGCATTTACATTTTTCTCTACTAATATGAAAACTGATAATTCTCACATGGCTGGAATAATACAACTAAAAAAAAAACACTGAAATCTGAAATTTGTAGAAGTTGATCCTGGAGTTTCATTTCCCTTGGCGTGTCGTTGATGCAGTATCTGGATAGATTCCCATTCAAGAAGCAGGGCTCACAGCCCACAGCAGTGCGCTATCTGAGGACAATGTTTGTGGGCCCTGAGCACACAGATTACCACTCTGGCAGCCCTGCAGAGAGTGCTTTGCTCTCTATCCCTCATAGGGCCATTCTTCTTTTCCAACTCATAAAATGATGCACATTAATTAGCCCATTTGTTAAGACAAGAATCATTGGGCCTTATTCCACAAAACATTTTATTCCTTCCTGCCTCACTGCATGGGTGTATTATTTACCTCAGTGGGAAAGTACAGTTCCAGACCCTCGAATCTCCTTCAGAAATAATATTGTGAATGGTCCTTCAGCAAGAAGAAAGTGATACAAGAAGAAAGGTCAGTAAGCTTAACAAAATGCAGTGTGGAAAAAGTACATGACTCCTAGCTATAAATACAAGAAGGGGAAACAGAAAAGTTATTAAATTAACAGCTTAAGCATTATTGCTGCTGTAAGAGCATATAGGCATTAACTGACTACTAGTAAAGTAAGACTGAGAACCAGAAGGCTCACAGCCAGTTCTACGGTCTAATTCTAGGGCTGTCAAACATGAGAGTAGCACAGACAGAAACTCTTGCTGTAGAATAAAACTGTTAGGGCAACAAAAACAGTTTTATAATGTGGTACGTTTGAGAAGGCCTTGGTAGGTCTGTATGTCTGCATTTTCTTTTTAGCAGCTTTAGCAGAACACCATTTCACTTTCTTTCTCCTTGCAGTAATGTTTTTATTTCTGAGACCAAAGAGAAAGAGGAAAGATTGTGTGGCACTTAGGGGCTAAGACCCAAAACAGTTTGCCTTTCTGTCTCTCAGTCTATCTAGCATCTTGCCTGCTCCTTGACCATCGTGCTTTCATGCAATTTGATTCCATTTATACCAGGTGAGAGCTAAAAATACACACACATCTTTTATTATTTGTTCTGTAGTAGTGCTGTAGAGCCCATGACTGCCTCTCACAGAGAATTACAATGCCCATCCTACATAATGTTTACTACTAGGTACATTTAACAAGCAAATAGAGAAGCAAATATAACTCAGTGTGACAAAGCTGCATTATTAGATTTGAAAAGACTTGTGGGATCTTTGAGTCCCAGAAGAAAGATACTGTCAAAATAGGTTGTTACCTTTATAAGGCCTAAAGATGCACACATAGGACTAATGCAAAGCAACTAATACAAAATGCAATACAACAGTATAAAAATCTGAACAGTAAAGTGATACAACAGTTTAGGCTAGAAGAGACCTCAGGAGGTCATCTGGTCCAGCTCCTCACTCGCAGCAAGACAGCTTGAATCAAGCGGAATAGACCAGGTCTCTACCAAAGACTTTTTACATTCTCCCATTGCCAAAGAAAGTACAATCCTGCAGCTCCTGAGCCAATGTTCCTTTGATATTCATTGTGAGACACACATAGACCTCTGGGGTTCCCAGATAGGTGGAAATGAATTTCATCTGAGTCTTCCTCTTAAAATCGTTGGTTGTCCTACAGTAATTATCAACAAAAAACCCTATAGGAAGATGCTGTGAAGGCCAGTCAGATTAGTTGTATCAAGCTGCATTAAAGAGCAGCCAGCCCAGCGTACCATTATTAGTCACAGCACAGATTAAACAAACCTGCTTGGCCTCTTTCCCCTTTGCTTTGTACTGATGTTCACAGATAAACCCATGCGGGAGAAGCTGGAAAGAACTGAATGTCCTCTGGGAGCTCTTATCATGACCAGGGAGTGAACACTGAATAACCACTCAGCAAATCACCTTCTAAGTTTAAAAAGCAGCCTGTTTTAAAGCATGTTAGTCATCAACAAATTGGCTGGAATGTTCTTCATTCTCTCAGTTCCCCCTCTCCAGTGTCCCTCTGCTGGGATTGGTGAAATGTTTTTCCTTTTTTGTTTTTTCATTGACAAGAACAAAATCTTTTGCCCGGTTTTAGAATTTCACTCATGTCCTCTTCCTTGGAATTATAACATATTTTTGTTCAAATGTGTGTCTCCCTTTTCCTTTGAACTGTAAGCTCTGGAGACAAGGACATTCCTTTATCCAGCGTTTGCCCAGAACTGGTACAACCGTCTTCATGAGAGCTTGCCTCCTTTCCTGGAATACAAGTAGTATTTCCCAGCCACACTCTGTTAGCTGTGGTCATTCTTCACCAGAAGAATAGACTCAATTCCTGGCAGCTAGAACCTGATCAGAGAAGATCTTCACCAAGTTCGATACTGTCTCAGTGTATCTCAGGGATTCTTAGTTGAAGTGGGACAGGCTCCTTCTGACTATGCCCTTCTCTTTCTGCCACTTGTGCGCAAAAATAACGTTTCCCAATAAAACAGTCACATTTGTTTTTCATGTTTCTTTTATATACAAACAACAGTGCATACTGCCTCCAGGTATTTACTAATTGAGGCCTCTCTCAAAATTAGGGCAAAAAAATACAAAGAACATCAATTTATATAGCCAAGGTGATCAAAACTACAGAACAGACACCATGCACTGCCATGGCTCCAGGAACGGTGATTCCAGCATCTGCTGTTCTGTCCCTTTTTCACTCTGACTTCAACTCCACTGCAGTAACACCTTCTAGCCTTCCTTTTTCTTTACAGTTTCCTTCCCTTATGATCTTCTTCCATTTAAAGGAAGAAGAAACTAAAGATTCACTTTTTCTGTATTCTTCCAAGATGCCAAGATACCCCACATTGTTAGTAATTACTATTATTACTCATGCGTACTTTTAGAAGTACAGATGGTTTGCTCAGCAGGTATGAAACGTGGAATTGTTTAGGACAGTAAGAGGTAAGTACTTCCAAATATCACTACTCATAGTTCTTCTAAAATAATGGTTAATTCTTCTGTACTGCCTTCCATCAACACTGCAGTCACTGATTTGATAATTTGGTTATAGCACTTGACTCCAATTTGATCTCAGGACCTCCTCAAGTCAGGAAAAATGCCACCACTGCCCTCTCCTGTTCTCTCCATGTCTTCTGTTTTCGTTCCTTCTCTCATTTTTTAATTAACTCTAGACCTATAATTTCCTTGTAGATGTAGCACAGAATACCTAGAAAACTTTTGTGCCCTCTTGTCTGCTGTACTTGGAAGCCTTTATGGCACAAACTGTCTCTGTCTGTTTGTATGGCACTCAGCACAGAAGATCTTGGCAGGGGCACTGCCTACCAACATAATGTAGCATAATATGATACCCACTCCTGTGACTATTGCAAGACCTGCACAGCTTCCCAGCTCTCACTTTTCACTAATATTAAAATAAGTTAAATGATATAAAATGGGCAGCACTAGGTTGTTCTTTTACTGGCATTTCATAGCTGTGTGTGGAACCTCTGATTGCAAAATAATTTGGACTTCTTTGGGGGGGAGGCTGAGCTCAATAAGACTGTGCTACTTATGGTGACAGCCTGGCTCTTCAGCCATTCATTTCCCAAATCCATGTATTTCAGTTATGCAGTTTGGAGGACCTTCTATTTTTCTTCACTTTTTTTTTTTTTTTTTTTCCCTCTGGCTTTTTGTGCATGTGTGCATTAAGAAAAGAGGCTCTTCATGGAAAGTTAATGCAAGAACAATGTCACAATGTCCCTTGGCTTCTCTACAGTTTCTGGAGGAAGAAGCACAACAAATACTATTATTCCATAAAACGGACAAATAATCTATGCCACGTTTTTCCCAGTCAGAGTCTATCAATATTTACAACTAACCTGCACATTCTGATACTTTGCTGCTGGATGATTCACCAGGCAGTGCTCCTATGTCAGTTTTCAAAGTGGAACAGTGGCCATACTTTAAACAGCTTAATTATTTCACATGTCCATTAGATACAGTAGATAATCAATTGTAGGCTATGATATTTATTGGATGAAGAACAGGGTTTATCCTCTGCTCAAACATTCTCACGCTGAGGTTATTTATTAAGCACAGTATATCTTGAGTCACATTTTATGCAGAATATTTGTTTTAGTGAAAGTAGGTCTATTTTAAAATTATTTTTCAATTAATACATGCAGTTACAAAACTTTCACAACTACCTTCTTTGCTCTTTGAACATGATTCACCACTCTACTAGCACAGGCTGTGACTGTGCTTCTTACAAGTCTTACTTTAGAAACATGGTTGTTATCTGGCTCTAATCCACTGGGATTAGGCTTGATTACAGAATTAATGCACTGGATAACCATAACCTGTCACATCAAAGAATCATCCACTCTCATATTGGCAGTAGTGTATTTTGTTTCAGCTTACTGAAAAATTACAGTGCTTTTTATCTCACTTTGTGTTTTTTTCACATACTGTACTGTAAAAGGAAACATTAAATCACACGTGTTACTGAAATTAATTTCTTCTTTTTCTAAATTTCTCCTTTTTCTTCAGAAATTTAATTCACTGGAAATGGAAGGTGATCAATATTTCTAAGATGTAAGGTCGCAGGTTGATATGATAAATGTCAAAATCAAAATGTCCTGAGGACCATGGGACTAAAGCTGAGGTTTGCGTGCTCGCCTTCTACATCTGGAGCCACACATTTGGGAGACAAAATTAAAAACAGAAGTCAAGCAAGTTGTAGCTTCCCAACTATGAAGCCAGAATTTCCAAAGAGGCAGGATGTTGTGGTATTTCCCTGAAAGCTGTCCTCACCTTGATGATGAATTACAGTTCCTGTAACTTTTGGCCACGTTACATTCTATGGTCCTATGATGCCCATAGTGTCACCAAGAGAATCGCAGTAGGTAACTCAGCTTGGCTTCTGGTGACTGCAAAAAGTCACACTAACTAATCACTAGCTTTGAATATGTATGTCAAGATACCTACTACACATGGCAGTTGTGTGACTACGTTTCTCTCTTAAGAAACAAAATATAGATTTAAATGCATCAGTTACATTATTAAGGCAACATAAAAGTGCCCCGGATCAAAAATGGCAAAGGAATTACAAGCACAGAGCTGTTCATGCTGACACAGCTGGATTCCTGCTCCGACTGGGCAAATAATAGCAATAGTGAAAGGGAAATTATGAGATGCACAAAAGGACAATTCTCTTCACCTCTCTAGCCCTGTCTCCTCTCTTAGTACTTTGGATATAAAGCACATTCATCCTTATTTAGTTTTGAGCAATGTAGAACTCAACTAGAGCACTCACTGGTATCAGAGTAAAAATTGGTAATTTTACTACTGAAGAGATTTTGTTTCTCTGTCCTGCTGGTTGGCCAGCAGAAGAGCTGCTCCCCTGCAGCAACAGGCAGCGGACAGTGCCAGCTTTACCCAAAACAAGAGTATTGTGTAATCCAGCATGCAGAAGCTGCCCTTGCTTTTGCCTTGTGAAGAAAGCTCAAATGCTGTGAGGTTTGCCACTCTCACCAAAGCAAAGCATTTATACTATGAATGTTTTTGCTTTGTACAGAAGAATGGCAAAATAATTAAGAAAGTTTTCAACTGTCATGTTCCTGTTTGGGACACAACGTGTATATGGTTCAGTGTCACAGAAGAGCCTGTGAATGCTTCCTACAGGCTTCCATACAAAACAGAACCCTCCCATCCCCACAACAGTAAGCTGTTATCCAGAGTGGAAGCACACATCTAAACAGTCAGTAGCTATGGGGATTAGTCCTGCTCATGCCATAACCACACAGTGTGATTTTGGAGAAAACATTTAAGTATAATCTTGTTTAAGTTTGTTACAGTCTTCTCTGATGGCTAATATCTGTCTGATTTGTTCTCAGTTCATGTGGTATTTTCCTTTAAAGAATAAGTCTTGGGTCTGAAGAAATCCTGTGGAGGGAGTGTGAAATTGCTTCTTCCCTTAAGGAGCAATCTGAAGTGGTAAAGAAGCTTTCAAGAGCAGAAGAACATGACAGACAGATGGGACAAGACAGTCACAGTGAGGAGCCTGCGGCTCAAGTGGTGACACTGTGAGCAGGAAGATTGAGCAAGAAGTAATGCTCCAAGAGATGGACAAGATCTCCAGCTGATACTAGTAAGGGTTTCCACATCATTTTCAGGTGCTTATTTAAGTTAGCTTTAATTCTACAAATGGAATTCAAATTTAATTGCACATAGGAAGTAAAGACTAAACTTAGTCAATTTAGGTAGAAAACACAGGCTAGATGGAAACCCTTTCCAAATGCAAGTGATAAGACATGTGGACTAAAAGTCCTGCAGCATAAAATATTGGACGATGAAACAGCCACAGTGGTTTACATATCATTGTGTAACCTGAAGCACAACGTAGTTTGCAATAACAAAAAGGACTGACATAATGCTTATGTCAGTATCCCTAGAAGTTGGTCCAGCAATGAAAAGAAATAAATTAGAAAGGAAATTCTGGTGGCAGAAAGCATCATAGTGGAGCTATTCAGAGGAAAAAGCCTATTTGACAAAACCAGAGAGAGGAAAATGTAAATCTTAACATCCACATCCCACTCACACAGCATGGAAGGGGCATCCCCTTGAATGGCACAAGGTGGCTGTTGTTAGATGGCATCAGATTTCAATAGTATATTTTGTGACATAGACTAACAATGAAACTAGCTCAAATTTCACATTATGCTTACTAGAAAGGACTAGTATGCTATTAGCTCAACTGATGTTCTTGGTGAACTGCAAAATAAGAACCGGATAAAACTAAACCAACTACCATTTATTCTGTCCTCTTTTCCCAAACGCCCATAAATGTGGGCTTGATCCCTTCTCACCCAGGGGGATGCCCAGACTGCCTGACAGGTGCTTTAACCTGCTTCTCATTGCCTGAGAGAGCCACCCACGTGTTCCCTCTGTCAGCAGGTGCATTAATGAGGTGTGTCTGCATCCCAGCCATTGCAGTAACTCAGCACAGTCTTTACAGATGAAAATACCATTAGATCCCTGAAACAGCAAACGCTGTCAGCATAGCAATTAAGCTGTCAGGACTCTGATGTGTACAGCTTTCTACATAATTATTAACTCCTTGGTTTCTCTTTTGCATAAAATCTAAATTTTATTGTTAGCTCTAAAGCACTACAGGAAACTTCACAAGGCCAGATATAATAATTTAATTGCAAGTGACAGGTTTCCTGTGCCTTTTTCACATTTCAGTTCTAAACCAGTGTTCCAGTTTCTCCGCAGTCCACAGCACTAACAATATGTATTTGGCATTAAAGATGTGCTTTCATCTGAGCTATTGTGGAAAGTCAGTGTTTTCTCTGCTTTATGCTATGTCATGAAATGATCCCTTGTTTGCAAACCTAGCTGGCTCTTTATGTGGAGAGAGCAGCTTCCAGAGGTTCTGCCATCGTGTGGCTCCTTTCAGCTGCCAACTGGCCAATGCTCTGCTGCAAACTCTTCCCTCCCACATGTGCTCAGCCCTCCCAGTTCAGATTCATCTTGAGAAATTACACTGTCCCAAATTTTGTTTAAGCACCAACTTCAGAAACAAACAAAAAAACCCACAACAACTCAGAGTAATGCTGGACTGTAAGTTGGAAGGATGATGCTCTTCAGATCAGCCTCTCCCTCCTGTTTCTGTTAGTGATGCAGCATGTGTTTTTACTCTAATCAGTACCTCTGTCCTGTTCCATGTGGTCCAGTTGGTTCTCTTCTGCTAGTTGTTTGCATGATCGTTATTAAAAAGTTTTCTTATTGTAGAAAACCTTTCCAAGTTCTCTCTGCTCATACCTACATGGGTTTCATGTCTGCTACCACTCAGCAGACTGTGCAGCACGAGCATCATATTTGGCTTCCTCACAATCACAGCTTTTGTCCTAATGACAGAGTTCCCATACTGCAACAAGAGGATGCCCTCATGTCTGCTCTATACTCATCATTAATCTCTCAGATATATTCACTGTTGACTCAGCATTTTATATTTTTCTTACTGAACACTGAAAACTCTTCTAAATTCAGGCTTTCCCTTCAGCTACATTTCTCCCTTAGAAGCTCCTCCTCCTTTCCTCTTCTCAGATGCTGGCAGGAATTGCCAATAGCTGTTCTTTCTGGTTTCAGTGTGAGACTTTTCTTAAGTTGCATTGCAACTACATTTATTATTTGCTGAGTCAGAGGCAACAGATGTGTATGTCAACAACTGTAAACTGCAGCTGATAATATCTATTTATTTTCACAGGTTATTATCGACACAAAGCATTTGCCTACTGATCTCAGAACAGCTTTACTGTAGGCCCCAGCAGCTGGTTGCATTTCTCCAGACTAGTTATGTTTGCTGTGCTGCTGGATTGCATTGCAGCTGGCTCTGCAGTTTATCTGGAATCATGCTGGTCATTGATGAAATGTAGCCACAAATGTATGAGTCACTGCTAGCAAATTCCTTTTGTAATTTGTCTTCACTGGTAAGACCTTAGATCTGCAAAACCCATATTGCAGATAGTGGCTTCTCCATGGGAAATTCTTGGATTGTAAGTCATTGCCCCTGCTGCTACTTCATTTCAGGTGAGGCTGCTGTGGCACTGAAATGTAACATAAAATAACATAATATGACAGTTTCCTACACCTTCTGTATTGCTGTTTATGAAATAGACATTATTACTTCCACACCTTCTAGGCTAATTTCCATGGCACACACACTAGACAACAACACATGCATTTCCAGTCATCCTCAATCCCATTAAAGGTATAGCTGAGAAGTGCTGCAGTGACTTAGTGTCTAAACTTCTCTTATGGTGCAGCAACAAGATTTTGTCACTGGTTACTGGATCATTTAAGTTTGCTGCTTATCTGTTCTGCAAGATGTCCTAGAGTAGTAATTTCCATGTGTGCGCTCTTTCCAGAGCTCTCCTCTCAACCCTGCAATGCCTGCAACACTGGGCTCTCTGCCTGCTGGATACTCATCAGTTCCATCTGATCCTGTTCCAGCAGACCTGCATTCCTAACCTCCTCTTGACCCAAAGGAACTCTCTCTCTTTATCTTCCTTGTGCTTTGTTACAAGAATTAGCCTACTTACTACTCATTCACTGAGATGTAATCCCACCAGTCAACAGCTGCAAGTCTCCAGAGTCAGTATTGAGAATTTAAATCATTTGGAAGATGAGGTATATAATTTTCTACAACATTCACCATGCAGACAGAAGCAACATTTAGTATTTTTACATAATTCCCTGGAAATAACCATAGCAACATATAACAGCCTATAACAACAATATAGTTGTATTACTTAAGGTGAAAAATATGCAAACTGAGATAAACCTGTAGGCAATTCCTTGCATCAGCTTCTTAGGATTCAGGGCAGAATTCTTTACAACCATGAATGTTGGGTGCTGTGTGCATACAGATACCTGTATATCTGTACATACACATCATGCATATTCAAGCACATAGCTGTCAACACTTCAGCAACCTATGCTACATTTTATCCTTCTATATTGTCCTATGTTCTGCTTCTAGTTAGAACAGCACCAAGAGTAGATGATAACGAACAGGCAATCAAGGCAGGTACTGAATTGTGCTGAATCTCTATTGCTTGGGGTCATTTTGTCGACACCCCAAAGATGGCAAAACAAAAACCTGCATATTACATCAGTGAATCTACTTATATTCTCTCTATTACTAAGGGTGAATTTTCAGGAGTGGCAGAAATTATTTTTAGCAATTGTCAAAAATGTAAAAAAAGATACAAAGAGCAAGCAGTTACAAAAATGATGCTTGAAACCGTTTAATTCAGCTTGTAGTTCTGATCTATCTACCTTTTGATTGTGAAAACCTACTCCCCTACACTTCCAACTCATATCTTATTTGATGTTGTCAGCCCTCCACAAAGTACAGAGCAAGACAGTGTTATCCTGCAGATGCTTATCCACACTTTCATCTGCTTCTGAATGTCCAAATCAATCCTATTTTCCCAGCACATTAGTTCTGCTGTATCCGATTCCATACTCTTATTCCTGCAACTCTTTCTCTTGTTTGGTTCCATTACTCCACTCCACAGCAGGTGTTGCAATGTCCAGGTTACCTCCAGTCAAGTCTAATACTCTCCAAGAAGCACAAGCTTCTTGCACAAGTTCTGACTCAGCCTACCCTAATACTGCTACTCACAACATATGAAAGTAAATCATGAGCATTCGCAGCACTTCTGTCATTCCCTGTAGCAGAAGTCTCTAGGTTGCGAACTGCATTGATGTAGGATCTCAGAGTATCATTTATATTCCAGATACTGAACACAGAAAGCAACTTCAAAGATTTCAGAATCTCGGCTTCTATGAGCGTAAATGTGTAATAAAAGAAAAAAAAAAAAAGATATTATGTTAAAAATTATTTGCAACAAAGTCTGTGCAGACTGACCAAGAACATATTTAATTCACTACAGAATGTAACCAGATGAAGAATGAAGACACATTAGACATATTACTTGAAGCTGATGGAAACAAATTAGTCAAACAGATACTTGCCAGTAGTATTCACCCAGCTCTCTTGTGACACCTCAGCCAGTTAACTCATGATTTTCTCCTTGGTTTGGCAATATTTTAGTGTTTTTCTAAACATGACAGCCTAAAACTTTCCAGCTCTTGGACATAAGCTGCTTTTACAGGTCAAGATTCAGACACGTTCATGATCTTGCACGAGATCTGCTCAATACATGACATACATGGCAGGAGTATTTGCTTTTGCCAAGATGATGCACATTTTTGCCTTTCTCCAGGCATTTTCACAAACCCTGTTCAATTCCTGTGTAAGTTGTACAGCCAGTGAGCTACAGATTGGCCACGTCTGCACTATAAATATGGAAACCAGCAACAGAAACACTCATCTTTCCTTTAAAAAACCTGGTCTTAGTGAACAAAGTGTAACACTGAAGTCAGTCTTGCAGACTTTGTTTACAGAAAGTAATACTCACAGTATGGCTATCATTTAAATGAGATTTTGAATCCAAAGTATGAACCACGTCCTTCCAGTCGGAGAAGGGGCGGTCTCTCTGTATTGAATCCCTACACTCTGCTTTGCTGCTCACGGTGCAAGAACAAGTCTTGACACACAGCTCAGCTTTCCTGGTTGTTTTGCTCTCCATGCCACCAGCAGGTCCAGACATGGATTGTGTTTTTGTGTACAAAGGGTGGTATTGATGGAAACAAACAGCTGAAGCTTGTGGGACGAGTTCTTCAGGTGGCTTATGGGAAGGCACCTGGGATTTTCCCTGTTCTTCTTCCTTGTTGTTACAGCTGCCTCCTCAGCTGAATTTACGTTAGATTTGATCCATACAAGAAATACTAATACTGTGCCTACGGCAATTTAGAGGTGGCTTGTGAGTCATACTATCAGATCTCTATAAAAGCTTTGGTTGATATCACAATTTGAAGTCAGATGTTCCCTGATCAGTTTTCTCTTTCTCTCCCATCTTGTTTTAATTTTCATCTTTGTAACTTTCTTAACTATAATTTCCTCAGATACAATTCATCCTCTCCTTAATGAAACATTTTGCTTTATGCACAAATTGCATGTTTTCCTATTTAATGACGTTGGTTCACAAAGTCAGAGGTGGATGCTGGTGGCTCAGCAGTAGGGGCTGAACTTTCCCACAAATATCCAGTTCCATTTTGTTGCTGTGTGACAGCTGGCAGCAGAGGGGCAGCCTGACAGAGTGATGTCTGATGTGGAAGTGTTTATGAAGCAAATAAAAGCAAATTTCCATAAGGAAAAAATTACACCCATTGACATTTGTCAGTGCTTGCTGAAAGTTTATGGAGACCAAACAGTGGATGCTGGCACAGTGAGTTGGTGGGTGGTGCATTTCAGCAGTGGTGACCACTCTGCTGGTGCAGATGCTTACAAGCGTGGCACGTAGACTCTTGTTCACTGCTGGTGAAAATACACAGCTAATGGTGATGGCTGATGGCGTTGAAAAACAAACAAACAAAACAGTGTTTTGTAGCTGACAATTTTGTCTATCAAAAAGTGCTATTATGTGCCACGTAGCTTTGTAGTTTCCAAAGAAATAAATAGGAAGCATTTCTTTCAGAACAGCATATGTACAATTACAACATGAGTTAGCAATAGCATTGGAGAAGTAGAGGCATCAAATTCAATACATCTAGTTATTTACATACATCCACCATGTTCCCAGTGGGTTTAGACAATAATGTAAAGTTTGTGCTGCCATTCCATTGTTGCTATTGTTTAGAAGCAGGTTAATCATGCCGGTACACGTACCTTTGATTTAGTGTACACAGCCTCAGGGCTTGTCTGAATTAGGATCTCAGTCATGATTACAGCTGAGTAAGGTCCACACACCTGGTGTAGACATGACCTAAAATTGTGTTGCTGCAGTAACTGTATCAGGATACAGAACATATTGAACTTAGTGGCAGCTAAAGCAAATTGCAGCATGGCCAGGGGAAAGCAGGTTCAAGCCACTGCTAAAGGCAAATGGTTGTAGTGGAAGTTTATTCTGAATAAGAACCTTTGTCTCAATGCTGACAAACTTCTTGGATCTTTTTTTCTAGAAATAACTGCAGGCATCATTATCTGGCACCAGATTCCTATTCTGCATTTTCCCATTTTCAAAATAAAATGTCCATCACATTTTCCCCTCTTTGCTCACAATTCAATGGAAGAGCACTTACTAGTTCCACCATGTACAGCTCATTGACTTTGTCATTTGTGATGCCTTCATGAGCCCCTGGAAGTGTTCAGATCTCCTGCAACACATAAAGCAATTCTCCCTCTAGAATGACAGCCTCCAGTAGAGAAGAAAATGCAGAGTATGAGGGTCTGGCCACGCTCCACATTAAGACTGCACAGCAGTCAGTGATGAATCGACAGTATTCAGAACTTAATGCTAGACCTCAAATTTTAACACATACCTTGCCTGAATAAAGGTGGGATTTTTTGGTAAATAACTAAGGAAAAAACAAACCATTTTAAAGAAAGAAAGAAAATAATACATCAAAAAGATCTAGTTCAGCA
Source organism: Coturnix japonica (assembly GCF_054131305.1). Taxonomy (NCBI): domain Eukaryota; kingdom Metazoa; phylum Chordata; class Aves; order Galliformes; family Phasianidae; genus Coturnix; species Coturnix japonica. The sequence goes on along the minus strand of NC_140681.1, from coordinate 14,073,229 downwards.
CTGAGGTACTAACTTACTTCTTTAGTCACAGCCACATTCTAAAAGTTTCACAGGGCAAAGAACTGTATCCTTCTCTATCCTCGTAGTTACCCATTTCTCTGAACTAAGACCCCACTCTCATATTATCCTTCACTGCCATGTCTCTTCATTCCATACTCCTACCCCTATACCTCAAGACAAATCCGTCCCCACACACAAAACAGGAATTTTCCAGTTGTGAGACATGCAGTGGATCATAGTGCCTCCACTTCCATCAGAATCTAGTTAACTCAGCTAACGTGCAGTTCAATGTCAGTTCCCATGTCAATTCAAATTCCTGCAGTTAACTTCTGAATTCTGTACAGGGCCTCTACATATCAGGGTCTAACACGCAAGCTGAACCCACCTCTAGTAGTCAAGTCTTCATAGTGCTGGCCTCAGAACTGTCTGCACATTTAGCACATCTGTACATGTAGGTACATTTGTCTGTACCTTCCTGTGGGACTTCCTGAATATCTCTTCACAGCTACATCATGTGATCTTGCATACTACATCATCCTTAAATAATTAGAAATTCACTGAATGTGCCATTTGGCCAAAGTGTTTGGGTTTGGCCACCTTCACGTTCTAAATGCCCAGATAAAGGTACTGATCTATATGGCTGTCTTGCTGGTTACCTATCTCTATGTCAGAATAAAGCAAGTCTAAAGTAAAGGTATTCATTTGCCCCTACCTGCCAGTTGAAAACTCAGCATAACTGAGGATGGAGCCCTTTGACCTCTCTCTGATTCAGTCCCAGAATGCTGCCATTGCCAGCTAATGACCCTGAGCTACAAATTTAGAAGAAGAGCAGGAGCACACTGAAGAACATTCCTATGAATCACATTACCCCAAAGGAATGTAGTTCTACAATCTTTTTTACCAGTGGGGAAAGAACTTACTGGCACCAAAACTGGAATCCAGATGTTTCCACCAGACACAATTTTGTTTTTCTTTGCATTCAGTCATGACATTGAATACTGCCTACAGTTGCATTAAATTAACGCAGTTGCAAACTGTCAACATTCCTTACACATTTTCACCGCATACTTTGCAATATGCACTTTGTTCCAGCAACACAAAAGTTCACTCTGGCGCTTTCAGCTGAACAGTTTAAAAAAGATTGAAATTCAGCTAATGGTAGATTCGCAGCAGGTAATTTTTCCTGCAGTTCCCCAGCACATGAGCCCTACTAGTGATTACATACAGACTCATACAGATGTGCCTACACAAAGGTTTACAAACTGCACAGCTACTTAAAGCTCAATGAAACTGAAACCCTGTTCAAAAATCCAGCAGCTGGTGAGACATTAGTGTATGTGACATAACATAAACAATGACTGCCAGTGGGATTACCCCTACCAAGCTAAACACACATACTGAGGCCTCAAAGCTCAGTCCTGAGAGGATAAACCTCAAGTCAAATTTCCAAATGGGTTTGCACTGATAATAAGCAGTAGAAAAAGTTATCAGGAGCCCCTCCTGAATGGGCATAAAATGACAAACTGAAAGGACATTAAATGGCCAAAACAAATTAATTCATAACTGCTGGGAAAAATAGATGCAAATATTTGATCATTTTGCTTTAGCAAATAAAAATTCAGAAAAACTAGCAGAGATATAAGGAATGATTTTTACCTTTGGGTGGGAAATAGGCATGCAGCCTGCCTTTAGTAAAGCCTGAATGTAATCTAAAAACACAGTCTATAATACTTCCAGCTCTCCTCTGTTTTGAGATGGATCTCCGTTTTTAACTATCTCAAGGCTAGGTAGGTTGCAAGTCATGTAAATACTACATGTCTTAAATGCTGGCATTTTAACCCTGTCAGTGAACACACTCACACCAGATGGTAACGTACTCAATTATTCTTCCCAGCACTGAAGACCTTTGCCATGCTTTTTAAAACTATCCTGTCCTGGGGCTCAGTCAGATTTTCCCAACACAGCACTACGCTTATTATCACCCTAATTCTTAAACATTCCCTCCCTCTCAACTCCCACCCTTCTAATCTTCCCAGAAGGGACACACCTGTATAACTCTTCAGACAGAAAAGCAAAGTAAACAGCCTCATAGCATCGTGACTGAGCTCTTCTGGTACAGCATGTTCAGGACTTGCCAGGTTTGACAGCCCTTATTTTGGACACATGCTGATAAGGACAAATGAGTTTGTATATTTCCTCAAAAACTCCATGTTCCACCAATGAGCACCTGAAAGGCATGGCAGGTCTAGCAGTAACCCTGAGATCCCACTCCACACAGCTTTTTGATGTACACATTCTAGAGAACCATCTAATTGTCCCACAAAGATTAGATGACCCCTTTGCTTGGATATGCTGGGCACATTTTCTGGCTTAACACAGAGCAAAGCTTTTCATTTGGAAGCAGTACCTGGCATGAGAAAGAGCTGAGAGGTTGTACTACAATTCAGCCTTATGGTTTAAGCATATAAAGATCTCATTTATGTATATCATCCAACATTTTTAAACACTTAAGGGGCAAACATTTTGTGTTTCTATGACATAACAGATACCAAAAGGTAGTAGTTTCAATTACAACTATTTCTTTTCTTTCTTATCCTTTTTTTCCCCTTAGGCCTTTGCAGTAATACCTCAAAGAAACTCGGACCATAAAGAAATAAGAAAGTTCCAAAAGTGAAACATCAGCAGTATGAATAAGGTATTCACCAACACAGATATAAGAATCCAGACTTTACATAAACACCTTTTCCAAGTGACAGTTTTCTATTACAGTTCCTATCTGTGGACAAAGTTACTACATTAATGTGGAAATTAGTGTGACTGGAGAAAAGTTTATATCAGAAATATAAAATAACTACAGAACAGGTTGTAAGACATGGAGAGAAGACAGTGAGTAATAATAAAGTACACCATTGGGTGGCAGAGTCAAACAGACACGGGCTCTAGAAGATGTCATTTCTCACTGTAAAAACAATTAACACTAATGGTGAGAAGATACGTCAACAGCTGTTACGAGAAATGTAGGGCAGAAATAGTTTATCCAAGATCACTCATAAGTTCCTGCTTCACAACTTGGTAACACAAATATATGTACTTGAGATAAAAACCCAAATATTAATATGAATTCTGAAATTCCTGTCTTAAGAGATTTTAAAATTTATAATTATACTGTTATAGTCTGAATTCTTCTGCGTGATACAGTTAAGGAAAAAATAGTATATAGTAATGTAAACCTAAGCTGTCATTAAAGGATCATGCAAATTTGTGTACTCTATTTGCATCCCCTGTTCTTCAAAGCACGATACTAAGATGAGAGGGATCTGCTGTACTAAGATAAGGACATCAAAAATTTAAAGGACCTTTCTGCATCTAGCAGCTGCTAATCATCTACCATCTTTACCATTAAGCATAATGGATCAAATTCTGTTCCATTTTTACAATAGAAATTTTATGAGAAAAAACTCCAGAGTGATTGAACAATAGAGATAAAATCTGGTCTCTTAAACGTATGTAAACTGTTACCCAAGCAACACTCCCGCTGTAAGTATAACCTACATGAGAACTATGGAAAGCCCTTAATGTTCTGAGAAAACCTCTGCCTCTAGAAGAGATCATTTCTTGTACAGATGGGCAGGAGTCGGGCTTTCTGCACACACTGGCAACAAACAGGGCTCGTTGGAATGTGCTTGGCATAGCTTCCTCCTGACCTCAGTACAACATGCCTCATACCATCCACTACCCCAGTTTCTGGAGATGACAGACCATAATACAGCAGAAATGGTAACTGAAAAAGTAGCAGTGCCACAGTATATCCAAGAGGAAGCGGTTTACCTGAGCTTCCAAGTCTTGTCCTCTGACAGGATATGTCTATGCAAAACTGATTCATTAAAGTAAGCGAATCATAAGCACTAAAACCACTTTTGTTCCCTTGTCAACAGACAGACACTTCCACTGCCTTTGTCTCTGCTTCCTGAGAGAGGACAGAAGACCTTGTTGTGGAATTACCAACCAAATATTTCACACACTGAGAGAAGTAAGTTGAAAAAGCCTGGATAGAAGCCAAGCAAAACACTATCATTCAAACATTTTGCACTATGCAGACAAGGACAACCCCAAAAATTACACACAGCGCTTTCAATACGAAGCATAACATACGTCACCTTTTGCTCTGCTTACAAGGTCAATTCCATAGTTAAAATACCAAGGTGACATAAAACAACACATCATCAGAGATAACACTGCTGTTTTGGTACCGGCAACAGCCTCACGGCCATGGATCCTGAGTAACTTGTTCTATGTTGGTCTTGCTGTGAGCAGGAGAGTTGGGCTGGATGACTTTCAGAGGTCCCTCCCAAACATGAATATGAATTTTTCTGGCATAATTTTAAAAACATTTCCTTCAACTTTATTAAATCCAAAACATTGCATACAAACACAAGCGTGGAACAAAAATTATAGGAGTTAACCTATGAACTGACCTGGTATATAGGCCACAAAGGTAGAAATTGTTCCTTATCTCATTAATCATTTCTTATCCATCAAGTTTACATTTTTCAGTAGAGATTGGTTGTTAAAGCAAGACACAGATAATAACACGCTTCAGCTTTATGTAGGATCTGCCTATTTTTTGCATAATTTTTGCATAGCTGGATTGAGCACAGAAGCCTGTGAGATTCACCTGCTGATAAAACATGGATATTGTGCTGAATGAACAGGAAAGGAAGTATGTCTGGATGGGAGAAGGTGAAACAAGGATGCACAGATGGAATTCAAGGCAGAGAAATTAAGCTGCTGCAGATACTGCACTCCTTGGACTCTGGCTGGGTCATAGGAGAACAAGGGGGCACTGGAACCTGACTCATTGAACCATGGTTTTAGAATTCCAGCATCCTAACAGGGACCTATAAAACTATATTTAAGCTTGACTTGAGGGTGTCTAATGATAAGATTCTGACTATAGGCACAAGAAAGAGAATTAAGTATCAAACTGAACAAGGGTCCTATGGCCCCTTTCATAATTTCATTACTGTGGAACGTTGCCTTGGGATATTATAAATGAATTTCTCTTTATGCTACATCGACACATGAAAGTAAACCTTCCTGGATGATTGTTATTACAAGTAATTAATTCAGCTCTCTTTGAGATGTGGGGCAAATGCAACTTTATCTCTTTCCTCCAGGTGACTTCTCCTACACGAGCTCTAACACCAGCTTAACTGTTGTGCTTAAGATGGAGCTTGCTCATAAACTTCAACACAGAATGCCACCAATGAAGACTAACACAAGACAGTTGTGAAAATGTCAGCCTCAACTTGCATGGGGCATTTTCTGCTTTTACACAACATAAAAATTCAAAAGACAGAAGAAATATTACTTATATACGTAAAGACTGCAGCACATTGAAAGTGAGCAGCACATGGATGATGATCATTATTGCCTTTTACAAAAATAAATGATGAGACAATGTAGAGTTGAATATAAACGAGCTATTTCCCTTTTTCTTACATGTTACAAATGCATTTGTTTTTTTCCCAGCTCTTCTCTAAAGGACATTATAATTTATTGTCTCAAGCCATATTTGGTATTTAGTGCCTGCAGAAGCTTGTGAAAAAAAAGAGCTGTTTGTTATAAGAAAATGAAAACATTTTGTGGTTTCACCCCAATTTCTTTCCTTCTCTGCCACTTCTAAAGAGAAGAGATGTTTTTAAGAAGCAGAGAAAGTGAACAAATGAGATACAGAAAAATATAGAAACATAAATATAAACAAAAACAACTCTTAGATTAGGGAAAAAATGTAACTACTGCATGGGGTAAAGTATGTGAACAGCCATGAATTGTTCAAGGGCAGAATTTTGGCATTTTTCTTTAGCTTCAAGTACATAAATAAAACAAAGAAAAGTCTTTGCACTTGATTGTTTTACGGTGCCCCAGGCTATGTACATTTGACACTGTTTGCAACTGTTTTCGTTTAGGGATGAGTGAAGTGGTTCGACTAAAACATGAGCTGTTCTGAACCTTTGCTGTGAATAAAAGAGGATTTTTCTGGGGCAGTTCAAGGAAGTTGTGCTAATTTCTTGTCACTGTTTACCTCCCTGTACTTGTGTGTGGCAACACAGTCTGGATTCAGAAGCGCCACCATATAAGCCAGTTTGATTATATTGTATTTAATTCTGATGATCAATACAGTTTGAATTGGCTGAGATAGAAGCTCGGAAACTTGGAAGAACTAATTCAAATACAATGTGCAGAATGTCCAGCCCTTACTAAGCTCCCACAGCCATTACTGAGCCCTTTTCTTCCGCTGGGAAAAAAATAAATGGATCTGTTACAGCTTCTAAGAAAAAGAGCTCTGGAGCACTAAAGCCTCAGACCTGGTCAATGCTACAGACCTCTGCAGGCTTATATTAAGAGGCGAGAGGTGCAAAGAGGTACATAAGATGCACTTGGAGAGACCCAGAACACAAAAGTAGATACATCTGCAAAATGGCACTTTACTGAGATGAGCTGTTTCTCCTGGAAGGACGGCAATTATGTTTCACTGTACAGCTCCAGAGCCAAGTGCCCGAGTTGTTCAGTCATACTAGAGGTACCTTTGGCTCCATAGCTTACAGGTATTTCTTATTTATCTGTTTATATTTCTTAAAAGCTTACTGCTTTTATGTCTGACATCTCAGCAAACAACAAGCCCTGCAATGTTCTCCTCTGTTCAGTAACCCACCTGCTCTGGCTACTTCCCACATGACACCACACCATTACACCCCTGCCCACTTGCAGTAAGCTGCAAAATAGCCCCAAACTATGATGCCAACACTCACCAACTCCAAGGCTCGCTGCAAAACTCCACATAGAAACATCTCCAGAAAAAGATCCTGCTTTAGTGGTGGTCAGCCCTTGGATGAGATCTAGGAGAGGCAGAGCAGAGCTTCCCCCCTTCCTGTAGCACAGTTGAATTACCTTCACCTGTGCTCCCACAGCTGACTCGTTGATTGCCCCAGATGGTTAATCAGAGGTTCAGGCTGTGATCAACAGTTTCTCATGCAACCAATTTAAGCAGTAAGTCAGGGAATCATGAATTCCTTAAGACAAGTGAGCTAGTAGATACATCTAAGAACCCAGGTATTTTGCTGTAACAGGGTGATGCTATTTAAACAATGTCTTGCCCATCTTCTGGATACCAAAATAGGGTTAGCACCATTTCCTACCATGTGGAAGTATGGTAAAAAGTGTATCTTTATATTCATCCAGGAGTAGCAGCAATTAGCAAAATTCATTTAGAAATGTGAATTTTTAAAATCTGGAGTACAGCGTCTTTTAGCTACAACATAGAGTGAAACATTTATTGTCATAATATTCTGTGAGCTTGCAGATTTACAAGTATAAAGACTGGAATGCTTAAACTTCTTTTCACTGTGCCTGATAAAAGAGCCCAGAACCCTTAGTTGATCCTTTATTCGGGAGTTCCTGGCTTCATATAGCACAAGCCCTGTAATGGACTCCAGCTGGTGTAACCATGGCACCACCTCCCCTTTGGCAGCTATTTAACTGCTGATCCTTCACCTGTGTATCTCTTGTATGTGCACTAGTTTGTTTCTTACAAAATCAAGAGCCTGCCTGGTTCTCCTGCTAAAACTGTGGTTGTTCTACACATTCAATTTACATTTTCCATACATCAGGCTATTAAAGAAATCTGTGTGATTAAGCTGAAGGTGAGCATGTCATCACAGTTGTTCCTATCACAATGATTTGTTAATCAGCAAATCATGAAAATGAGCAGGCAGTAAATGAACGTTATCCTTCAGGTGAGAAGATGTTTCAAGAGAAGATTTTCATTTAAAAAGCAGAGTGAAAACCCAGGAACAAAACACTGTCAGTACCTGCAAATTTCTAATTCACAGTGGTAAATCCCAAATTGAATTGGAATTTTTAAACCTCAGCTTTACAAATGTACAGACAAAAGAAGTGCACTGCTATGCTGAGTTAAGGGTGGGTTATTTTTGATAGAAATGCAAACTATGTGAGCACGCGTGTTTTTCACCCCTTTCAGTTTCTGAACACTGAATAGTAACTACTGCAGGCATGGGGTTCTTTTTACTACTATATTGAGCAGGCAGCTTGCACTGATTCATATATTTCTTCCATTATGGTTATAGTGACCATCACCAGTCCTGAATCCTCTCTGAAATTCCCTCTAGTCGTAGTAAGGAACACCGATAACATTTACATTAGCCGGTTGAATGAATATTGCAAGAAGATTCCTGGCTCTGAAAGGGGCAACTACAATGTGAATTGAAAAATCCATTCATTCATTCACTCCTTCCCAGCAGCATTCCTTGGCCTGGAGCCAGATACCATTTGACGTCACGGCTCTAACCAGGAACATAATGTTCTGGCACCGGGACAAGAGTTTAAAGATGGAAAAAAACAGCAACAAGTAGAAACTTACAGCGGTAGCTGGGAGAGTGGGTTAAGACAAGGAGATGGGGCCAATTAGCAGCAAACCAAACACTTCTTTCCACTCTTTTCATAGTCACATCACAGTCAATGTGCTGGGGAAAAAATGCATTTCTGAACTACTGCTAGGCATATATAAAGAAGATAATGAGATTACTAGGTATGTTGATAGCAAGAATTAAAACTGTTACACATAACCGAGTAACTGCCCTGTATAGATAGAGACATTAGATAATTGGATATTGGGCTACTTCTGCTTTACCAGTGTTTTATTATTATAACCAGTGTTTAGGCAACAGTAATGTTTTCAGTCATATGTAGCCATAATTCTCCCATGCCTGGCTCTACACTGATATGAGCTGCTTCACAGAAGTGAAAAATAAAATTAACAATTCATGAAACTTATTCAATTTAATATTTCTCACAATCCTTTGGGCTTTGAAGATCCAATGAACAATTCTTATCTCAACTGGATTTTGTCTGGGAGAAATCTAGATTTCCTCTAGAAACAACTCCACTGTCTGTACAGTCATTCATTTAACAAGTTCTGTGGTAGTTTTAATAACTTATTTAAGGGATCTTCTCTTCTTCGTAATTTAGTTGGGGTCAATATGTGTGCAGTGTGCAAACCTAAACACAGGCAAACGAGCCCCAAACATTTTATTGTTCAAAGACACGTTTTTTGATTTCGAGTGTATACAGCCAATGATACGGTGCCAGGATTTCAAGCCATTAGGTGAGTCATGCATCCATCCCATGGCATTGTTCATCTGGGTAACAGATGTGGGACAAACATGATACGCACATGTCCCAGAAAAGGCAGAGTAAAACCAAGATGAATGGTATTCAAAGGCTAAAAGCACTAAAAGCTATTGTATTTAAACTATTATTTGTACACTTCAGGCTGGACAGTAAAAAACTCTGAGAAAAATTGTGAACTCCAGGCGTGTCGCTGGATTCCAGTCTGGAACAAACTCTGGACCTTCCCATCTTTTTTCCCAAGAAGGAGCAGAGCAGGAGCACAGACAGGCAGCCACATTTCAAGCAGTGGATTCTTCAAGGGTCTTCTCTAAGACAGAGGAAACAAAAGTTAGTTCCTGTTACGAGTCACAGTACTATTTTACTATTTTAGTATTCTATTTTAACCAAATACTACTTTTAGACAAAAAATGTTTGGCTAAAAGGTTCTCAGTTGGTTCTCAATTACTTCCCTTGCAAGCTTACCTGAATGCTTCTATTTTGGATATAGAAATCAGGAGCAGCAGATTTTTGTGTCTCTGAAATACTGCATTCTGGAATGTACTGCACAGATCTACGTGATTCTTCACTCAAAAACAAAAACAGTCCAATTCTTCTTCTCTTTTCTTTTCTTTTCTTTTCTTTTCTTTTCTTTTCTTTTCTTTTCTTTTCTTTTCTTTTCTTTTCTTTTCTTTTCTTTTCTTTCTTTCTTTCTTTTTTTTTTTTTTTCCTCTTTTTTTTTTTCCTTAAGACACTTTTCCAGCAATTAGAGCTGTGCTCTGGCAAAGATATTTTTCACCTCATAAAACATGATGTTCTAACACTAGAGAATGCTTTGCTGTAACAAAAGCAAACTTCCTCGTTCCATGCTTAGCTGTTATTCTCAGCTTTTTAATGCTGAAAAAAATACATTTGCAAGTTTATTTAACGTATAACATACATGTTATACATGTGTATAGATATACTGTATTAACCTCTTCATCTTTTCACTCTTCTCCTTTGGGAAAACATATCTTTTATTTACTCGCTGTTATTTGTTAATAAATCAGAAGTAATGCTATCAGAGTTAAATCAGTTATGTAAGCATAAAATCCCATTGAAGAAAAAAAGGGCAACAAACATCTTTTTTGTACCCTGTCAGGTGGGAACCAATGTTCTTCTAAATCACAACATTATTGCTGATAGTAGGGAATATACAAGACAGATAGCAACTGTTATATAGCAGCCTAAGACACCGAAGCCTTGTTACTAGTAAGTAACATTAATAACAACCAGTGCTGTAGGATTTCTTGATTATGACTCAGCACTCAGTGCTAATTACTTTTCGTAGTCTTGAAAGCAGCCCATGAGATTCCCACCACACGGAGGGAGCCTGCACCTCTGTCCCCACTACCAAGTGGATACACATCAGTTTTCTCAGCTACCTCCCTTTCTGTGCACAAAGCTTTGGAGAAACAATCAAAATTGATACAACAAACATGCTGTATTGTACACAAGCCCCGCAAAATGTAAACCAGATACTTGTAGCCCTGCAACAATAAGATTCCTTGATGGCAAGTAGCAAAAATGATGTCTCTATATGCATACCAGAAATGTTAAGACTTCCAAGCTATCATAATTTGGGTAATGATCTAAGAGATCCTTCAGATTCCCAAAGAGCTGACAATAATCTGTGCTCCCATGGAGTTTATGTCTCCTGATTAAACTACAAGGGTGCTGAACACAAACCATGGGGTACATTGAACATGACCAACATTTCTGGATTATCACCAGACACTATTTCAAGTGTTCTGTCAATTGTTTTACCATTTAGTTCTCAGCTGAATTCAGGCCCAGCACACCACACAAGGCATTGTACTCAGTTATCTTATGATTTTCACAGGCAACTATTGTACTGGGGTCATTTGGAGTTTTGCTACATCTCACTTTCATTAGTTGTAGTTGCCAAGTAATGTATCTGCAGATGTGTGCTGCCCCATCTTCCCATGTTAGTTCAGCACCTGCACCACTCGTACCACCGCACAGTGCAGAAATGTCTTTTCAGCTTCTTAGTTCATTGCTTCTGCATGTGCTGCCCCAAGATGGATACACGCACTGCTTCCTGCATGCAGTGGTGATAATTACACATACGATTAGAGAACTTATCCTACATTTCGTCAGTCAAACACATTTATATGTATCATAGTAACCCAATCGTTTGACAAGGAAACGGTGAAACAAGCAATACAGAATATATACTTATAATATGTACTAACAATAAATAGATTAAAATTTTGTTTGTATCAATGAAAGTTCTAACTCTTACAATGAAAAGTTAAAAGAAGTCATCTTGAGACAAGATCACCCAGACCCATCTGATATACATTGCCTTGCTGGGGGCAGATACACCAGATAAAGACTTTTCATTATTGTTACTGGCTTTTGGGTGTTTTTTGTTTTGTTTTTTGGTTTTTTTTGAGAACCTTAGATACATATTAGTTCTAGTTGTCATGCAGACCTGCTCTGTAAGAGGTTACTGTGACCCATTTGTATTGATCTGCATGCAGATAGGAGGGAATGTTGACATTTTGAAAGTGCTTTTATGTTTTCACAGACAGTATTTTTCATAGAAACCAGCATAATTTGGTTGGTTAAATTTCCATCTTCTTTACCAGTTACAAAAAAGGGATCCAGCCCTGCTAGTAGGACTTCCTTTGTTATAAAAATGATGACCAGGAAGAATAAAGAAATCCCTACTAAATCCCTACTAAAATGGGCATGCTCTTATTTTCATATCATTACTTTTCTCCACTGTCAGTTTATCTGAAACTGGAAGGCTCTCAAGAATTCTACTCCCAGACAAAAAGCATAAAGCCCTACTCTGAGCTGCCCTCAGAAATGTTTATCTACGTTCATCAGAGCCCAGAATATATCCATGGGCCATAAGGAGGTGGCACATGGAATTACATCCAGTCAGAATTATTTAAAATACGATATTAATTTAAATCATAATTTACTGTGAAACACTGAACTAATAGTTCTAGTTGTGTCTCGAGATGAAGAATTTAGTGGCAACAGTGGCTTGAGGTGTTGTTGCTTGTCTTTGGTAACCTTTTTCCCCCAGTATTAATATACTTGGTTGGTACAGAAGAAATAGTCTGTGTAGCCACACAGTTCACTGCACTGGAGGCCTGATCTGCCTAAAACTAAGCCAGAAGGAAACCTGGTATTTATTTTTATTTTTAAGTAGATGCATTTCTAGATCCATTTCCGAGTGCAGCTGCACAAATCGTTGTGTGGGAACAACTGAAGGGGTAGCAAACCACAGAAACCAGCAGCAAGTGGCACAGGAGGTGAGGCTGGGTCAATATTGCTTCCAAACACTTTCCTTTGGGTATCCAGCCTCTAGTCTAGTCAGCAGTTCATTTAGATAATTCACTTACCTTCAGACTAAGTACATTGTCAGGAATTAACCTGGTACAGCCTGCAAAACACCATAACAAACTCGGGTAAATCTGCAACTGGCTTGCTTGCACTGAATGCCATGCTACAGTAATAGCAATATCAATTACACAAGGGTCTCAATATTAAAACTAACTGTGTACCAATAACTCAGACTTAAGTTAATGTTTCCTTACATATGTACAAACAGCAGTCACAGCTTTGAATTAACTGCAGACAGTTCCTTGAACACTTGCACCTTCTGTTTGTGGTGAAAATTATTCTGCTTTCAAACCAACAAGTATTAAGGCCAGACTTAAATACTCATTCATTCTGCAGCTCTAGAATATTGAAGTGAAGGTGACTCCAAACTCGGATTTTCTATCTCTACTGTAAAGAAAAAGAAAGGATTATTAAAAGGAAGTTCGCTGAAAGCTTTATTCTCATTAATACAAACACGAAATAAATCATAAAACAGCAAGTAAAAGCCTGGGATAAAATACTCGATAATCAAAAAATGTACCGATAGCATTTTTCATTCTAGGAAAGCACACATTGTACCTGAGTGTGACAGCATCAATTACATTTTTATATTTATATCTAGAAAGCTAAGCAACCTGGCAAGACTTGAACAGACTTCCTAATACCTACTGCCTCAAAAATAGAGTTAACTCTGCAAGTGCAACTTTATTTTATCAGCATTAGCCATAAAATGTCTTTCCAGAAACTATTTCCCTATTAATTACTGCTTGACCGAAAATTCTTACCAGTAAAACGTTCTTTCAAAGCCGTGATTACGATGAGCACTAAGGACTACATTGCCATCTAGTGGTAAATTGCTCTTTAGAAGCCACCTCTATGTGCTTCTGCCACAGCACGTTGGCCTTTAACACATCCAGAAAAACCACGAAGGCCAAAATGTGTCAGAAACAGTAAAAAGAGCACATGAGCATATGTTCTGCACATTCCCCATATGCACCTTTTAGCATCACTGACAGCTGAAACGCCCATCTATAGATACGAGGTAGATGGTCCTTTCCTTTCTAGACAGAACTTTGGCAGATCATTCCTTAATGCTGGTGCAGCCAGCTAAACTAATGTACTTTGAAAAGGGCATGTGCTCTGAATATAGTGGGATGAGGATGCAATGTTTCCTAGGGCAGAATGATTTTGGCAAGGGACTGCCTTCCACTCTAAAAGTGCAAAAAGTGTTCTGCCCTTAAACCACATTTTCAGTTACTCAATCCTCCATTATTAGCATTATTACAAGGATCTAATCACTAGTAATGCTTTTAATCTCCTCCGCCTTTTTCCTGCAATGCTACGCAGATTTTGCAACTTTTAGTATTTTGTAAGGTAGATTTTAGGTTCCGTACAGACTGTTAGGAAATGCTCTGCGGTGCAGAGTGCAATTTAAGGCCTAAATATCTATTAAGTGGTTGCATACATTCATAGAGGACAGTCCTCCGATCTAAGTGGTCAATTTTGGCCCACATTCTCTACTGGAATATATTTAAGACCTTTGACTCTACTGTGACGGGCAAAAGCATGGAGTCTGTGGAATCAAACCCAGCATTAATTGTGTGTATTTTCCCCACCAATTTCAAATGAAATTATAAATCCCTAACTCAGACCTTCTCATAGAATGTCCAATCAGTTCATTTCTACTACCTGTTCTATCCCAGTCACCACTAGATTGTGGCATAAGATGCACATTTTTTTTTTACCATTTGTACTATTTTGTCTTGAGGAGATAGTTTAGAATTCACTGAGAAAATGTATAAAACCAGCCAAGCTGATTTCCCATGCAGGAGCATAGAATTACAGAAATATGTTGCCACTGGGAAAAGTGCATATTCACAATTAAGAATGGAAAGAAATAGTGTATAAAGTGACTCAATTCTTAATAAAAAACTGAAAATTAAAGCAGTTTTCAAAAACAGCCTTAAGACCCCGTACCAAAGGAAAATAGAACAGAACTTACTTGATTGGATGGGGCAAAGATGGACCCTTCCACACAGGGCCAAATTGAGAAAGAGACAGCCTAAGCATGAGACAACTACTCAGCATATTAATTAATTAATGAAGCATATGTTTCTTATTGCTACATGAGTTTTTATTGTTCAATATCTTCTTTATTAGAAACCATTTTAGGGCCAGGTTAGGGTTGAGAACTGCTAAGAGCCATGCGATGAGCTGGGTTACGGTTGGAAGCTACAGAGCTCTGTTGATGTGTGAATCATGTTCTCACACTCTAAACTTATCTCTCTGAAACTCAAGATTACGCTGGCCATGGTGACAAATCTACCACAGTCACATGGCAGATGAGACACAGACCCATGACCACCCCAGCTCTGAAGCAGAGGTGAACACTATGGCACACAAAGTCATAGCAAGCAGATGGTGACATCCAAACTATTAACGTGGAAAATATGTCACCTGATGAGCTGTATGAGAACATAACCACACATCAGGAAATCTGTGCTCTTAGTAAAATGTTTAGATTTTTTTATACCATCAGAAACATATATCTATTTTTCCATTTGCATCTCCTTGTCACTACTACCACCAACGTTCAGTTTCCAGTCTGCAGCTTCTTTTGCTCCTGATCCCTTTTCACCATGTGAAACCACTCACGTTGTGGCCTTGATCCCTACAGGGCCACAGCTGCACAGTGAAACCAGCCTCTTGTGGCTGCAGCTGTTCTCTAGCTGATTGGGCAACCCAGGACATGGCAATCCACACCACTTCCATGCCAGTCCCTTTCTCTGTCTCTCTGAGGATACAGATTCTCCCTGTGCCACATGCTACATCCATAGGCTACTAAACCTACATGTCTTGCTGTTGCACAGCACTCCTTCCATCAAGGGCTTTGGTTTGCATGGCCCTGCATGAGATGCATCACTGCAGTGAAAATGCTGTGATTCTGCAGCAGCCAGGGATTGATGCCATTTCCCACAGTCATAGCCCTGAAGTGCCCTGGAGCAGAGATTGGTATTTGTGTGTTGGATGAAATGTGCTGCCGTACACTGACAAACTGCCACTTGCTTTCTTACACCCCTGTACTCTGAGGGTCCTCTGTTTGTTTCCTCTTCAGCACAGCCTGCAGGGTATTGTCTGTTCTCACGAGGAGGTGAGGCCAAGTGGACCGCCTGCTTCACCTAGATTAGAAACCACAGGAGGGCTTACTCAGCAATGAAGCAATGCCATCACCTCGAACGTGTTTTGGAGAGCTATCCTCACCAAAAAGAGGCCAGAAGTGCTCCCCAACAGATTCTTCAGTGTAACCCAGGGCTAATAGTTGAATTGTTGAGTCTTACATGATGCACTGTTAGCAAAAACCAAAATGAAGACAAATGAACCTTCCATATGAACAACCCCAAATGCTGAACCAAAACCAAACAGAGAATCAGAACTAGGAATGCCTGAGGTGTAACAGCAAAAGGACACGCTGGAAGATCAGCTCTGTATAACAAAATGTTACAGTTCTGCTCAAGAAAGGGGATGTTAACGTAGACTAATGGCACAGATACGTACAGTCAGTAGCATTAGGTGTGGTGACTGTTAATAGCAAGTTAACAGCAGTTGGACGCTGGAGATGCCGCCTGCTACAGCTGGCTTAGTGACTACAGAGCTGCACTCAGCACAGCAGCAGCATGGATCGTATTTGCAGGCAGCTGGATTGATATTCATGATGTTGGCTGATTTAACGCAGGTAATCTCACAATGCTGAATTTTATCAGAAATGCAAACTAAAGCTTTAACGTTCCTAAGCTCAGTAAGTCACTTCCCGGCTCCAAACCAACACAGCTCGCTCCCCCTCCAACCCCGCGGCTGCGGCCGCCCCGGACGTCGCGTCTGGTGTCGGGCTGCGTAGTTCCGGCCCAGCAGGGCGGGGTGAGATGCGGAGCGGGCAGCCCGGGCCGAGGCAGCAGCAGCTGGAGCCGGAGCAGCGGGGCCAGGCCGGGCGCGTTGTTCCGGCCATGGAGATGGAGAAGGAGTTCCACCGGCTCGACCAGGCCGCCAGCTGGGCCGCCATCTACCAGGTGAGGGGCGGCCGCCCGGCCCCGCTCTGACCCGGCGATGAGGAGCGCTCTGCTCGCGGCCGTTCTCCGCTGCCGCCCGGCTCCGCTCCCCCAGCGCCTGCCCCGGCCGGAGCTCCAGGCGGGCGGCGCTGCGTTCCGTCGCGTTCCGTTGTGTTCCGCTGCCTTCGTTCCGTTTCGTTCCGTTTCGTTCCGTTTCGTTCCGTTTCGTTCCGCTGCCGTCGCCCCTGTCGCGACTTTCCGTTCCTCCTGTCCGTGCTGGATCACTCGCCGTTCCCTCCTTCCCTTTCCTCGCGGCGCTCAGGGTGGCTCGGTGCAGCCCCGTGCAGCCCAGGCCCCGCTGCTCTCCCCGCCGGCTGCCGGCATCGTCCCTCCGCGTCGCGGCCGCTCTCGGCCTTTGGAGCCGCCGGTCCCATTGTGAGCAGCGGGTCCCGGCTGTCATTGAGCTCGGTCCGCAGCGATAGAGCGGATCCGAGGAGCAGCTGGTTGGTGACGCTCGTGCAGTTATATTGTGGCATTTGTTATTACTTTGTAACGAGCCAATTTCTGGTGTTGTTATTGCAAACACGGATGATTCTGAGGATGCTGGCAAGGTGGATCCAGGTTAACACACACAGCTGTGAGCAGGTCTTCTGCCTCGAAAGAGCTCTGTGTGTTTATCCCGGAGGTGTGAGGGGAGGTGCAGCTGTGTGCGATACTGTGATGTGCTCAGTCACATCAGACAGCGGACATTAGAAAAAGGGCAAAAAATGAGTTTTTATGAAAGTGAAATAAACGAGCTCCAGCTTCACAACAGCAGCATGTGAGCTGTGAAAGCACCAGCTTGCAGGATGGGCATCTCCTGTTGGTTGGCAGTGGGAAAATAGACATTTTTCTTATGAAATCTTGATTATCTTTTTCAGAGAAGTCATTTTTTTTGGCAGAGGATTTCATTTCCTGCAGAGCCTCAGTGCTCGCTAACTCTGTATTGGTTGGAAGTCATGTGCTCGTATGATGATGTGTTTTTGTTAAACTTCTCTTGGTATTTTGGTCTGTTGCAGGCTGAGCGCTCAGGAAATGATGTTGAGTAGCAGCGCTGTAATGGAGGTGGTCAGCTTCCAGGGGTGCAGTTTAATTACTGAGGTGGAATCCATAAGGAGCTGTGAGGTTAATAAGGAACGAGGGCTGTGGCATGTTTCCAGTGCAGCACTTGGTATATTTTTTCCTGCTTTCTCTGAATGATGTGACGCAGTCTCTGCTCAGACTGTCACAGAGTGAGGTTTGACTGAGGACTGATATTCAAATTAAAAGTAACAAGATGAAGTGATTTGCTTCCAGTTGTAGACAGGCATGAGAAGCTTGTATTTTAAGGTTTCTTGCTTGTATTTTAAGGTTAGTAAGTATGTGCTTCTGCATCACATAACTCAGATTCTACTGCATCCTGCTTTTCAGTATCAGCTGTTTTAAGTGACATTGTGGCAGATCATATACATCTAGAACAGCGTACCTCGCTGTAATCCATGCTTGTGATGTCTTGGCAGTGACATGATCAATGCAGTTTTCCAACAAATACCAATCTTTGCCTGAAGAATGGAGTTAAGTGGAATAATGTTTCTTACTGGCACAGTCTCTTCTTTCTAAAGAGTCTTTCTCCGGGTTAATCATACCATGTACTTCTACTGTGTAGGTGTTAGGATCATGATTGCTAAAATCCAGATGTGTTCACCAATGTTCTGAATGAAACATCACACGGTTTACTATCAGAATCGCTTCCTCTTGTTTCTGGGCTATATCGTTGATCTAGAGATACAGCTGACTTTTAGAGGAGGCATTAGGAACACAACAGGGAGGTGAAGCTGACTGCAGGGGTGGCTGTAAGGAGGTCTGTGTGGATGCCACATGACTTTGAAGGCATAAAATTTTCCAAGCTTCTTTTTTTTTGTCCAAGAGGAAGCTGTGTTCAGCTGCAATAGTCACCCGGTTCTGAAAGAATGGGAGTACCAGGAGGATTGAAATGCATTCACTGTGGAGATGTCACAACAAAAAGCAGGAGCCGAAAGCTAAGAAAAGAAGGTTCAGGAGAAATTTCATTGCAGCCTTCCAGCACTTGAGGGGAGCTTAGAAACAGGATGGAGGACGACTTTTTACTGGGGTGGATAGTGGTAGGCTAAGGGGGAATGGTTTTAAACTGAAAGAGGGGAGATACAGGTTTTCACTTGACGTAGTGAATTCAGTACCAAATTTTAATGGTAATTCTATATGTAGAAGTCTTCAATAATTTTGATTTCTAACTCCTTACACACGTTGGTAGAATGAGATACTATCTTAAAAACACAAACCTCAAATACAGGTTAAATTGCTTCTTGTGTTTACATAAACCTGGTAGGTTGATGTTAGTATGTTGGCTAATGATATTAAGTCTGATGTGTTAATAACATTAAAGAGATCTGTGAATTATTCAGCGTTCAGCTAGGAATCCCATGCAAAGCAGACACTGCAACCCGCACTAACTTGATACTGTTGGTTTTCACTGAAGCATCTATGACATTTGCTCGACGTTAGTTTTCCACGTGAAGGGTGCAGAATTTGTGCTGTAGATTGCAAAATAAGAAAGAACTGATTGTCATTTAGATTTCCAGGTCTGTTCAGAATGGGGAATATTGGGCGCTGTACTGGCTCTGTTGCTGTGCCCCCCCGTGGAAAACTGACATATGTTACAGTTAAGTGCAGTTTGAGACCTGCAAGAGAAATACTGTAACTGTTCACAATTCTTCAAACAATGAAGTTTGGTGCTTTTGTTTAGAACTAATATTAATGTGACTTTTCTCCAAAATCTCCCTAAACTAAATTAGTAGAAAAGACATGAGTTAGTAAACTTCCCACAAGTAATGGGAGAGATATAGAAAGCAGCCAAGGATATTCTGAATATTTCTGTCCCAAAAAGAAAAGAAGTGGAAAACGTTTTTACGTGTAACCACTGTCTCTTTATTTGGGGTACATGTAGGTGGATTTTAATGTTGAAAGCAACAAGCTGTAAAATGGTTCGCCCTGTAAACCTAGAATACTGTGGTTGTGTTATATTTTTAAAGTAAATGAACAGGAAGTCCTACCAGTGTTTTTGGTTTATAAGCTGCCGTGAGATCTCAGGCTGCCCTGCTGCAGTCTACAAGCTTGTTTCTCTTCTGCTTTGGTGCTATCAAACTTTTACTTCTTTGGAGCAGATAAACTGTAGTATGAGTACAGCTTATTGTAAATGCATCTTTGTGCCTGATTCTGCCAGTTCTTGTTCCTTGAAAGTGCAAGTCTCTGCTTGCATGCCTTGCCACTTCTTAACTTGTGCTGTGTTGATTCATTCAAGGTGTAATTTAATTCACTCTGATTACAGAGAGCTACCTTAGAATTGATAGTTGCAGGGGCTCTCTTTTTGCCTGCAGTACAGCTAAGGAAATGCCATGTTTTCCAATGCTGTACAGACACAGAATTTTGATAGAACTGTAGGTGAGACAGAACAAGTAACTGAGGCCCTGTAGCTTGTGAAGTCATTATCTTCTCTGTGAAAAAATAGAGTTTACTTTCATTTACAAGTGCTAATATGCTTTGTGCCATTCAGAATGTTCAGGGCACTCAGCTGCATTGGCTGGTTGTGCTAGTCACCTTTCCAGGTCAAGACCGATCATATCTGCTGATGGCCAATTCCCATGGTGAAAGTCCTGTTCACTGGAGCTACTGAGCAGCTCAGTTTCACTTGTTTTTCAGAATCTATGGTCTAAAATACCAGTACTTGAAGTGTCCTTTCTTATAGCATCGGTGTAAGTAGAATGAAAACAGGGCCTGTATTTCCTTATTGTAGCTTTCTGTTAAGGGGTACAATTTACCAAAAATCTGAAAACCGTATCGGTGGGCTGCTACACAGTACTAACCGTACTGTGTCTGCTACTGAGTACATCCACAAGGACTGTAGGGTTTTAGTGGGCTCTTCCACATTACTTGTTCCTCTTTCTTCCTTTCTGTTTTCCATAACTGACAGTTACAGAGAATGCAGTGTTAACCACACACCAAATGATGTTGAATTCAAACAGAAACAGCACTTGTAAACAGAATCAAATGCATTGTGTTCAAGGTAGACTGAGCATTTTTGAAACTGAAATAACTTTTGAAATATTCTTGTCAAGTTTAAATCAAGTAGGCAATAATATGATTTAAATCATATAGCAACAAGTTCGTCATATAGGCAAGTAAACATTAAAATGAAATCATGAAATCATGCTGAAAGACTCACTTTGCAGATGAATGTTCTCCGGGTGTTCTCTTTATCTGGGACTTTCTAGGCTGTGCTTCACACTGAAATATCACTGCTACGTTCTTGCAAATGTTTTTCTGTGTTTTATTTTTGTTGCTGTTGTTTGTTTCTAATACCTCCAAATTAGGTTAGCACTGCATGACAAAAACTTCAGCTCCTGTATTGCTTCAGGTAATGCAGAATGCATGTGCATTTTCTCTTCTGGCCATTGTCATCTTTTGCAGTCCATGTTCTCCTTTTAAATAGAGGCTTTTGTTCATCAGTGAGGATGAAACTGCTGCTAGGTGAAAGTCTGCAAAATGAGTTTAGTCAGAGGCTTATTAAAGGCTACATGGGTAAATATTTGGAAATTGAATATTACACCATATGCCTTAAAAATTAAATACAAAACAAACCACCAGAAAATCCTAATCCTTAGCTGGATAAATAGCATTTTCCTGAGTGTAAAATTTTCCAGTGTGCCCTGCTTAACTCTGCAGCTTCTGCAGTCAGTGTTGGTTTGAAAAAAGGTTAATACGGAGTGAGATCAAAGACTGACAGCTAGAGGGCTGCCCAAGGTTCTAAATGGAATCCACACACTGAACTGAACGTGCTGTCTGTCAGTGTTAAACGTTTCCCAGAATTACATGAAATTTTAAAAATAGTTATTTTTGAAATATTAAACTCTAATTAGTGTCTGTACTTCTGTACAAGGTGTAGTGCATCTGGACCTGCTGAAGAACATGGTATGGTGGGTGTGTTTTTTTTTCTTCCTGAAAGAAGCATGTTTATGAAAATAAAAGGAACCAGATTCTCTGTGATGTTCAGAAGTAATAATATAACCTGATCTGATCTGCCAGCTTTGATGTGTTACAGTGCTGAACGTTGAGATTTTTTTTTTTAAGTCATTGGTCACCGTGTCTCACGTTGATTTGCACAAGAAACGTTAATTTTGTTATCTCTCTGGTGCCAGTAGACATGCCCTTGCTGGTTTGGCTGGGAGGTGCACTATGATACAACATCAAAACGCCTTTGTGTGTTCACTTTGTAGATCATGTCGTACAAACACCAGTTCATTTTCTACCAAAGCTCGTGAATTGAGATGTGCTTTTTCTCTCCCACACGCAAGACAGAGCTAAGATTCAATAAGTTGCCTGCTGTATTCTACTAAGAAAAAGTGATAGAAGTGATGATAGGAAATTCATGATTGTTATTAGTGGTATCTGATGTGCTTTCAACTTGGGTTTGTGCTTTCTACATTGAAATGTTCATGGGACAGCAGTGAAAAATCTGGACCTTGGTCCACGTGGTGGGCGATTGGTGGATATTCAATGTGTACCAGCCTGTCCTTGCTGATTGGTGTGGTACTGGACATGGATCATAGTTGCTGTTTAATCTACTTGTGGAGGCAAAAAAAAATTTGCTTTCTCATTGGGCATATATTTAATGAAAGACAGCAGATTAAAAAAGCTTTTTTCTGAATTCAGCATAATCTCATGGAGGTGTATTTTGGATTTAGCTAAATGGAATACCAATACCTGCACTAAGCACGCATTTCTGACCCTGTTTCTCATTGTCAGGGACTGAAGCTGGATTTTAGACATTTTGGTCCCTCTGTGCTGGGATTCAAACCTTGAAGCAGTGCTTAGTTCCTTCTTTTCACTTCAGTGTCCTCCAGTGGAAAGAACAGGAAGAAGTCTGCTGTGCCGTCACCATCTGGGCCTTTTCCCACCATGTGAAACTGTAATTGTCTCAGCAATTGGTTGTTGTGGATACTGCGGTAACACACTTACAGGGATATAAAGGCACCTTCAGTGTTGACAGTGCAGTTGGTCAATGATGAGGAAGGTCTCTTTCGCTCACCAGCTGTTGTGATACTGTTTAATGAGATTTGAATTGTGTGGCGCAGTGTTTTTCCTGTTTGTAGGAGGTTAAAACGGTTTCTATGTAAGTAGGAGTAGGAAATAAAGCACCAACAAAGCAAATTTTGCATTAGGCTGCGTATGTAATGAGAGTGTGGGGCTGTGTGGGTCAGGCTGCTGGCAGGGTGGGAGCTGAGCCCTGTGCTCACAGAGCTCACAGTGCTTCTGGTGCTAGAGCAATTGCTTGTTGAGAAAGCTGCGAGGTAATGGTATCTTGAACTTAAAGTAACTGCTCTGTTTGTAATCTTTCTTGTGCTTTTTCCTGTATCTCATGTTCCCAGAATTTTATGTTTCTTCTTTGAAGTGCTCGATTCATCAAGTCCTCAATGCTGTGAGCCATCTTACAAAGACACGCTGTTTTTTGGGTTATTTCTATTTATTTGGCAAGCGGTCAATGCATAAAGAGGAATGTTCTCCTGATCTTCACTTGTGAACGTTTGAATGCAAATTGCTTGTTTTTATCATTTCTCATTCACCATGTGACAAGTTTCAGTAGCTCGAGTAGCGCGACCTTTTGGTGTGTTCGCAGGAAGTAAAATATGAAATCTATTTTAGAAATGTGCCTGTGACTAAGGAAGAGTGAGCTTCCTCCATCTGACACAAAAAGGAGCCGTAACACTTCAATTCCTGATTCCATTCTGCTGCTGCTTTTTTCCCAGTGTCTCCTGTGCAGTCAGTGCAGCTGGTTGTGGTAGGGCAGATCACTGGAGGGAGAACCGAGAACCAAAAAAACACTGCAGAGCTAATGAACAGCCCAAATCAATATCCACACAGTCTGTATGATTTATGAATATTTGCAGGAAAGAAAGAAAAATTGAGAGTTTAAACCAGCAAGGAATGACAGAGTAGATGGCTGTTCGATGCCAGGAAATGTTTGTGTAATACTTTTACAGAGTAATTACATTAAAAAGTGATAATTGTCATTTTTTAGTTCACCAAATGGTTTCAGTTGCCCACCAGGACTGTGCAGTGCCCAGCAACACCTGCAGCACCACGAGGGGGAATCTTGCTTCAACTTGTGCTGTGTTTTCATTCCCAGCACTGGTATCAGAACTGGCCCACAGTTTCCACGACAAGAGCAGTTCTGCCCTTCTGGTCTCTTCAACTCGTAAATAATGAAGGGCAATGCATGTAGCAAAGAAACAACCCCATCATTTTATCCTTGCATGTTACATTAGCTGCCGTTAAATCAGTAATGTACTGAGAAATATGATATTGAGCTGAGGAGGTTGATTGTTTCATTTGACAGCAAGCAATACTACATAGACAGCTGATCAATAATTTCCCTGAAGCCCAGTTGTCGGTAGTGGAGCGTGGTTGCTCTCAGAGTCCCTCAAAGTTGTATTGATAAACAAGAAACTAATGACAAGTATGACGTAATTTGTGTCAGGTTTACCCTTCAGAATCTCAGTTTGGAACTGAGTCAGTTCTGCTGAGCTTTATTTGATCGCCTTACCATGCTGTGTAGCGTACAGGCTGCTTTTCTGTGGCTGACAGCAGGAAATTCCTTGTAATTCGCTGTTTGCTGAGTTCTCTGTTTTCTCTGAAAGTGGGGCCTTGGGGTGAAAAAATGTTACATGCTTTCTATTTCTTAAGAGTAGATGGATTACTTAACTATTGCTTCTAGTTAGGAGCAAGCGCTCCGATGTTATTTTACAATAATAATAAATGTATACATTAGAACTTTAAGAAAGAAAACCAACAATGACCTCCGAGGTTTCTTTACATAAAAGTAATTTCTAACAATGTGTTCTGCAGATAAAAGCATTTCTTTATGCAAATTTCTGTCTCTGAATGGTTTAAGAAAAATCATCCCTCGGTGTAAAATTGACTGCCCATAGCATTGCTGATGCAGTAGGAGGTACTTGGGTGTGATCCTAATAGTTGATAACCTTTATTTGTGAACGAGTGCTTAGAAACCTTTAGATAATGGTCTTTTGGTGGGGACTGGGGTCAGAAAAGGCTTTAATGGGGTAAACTTTGGGGTTTTGATTTTTTGTTTGTTTGCTTGTTTGTTTTTTTAAGATGTTTGAAAGCTGTTTTTCTAGTTCTTTCTGTTAGTGTTTCAGATGTGTGCTAAGAATGCAAGCAAGTTTTAGATAGCCACCAAATCACAAAGCTGTCAATGGCTTACAGGAGATGCAGGGTTAGGAGTGGGACTCTGGTTGGGCTGTTGGCACAGTGAGCTGCGTACAGCACAGGGGTCTGGTCTGTGAGAGAGGAGCAAAGGAAGTCATAAGAGTTCTGCATTTCCAGATAGGATGCTGTAATGGTGGAAACAGCAGTTGCAATAGTTGTGTGGCTTCGTTGGATAATTTGGTGTTCCCTGAGTGAATGACTCTAAACTTGCAGTAACAGTAGACACATGAAGTGGCAAATGTTGTTTATCTTGCCTGACGCATGCAACTCCTGTTCACTGAGAAATCTGTTTCATTAGCATGGGGAATATGAAATAGTTATTTGAAGTCCCAGCTTGTCTTGTTCTGCAGACTCTCTCATATACTGGAGTGCAGTGCTAATCCTTCCTGCATCATCATCTCTGTGGAGGTTCATCCTGATTGTGTGCAGTGCCTGTTTAACACTGATGCTGTTTTAAACTCTCAGTAGCCTTCAGATGGGAATAAAGCAACCTGCCTAACTGGAGTTGAAAGCTCTCTCACACTGCAGTGACAATTAGAGCAGTCATTTGCGATGCAGGATTGCTTCTGTCATTGCCTCAGGGTATTACTTTGCAATATGGAGAAATAATAAAATATAGAATGAGTTTTAGCATTGAAGGTGTGTCTTGCTTTGAATTGATGGAAAGATTCTGTCTTTCCACAGGAATTTGTCAGACTTGTTGTTTACCAATTTTCTTACATGCTGTTTATTCTAGAGACACCCCTCCTTTGTGAGAACCAACTGCTAACACACATTGGTAGCCAGGCTTATTTTGAGTAAAAAGCAATGTCAGTATTCACTGTAACTGAAAACTGAATGCAGACTTGGATTTGTGCTTGAAGGGCAGCAAGCAGAGCAAAGTGCTCCTAGATCCATTTTCAGTCTCGGTATCTTCTGAGTGAGTTCACTGAATGTAACATCTCTACTGTTGGCATTCAAGGGTTAAGTTTGTCTTTCAAAAAAAAGGTATTGATTTTTCTCTTTTTTTTCTTAGAACAGTTTACTGCTCTGGAAATAGTTGTGTAAACAGTCAACTCTAAGTGCAACTTCTTCTGCTGAACCTTTACGTAGAGCAGAGGTGCCCAACCATTCTGCCCTGGAGCCAGGTGAAGGCTGTACAGTCTGTTCCATCCCTGCTACCAACCCGTGGGCTTGTGCACGTGGCATGTGATCTGTCCGGCCCTTACATGACCTGGCAGCCATATAGTCAGGTAAACAAATGTATAAACGTGTGTATGTGAGGAGGGACGTGGCATCGGTCTTTGGCTTACCCCAAGAGCTGCATTCAGAGCACAGATCCATTTGGTTCAGTGAGATAGTTGTCTCAGGTTTAGAAAGCTGTGAGCTGTAAAGTAAAACTAGTTGAGCTCTTTCTTGGTCCCAAGCACATATTTGACAGCTTGTGAGAAAACGGGAGTATCCTAATTCTGCTTTATCTGTTTGCAGCAGTACTGTTTGTTCTCAGCAGGTTTTTGTGTGCCCTGCAGTAGCTTGGCAACTTGTAGATTGCACCATTCAGTGATTGCAGTTGGCTTTTTTCGTCACTGAAATTTTCCTTTCTAAATTTGAATATTCAAAGTACAGCAAAGTGGGCATCTGTGATTATAATAGCAACAGAAATGTTTCATTTGGGATCCGTTTAACAAGTTGTTCATCCAAATTTGTAATCCAGTATGTCTTCAAATTTTAGTCCAGATGACTTTCTTGAAATTAGCTTACAAAAGGGATACTTGTAACTTCTTTCTGCAAATGATTCTTAACCAGTTCAGGTACTCAGTGTTCCCAAATAGCAATGTGGGCCACATGCTGGAAGAAGTTCAGTACTAAAAGGCTGCTTGCTGGTTCTTCACTGGAAGCAAAGCTTGAGTTTGACCTCTGTGCATGTGGGCATGCAGACACACTGTGCATTTTCTTTACACTTGAATCTCAGTGTGCTAGAGATGGTACAAAGCTTTTGTTAATAAAGAGTGTAGTACCATTGCCTGTATGCTTACTAATGTTCAGTGGAGTGCTCTTATGCTGTAGGTTAGAACCTCCTGGGATTCTGAATGATCCCCTGATTTGAGAGGAGACAGAGTAGGAAACCCACTCACAGCAGGGACTTGGTACCTTTTGTACCATTGGTAGTGAACAGTGATTCCTCATAATAAATCCAGTAATGCCTCTCATACTTGAAACTTAAAAATGGCATCTCGAGAAGGCCAGTAAAACAACATATGATAAAAACATCTTCAAGGAAATGAAGTTTATCATTAAATATCTTTTTTTCTTTTTTTAAATAGGTCATGTAGAGATAACAACTTCCTATTTAACAATTCCTGCCACTTCCTTTCTTGTGTGTTTTAGTACTTCCTCTACGTGTGGGCTCATAACTTGAGAAACTTCATGGAACTAGTAGAAAGTTTGGAAATACAGCCATTGTCTGTCGCATAGTATTCTAAATGTAAGAGTAATACTGAAGTGGTCTCAATGTTTAGCACATCGTGTTCATGGTGAGGTTTTATTCCCTTAAATTTTGCAAATATATTAGAAAATGTTTCGTAGATTTTTAGATATTCGTAGTACTTGATATGAGTGGAATCATTTGTGCAAAGTGAGACCAGTTGCTTAGTGTTTCAAAGCAGTGAACAAGGTTTCCTTGGGTTAGAATTAAGTCCTTTCCTTTGCATATCAAACACTTGTTGGTATTGCTTTGCCCTTCTAAAGGTTTAACACACTTTTTTGTTACAGCTGTTTTCTGTAGTGCTCTATAGAAAAAGTAAATTTAAAAATTAGCCTTCATCAACAGAAATAAATAGCTGACAATTCTTACACAATTTAGAAACATGATGGCTTATATTGTAAATGCTTATTTCAAACCCTGTGATAATGCATGCTGTTCTTCATCTCTTATTCATCATCAGTGATGTACCTATTTCTGCTGAGTAAGAACCTGGTAGGTGTAGAGCTTGCTATATTTTAGTTGTGACATCTATGACATTTTGACAATTAATCGATATTCAAACATGCTCAACACTGGCCCACCACTGCTTTTACCAAGTACATTCAGTGATGTTTGACTGTTTACTTTGGAGACACACTTGGTGTTTTGAAAATCTCGCCTTTGTAATGCAGTGTGTTCAGTGTAGCACCTACCAGTAACTGGGGCTGGATAGCCAAGGTACAGTAATATTACAAGTACAGTTTAGCTAAAAAATAACTTTGATTTCTAAATCATTTCTTTCATCATCTGAACATGAAAGTCTCCAAAATAAAACATTCTGGTCTCTATCACTAAAACACAGGGCTCACAATAAAAATCTAAGGCTGTTCTGGTGTATTGTGCTTAAGAACTATGTTCAAATCTATTTCATGTTACTGCTGCTAAGTAGATTTGTGCAGTGGTTACTGAAATTAGATTTGAGAACTCTTTAAACAAGGTGCATGTGTTTACAAGTGAGCAGCTATGAACTGGACTTTTTCTTTTCCTTTTGAGACAGGCTCTTCTGAATGTTCCAGATAGAGAAGAGATTGTCTTTACCTTATTTGATAAGAATATATGCCTATATAAGTGAAACAGTACAGAAAAATTAGTGGTAAGTCTCTACAGTCTGAATAAACGGTTGCTGTTGCATTTAATATGGTAACAGTGTTGTGCTGTGAAGGCTAAGTTGGTAGGTTTCTAAGATGGAAATAACCTTTGAAGCTCTTATAATATGCAAACTAATTAGAGGATGCAGTGAACGCAGCTGTTTCTGCCAAGCTGACTAAGCTAGGAATTCAATTTGCTATTTTTAGCCAGTTTATAATGTTTCTAGTTCTCAGTAGTACCCATGTTATTACCTCCAAAAATTATATTAATGTATATTTATCCCACTGATTAACAAAGTACAGTGAACAATTTTAGTGCAAGCAATACGTTACTTTTTAGTTTAGAACAGTGTGAATATACAGACAAAACAAAGCTCTTCCAATAGTGTCTGGTCTGTGGTCCACTATAATCATGTCTGTGACTTGCACAAGTTTGGACTAAAAGCTTCTTCAGAGGAACAGGCGCAATCCCCGGAGTGAAGTAACTGTTCTTTCCTGTAAGGTCTTTACATATTATCACTCTAACACACATATATTCCTTCCTTTCTCTCCCCTCCAAGAGAATTCCCTTTCTCCAAGAATTTCTTGCATGCTGTTGTTTGCATTAAAAATATGCTTTTCTGTTGATTCTTAAGATAAAGTCAACCTTCCAAGTTCTGTCCAGCGATTTAAAGATCTTAAAGATTTAGTTCAGTATCAGTCTAATTTTAAAGTAGCATATGGAACGCTGGTGTCTAAAAAACGGCTTTAACTGACTGTGCTTTCTGAAAACATACGTGGCTCCTTTTGCTCCAGATAAGAATTCAGTTTTTAAAAGAACTATTTTAGTTCTCTTTTACTTCTGTTAACACCAATAGCTTACTTACTTCCTGTATCCCCTCTAAACTGCAACAGGTAAGATCCCAGTTTAACTATCAGTTTCGACATCCAACACTGACTAAAGTTCATTCTGTTTTCATAAGCTTTATATTTTTCACTTCTGTTTTTCATGATGGTAAGACACATCCAGACCAATTCAAGTCAAGAAAATAAAATCTAGACAAACTCCAGAAAATAGTTCTGATTCTTCTTGTTTCTGATTTTGTGTCCTGATGGAAAACAGGCCCCTGACAGTTAACGTAGATGTACTTTTCTATTTTGAAATACTTTCTGTCTAGAAATGTAAAGGAAACTCATGATTTCCAGGCTTGGCTCTGATGATGCTGAGTGATGTCTGCGTCCGGTGCCAGGTGTTTACTAATAAAGCTACCAAAGGGGGAGGAGAGCTAATCTCAAACTTTCTCCCCTTGCCTCCTGGGACCAGGGAAGGCAAAAGCATTCCTACAGGAGCTAGAGAAATTGCTCATAGAAATATCCTCCCTTCTGAAAGGAGAAGTATAGTCGTTCCAATGCTGCTGTCAACCAAAGAGCATTACAGTGTAGTAGCTGGGTTCCTAAAATGGTAGTGAGAAATGCTGGCTCCAAAGTCAGAAGCCAAATTAGGTAGAGCATTGCAGATGAAAACTAACCTGGTTGGAGAACACAAGGAGCATCCATGAAAGCAATGAAGGTGTGTCTTCTAATGGTCTTCAGTGGGCAGCTTCCTTAACTGGTATGTTTGCAGTTCTTGAGGAAAGATGTGTCTGCAGTATTGGCTGTTTGGAGAGATCAGGTAGATCGAAATCAGTATGCGTGCTGAAAGGTGTTTTCTTGCTCACTGAAACCCTTTAACGTTTCAGTAGTTCAATTTGACATAAACATTTATTTTGGAATGTAATGCCAGCAACAAGAACAAACTTAATGTTAGAGCATTCAAAGAACTATAGCAGCGACATGAAAAATGTTTTCCTTTTTGTAGCCTTATGTCTTTAACAAACTTTCAGAGTGTTCTTCCACAGCCCATTTTTCTCTTTATGTGCAAATTCTAATGCTCTGTTAACAGCATAATAAAAGTGAACTGGTGGTAAGTCATAGAGTGGATGAAGTTTCCTGCTTTTCCTATAACTCCTTTCATTGGCTGGTGTACGATCAATAAGTAAACAGAGGTTAAACATATGTTTGGTTAGGTAAGATTATTGTGAAAGATAATCGGTAATAAATGGAAATGCTCACCTGTGTTGAAAGCTTGCAGTAAACTCCACAAAGGAGCAATCTCCAGAGAGAGACTGTTATGTGGTTGGAATTTTAGGACTAGTACATAAGAAAAAACCGTGTTGTTTTCGCAAACAGAGTATAAACTGCTAATAAGGTGAATGCACAAATGCTGACATTTCTTTCTTTCTCTCTTTTTTTAATTGAACGTTTACAATTTCATTTTATTTCTTTAAAAATATTTGTCCTGAGCAAAACGACTGCAGTGTTTGTCTATGAAGCAGTCAATGTGCTGCGCTGTTTGTTTGGCTTTTAGTCAACATACTTTCCAGGAAAAGGTGAAAGGACACAAATGCCACAGATCAGTGTCGTTTATAGCTCAGTGAACGTGAAGAATATATTTTAATATAAAATAAAGTATCTTAAAAACAAACAAAAACCAGTAATACCTTAATTGAGGCATACATAAACTTTAGCTCCTCAAATGTGTGGGGCTCCTTGCTTGGAAACGTGGCAAGTGTGGTATTACTCATCAAGACCACAGAAAACAATCTTTGTGTGTGTGTTCTGGGCCCTTTAATCATTGTGGCAGCTTACTTACGTCTCACAAGATGAGTGTAGTGACCCCCCTGACAGTGACAGGAGTTCAGATATTAGTTTGAACAGATACCTGGAGTCTCTCTAGGCAGAAGGTTATCAGTTCTTTCTGTATTGGTTTGAGGGCTGCTCTGAAAGTAATGCCTCCTATTTTGTGATGTCAGAGGCAGATATTAGTGGTGTGGCAGTAGGGGCTGAACCTTCCCACCTGTGTCCCATTCCATTTTGTTGCTGTGTGACAGCTGGCAGCAGAGGGGCAGTCTGTCATGGAAGTGTGTATGGAGTGAAGGTGAGGAATCACATTCCCCCATGAGGAAAATAGACATTCCTATTGACATTCATTGATGCTTGCTGGAAGTTCATGGAGACCCACCATTGGATGCTGGCACAGGGAGGCATGGGTGCTGCGTTTGAGCAATGCTGATAGTGGTCACCTCCACTTGTGCAGAATTTGTGAGTTGTGTGCATATCTGGGCTGTCAAATGCAACAGTCTATTTGTGATGAGGTTAAACCAAAGTTCTTTATCTGTAGACTTCTATGTTTGGGTAAGTCAAGATCTGGATCCTGTCTCTGTGATTGTTTTTCTTGTAGGAGATGAGTAACTGCCATGGAAGCTCTTAGAAGTTCAGTGGGACTGTGGTTTATTTCCTGGCACTGACTTTGTTTGATGACAAAGATAGCAAAGCTTTTCTTCTGCAAAACAGCTGTCAAGAAAAGCCATTTCATCTTCTCAAAAGTCACTGTCCTTCTAACAGTGTAAGATGTGCTCCTAACATGGATTGAAAGAGATGGATGTGTCAAAGAAGGAAGCTGCAGTTGTTTTCTTATATCGACTCAGTTCATTTGTTTCCTGTTCTGGCCGTGAGTACATGGCTACAAAACAGCAAAAGTAGAGCATTACTGCCAACTACTCTGAACTTCTTCTGTTATGGGTCATATCTTTCAAGGACAAACTGTATTTTGAACTTACTGAAATTTGAGAAGTCTCGTGTAATTCTTTAACCAAGTAGTAAAGTCAGTCCGATGCTCAGCATGAGCGATGGATAAATCCCTGGTTACCCCCAGCTCTATTGTAACCTTCAAAAAAATCAGAATAGAAAGACGTTTTTACTTGTGGCACATGGTGACTTTGAAGCAATTTGGCAATCTGAACAATGGAGTTTTGCAGAATACAGTAATGTACTCGTTTTGACAACGTGCAAAATAAATACAGTGCTATTAAAAACTGACACATGGTACAAGACTGTTACTTTCTTGCTTCTGAAAGTACTTACCCCGGTTTCAGGAGCTGTTTGGATGCACAAGTTTAGCTGAGCATTTAGTATTTGGTTACCTCCCATGATGAGGTGGGTATGATAAAGAACAGGAGGATTTACTTTAATAACTCTTCAATTTCTAGTTAAGCATGTTGAAACTAGCTGGTGGTGAGAAACAATCAGTAATACCCGCTAATTAGAATGAACACGGGCACAGAAGAAATCTGTACACTTTCCCAAGTGTTGATGTGATTTAATAACACAACCATGCCCAGTTCACGTTCTTGGGGAGGTTATTTCCATGCCTACAACTAGCTGACTGTAGTGTCAGAAGCACTGCTTACATTGCATTGCAATGGCTATTTGTCTTCAAATAGCTAATGGTAGGGTGATATTGAATGAATTCATATATTAAACTTCTGTTTTGATTGTTTTCTTTCAGGACATCAGGCATGAAGCCAGTGATTTTCCATGTAAAGTGGCCAAACATCCCAGAAACAAAAACAGAAATAGGTACAGAGATGTCAGCCCCTGTAAGTATACTTGCTTTTCCATTGTTTGTAACAGACATTGACTTCTAATGATTTCTGGCAACGAAATGCTCTGTGTAAGATTAAGACTTCTGTTAGATGCATAGAGATCCCAGATCATTATTTCTGTATATATATAAAGTTATGAGATTGATGGCAGAGGATGCCATTGTATTTATAGGATTGTAGTGTAGCAACATACAGTAATTCTGTGTTTGTGGGTAGAAAACTGAAGAATGGAACTTGTTTTCCCTTATGTTAGGGAAGAAGGCTGGCTGAAGTATTAACAAAAGTAAAAAATATCCTTTCTATTGCAGTACACTTACTAGAGCATCCTTTTAGTCAATATAGCATAATTGTTGCTATTGGAAGATGGAGAAGTCTTGCATAAAGAGCATGACCACTGGAGATAAATCCTGAACTATCTGAGACAGAGAAAAGGAAGTTTGCAGAGGTGGTAATCTTAGTGTGAGACCTGTGCTTCTGAAGTGATTGTCATTGCATGTTCTGGTGAATACTGGTGAGACTTCAGTCTTTGAGCATGTGTCCTCTGTGCAAGGCACTGCAGCAACAGTGCTGTTCAGTATTGCAGGCTGTCTTTCCTTCCATGATCCTGTGTGCAAAGACTACCACGTATAAATAGACTTCACTGCCTGGTGTGCTGACTTTAGAGGTGCTACTGCAGACACCAGAGAAAGTTTGTCACTGTTTTGCTGAACTGACTGGGTTCTCTGCACTACACACTCACAGTCAGGTTACCATAAAGGTGCAGCACTGGGACCTGTTTTAAATACGGAGGTTCTGTAGGTTCTGTCTTTGGGCAGTTATCTGTATTCTGGTACCAACAGATTGTTACATTTAGGGGTTGAAAGTTATTATCTGTTCACCTTTCTTGTAAAGTGTGAAAATTCTTGTCTTTGTGGGTTTTTTCCTGTGTGTGTTTTTTCTACTATATAGAGAAAATAGAGCCTAACGAAAGAGCAGTAACATTACATTTACTGTAATTCTATATTTTTAATCATTATTCCTAGACATTACTTTGTGCTTGTCTGGGGAAAAGGAGGGTAAGAAATCTGTTTTGTTTGTTCAATGTATGTTCAGTCAGACCTTTAACAAGCTGATTTTGAATGCTTAAATTGCAGAAGATAAGCAGTTGTGTAACTGGAGTTATTTAAAACCAGTAACTTTGTAACTGTAAAATGCATCATTGTGATCTGGTTTGCACCTTTCCACTGTGAGTACCAGATGCAAATACTTCTTTCTTGCAGTGTATTTCTAGAAGATGGAGTTTGACTTGCATTCAGTGCTCTGGGATGGTGCAGTTCTTATAATACTTACATGGTACTTGAAGCTCTGGGGATACCAGAGAACTCTTCTG
The DNA here is from genome assembly GCF_054131305.1 of Coturnix japonica. Classification (NCBI taxonomy): domain Eukaryota; kingdom Metazoa; phylum Chordata; class Aves; order Galliformes; family Phasianidae; genus Coturnix; species Coturnix japonica. The sequence goes on along the minus strand of NC_140681.1, from coordinate 14,038,838 downwards.
TGATTGAGCAATTTTGATTCTTCAGGAAAACTCAGCTTTCTTGAACCTAACATCTGATGAGGCTGTGCAAGTATTGTGTTCTGTGTACTCTAACCAGTGTTTTCTATTTATTCTGCAGTTGATCACAGTCGAATTAAGCTCAACCAAGGTGACAATGACTACATCAATGCTAGCTTAATAAAAATGGAAGAGGCCCAGAGGAGCTACATCCTTACGCAGGTAATTGCTGTGTATTGCAGACAATAGAAATATGGGATGACTGGAGTTTTTACAGCTTGAGAAGTTGCCTGATATTTGCTGAATTTATTGCCTAAGGCAGTAACTTTTTACTGGGAAACATTGCTCTGATTTTAACAGAAAATATCATTTCTGGTTATTCTGTCTCTGCAGGGACCTTTGCCAAATACTTGTGGTCACTTCTGGGAGATGGTTTGGGAACAGAAAAGCCGTGGTGTTGTCATGTTGAACAGAGTGATGGAAAAGGGATCCGTAAGTATTTATCTGGTCTTAGCTATGTGCTCATTGTATGTTTTGCTTTAAATTAAATAGAAAGAAAAAGAAAATAAAAGAACTGTTGTAGAGGTGAAAAAATGTGACTGTAAGTAATTTTATCTAACAAGTAGTGCTTATGATTGACTACCTGGTGAATTAATCTTCAAGTCAGAAAACTATCCAGTTCGTACCTGCAGGTTTTAATTTCTGCTGAATTTGGCTGCAGTAAGACATTAAAACCACATCTCTGCAAAAATGAGTATCTGGTCTCTGCTTCTAACCTAAGTATCTGAATAGAGTTCTTCTCATATACAAATCGTGCCTCTCAAAGGACATTATCCAGAAACAATATGAAATGGCTTTAGGGTCACCCTGATTCCACGTCTCCTACACACAGTAAGAACTCAGATTTTTAAATGTCACTTTAACATGTACTGTTTATCCTCCACGGTCTTACATCAGACAGGACAGACAGACAATGAAGGGAAAAAACAGGTAAACAAATAGCTGAGGTTATTTTAAGTAACTAACCTGATAGATAAAAAGATTTGGTTCCTCTTGCACATGGACTAGCTGCTGTCTTGAGAGGAAACATCTCAGCCCTTCTAGGGTTGCATGGGTCAAGCATGGAATTAATTGTACATCCATGGGTTCAGAGCTTTGGTTGTATGGTAACAGTTGCCATCCTGTGCTCCTCAGCTGGGCTTGGCATCTGTGCCAATCTGGAGAAAAAGCAGCTGTAAAAACTGACAGAATTGCACAATTATAAGTTAAGTGTTACAGTGCAGTCAGAATAAAGATGCTTCAGTTCTGCTCTTGTTAACGTCTCTTCTTTTGAAATGGAAATATTTCAGTGAAGATAATGCATGAAATGCAGCACAGATGTAAATTCACATTTTGGTAATGTTCTACAGCTTTTATATTTAGAAAGTAACTAGATTTTTGGGGTTGTTGTTAATAGTCTGATGCAAGCTAAAATAAATAATGCCTTTGGTGATTTTAATAATATTCCACAGCGGTGCAGCCCTGTTATACACTCTTCCAGCTTCCATGTAGAAGGAAGAGCTCTACTGCCACAAAGCTATCCTCAGTCCTTAGGTATTTTCATGAGTCAGTTGGGGTCAAACTAATTTGACTCACACAAAAAAAGAAAATTACCCAAGATGTGTTTTTTCAGCATAAGGGAAGACTGGTGCTTTTCACACTGAAATTTGTCCTTGTAATAAAATCAGAGCAATATTTTAAGATAGTTATATTTGCTTTTTATGCGAGTATAAGCGATGCATAACTGGCAGCCATTTGTTTGTAGATAAAGTGTGCGCAGTACTGGCCACGGAAGGAAGAGAAGGAAATGTTTTTTGAAGATACAAACTTGAAACTCACCTTGATATCAGAAGATATAAAATCATATTACACAGTACGACAACTAGAATTGGAAAACCTTACAGTAAGTACAGAAGCTTCTACCAGCCACGTTCTTTAATCACTCTGAGGTGAGACCCACCTTGTCACTAAGGTTATGAAAAAGACCGGTGTGAAATACAGCAGATTTTGTGCTGGAATCGATGATTCTGTATCAGATGGTTTTGTATCAGATGTTTGGTATTGGAGCATTACTCTGGCAGAGAAGAAAGACAAGAACAGTCATTCAGAGCAGTAACACCTGATGGAAAGTTCCTGAGTGAGGCTGGCGAGGAATATCACCATTCACTTTCACTGAATGTGGGTAACTGAAGATAATGTCTGAGGTTCCCAGCAGTGCTGAGTGTGGATGTTGTGGCATTCTAGCCACAGTTCTGTTCTGCCCACAGACTGCTCAGTACTGGAAGGTAATCGATATTTGCTCAACTGTGAGCATCTTGTGCCAGGAAATGTGAGAAAGCAGATACAAATTTGGTTGGTTGAGTGACAGCAGAGTAAGGATTTGGCTGTTGCAGTTTGGTGTACTAAGAGGTCTGTCTGCCCTTGGCATGTTTTGGACGGTTGTACCTCAGCATTGTACAGGATGTGAGCAGCAGTGAGTCAGTAGTCGTGGGAGAAATGTTCGAGATTTGGAATAAGGTGTAAAGGAACAACCTGTGATCGTGTGTTTGTCTGCAGAAAGTGGAAGGGGCTTCTGTAGGTTGCTGTACACCATTCTGAGAACTGTAGGAGAGTATGTAGGAGAGTATTTGCTAGGAAAATGAACGTGTGAGGGATTGTATTTGCTCATTTGAACATTGTTGTAAGCAGCTGTAATTCGAATAGTTGCAAAATTGTGTATCCAGCTGAAAGACTTCATAAGTACTGTCTTTTACAGATGCAAGAAACCAGAGAGATTCTGCACTTTCATTATACTACGTGGCCTGACTTTGGAGTCCCAGAGTCTCCTGCTTCATTCCTCAATTTCCTGTTCAAAGTGAGAGAATCTGGCTCACTTAACCCCGAGTATGGACCTGTTGTGGTGCACTGCAGTGCAGGAATTGGCAGATCAGGAACTTTCTGTCTGGTCGATACGTGTCTTCTGCTGGTAAGATCTGCTGTGGAGATGATACGCTGTTTCAGTAGAGTTCCCTTGAACAGTGGTTTCTTCTGGCCTATGAAGAGCTGTGGTGTTTTCTGTGGAGTATTCTTGCACGTTATTTCTCTTATCTTACTCATATTCTGGTTTGAGACAGTCTTTCATTTTAAATCTAAGGTAGTGCGATCTTCCATTTCTTAGTGTATTAATTCTGCAATAGGTAGAATGGTCTGAAAGCTGCTCTGTGAAGCCAGTCATCGTATTGAATCTCATCAGAGCATAAAGTGTGTTCCAAATTTTTTATCTTCAGATGGACAAACGGAAAGATCCTTCTTCTGTGGATGTTAAACAGGTTCTCCTAGAAATGAGGAAGTACAGAATGGGACTTATACAGACAGCGGATCAGCTTCGTTTCTCCTACTTAGCTGTAATTGAGGGGGCAAAATTCATTATGGGGGATGCTTCAGTGCAAGTGAGTATTATGAACTGTGGAACCAGATGTATAGTAAGCTGCAACGCGTTTTTTAACTGTAGCATAAGAACAAAACGAGCTTTAAATTCCTTTGGCTTCAATACATTTTTATATTATGCGGTACTAAAATACAACACTTCACTGCCTGACCTCAGAATACTTCCTGTAGTCCTGTAGACTAATAGGTGGTGCCTGTGTACTTTTCAGCACCGTAACTGGGGCGTAGATTGGCTGTCATTGCCATGTCTTTCATCAGCTTTCTAAGAAGGCAGAAATTTAAGTACTGCAATTAATTCTTACAGCAGAACTAGCAACATAGGTTCTATTTCATGCTATTTAAGATTTCCAGATGTAGATTAAAATTTCTTCCTTTTATAGCTGATGTCTTCAGTGTACTGCAGATAGCTTAGATTTTGTATTATTTTTGTGTCTCTTTTTTCCCCTTTTTTTCAATGCAAATGAACAGGCATGCTAAAAATAAATGAGAAGGTAGAGTGTAACACCCCTGCCAACTTAAAGTTACAGTAGTTTACATAAAATAAACAGTGGAAAACGTAACAGGGCATTTCCTTCCCTGAAGGAACAGTGGAAAGAGCTCTCCAACGAAGATCTGGACCCACCACCTGAACATACCCCACCTCCTCCCCGACCACCAAAGAGAACCTCAGAAATGCACAATGGAAGGATGCACGAACATGCAGAATTCTTTCCTAAGCATCAAGTGGTAGAGGAAGAGATTAGATCCTCAGTCAGCACTGTTGAAGAGATGGTTCCAGATGGCAGAGGTTTTTCATCTGTGCCACTGATCACAGACAGGTAATTCATTTAGTTTCCCACTTCAGCTTGTTCATAAATGGCATTTCATATGGAAAATCCTGAACAGACGCTGACTGAATTAGTATAACAGCAGTTCCAAAACAAAGTCTGTGCATATTTTATGGAAAAGTTCTTCAGCATTTTTTTTAAATCGAGATCCTGCTGTAGTGAGAGAAGTGGCAGCAGAGCAAGGTGGCTTAGTCTCAATTTACATGTGATGTGTACGTTACATTCAGTTACACAGGAGCTCTTTCACTGGACGTGGAGCTGAGAGCTGGGCGGATCAGCTTTAGCTGCACTTAGAAATGTGAAATTAATCCTAAGCAAAGCTGCTTTTGATGAAAGGAGTAGAAGGGGCTCACGAACAGAGAACTTTTCTACCTGTCATTGCAACCTCAATTGTCAGGTGTGACAAACACACAGAAGTGCTGTATGACTGCGACCTGTTGGCCACTAGATGGCCCTCCTGCTCCATCCGAGTGGTGTAGAGCTGGTTAACTCATTTCTAAATTCAGATGGAAGTAGCAATGCAGCAGATCTGAAAGTTAAAGTTAATAAGCCTCTCTATATGTCAGTATACTATCAACATGATGGAGGTCTTTATCTAGAAAAAACGCATTAAAGAGTATTAAAGATGGAGAAACCTTCAGTTCCATCATTAAAAGCCATCACAGTGCTCCTGGCCACTCTTACAATAGTACAAACCAACCATAATTTCAGCACTTTCTGACTCTTTGAGCAGCTGATTTCAGAACCTTGTTCTCCTCAGCTGGATGCAGGTTGGCCCTTTCTTGTCTCAGTGGCTGCAGAGACAGCAGATTTAGGATGAGCAGTGGAAGTAAGAGGTGGTTAAGGTTGGGTCAGCTCATTCTTTAAAGGGAAAATCCAGCACTGAACGTTTATTTATTTGTCCTTAAGCACTAGTCAAGACACTGAAATTCGGAGGAGAACTGTTGGTGAAAACCTGCACGTCTCAGCACACAGAGAAGAGTCGATGAAGTCAGAAAGCATAGAAGAGGATGATGAGAACATGATGACAACTTGGAAGCCGTTTCTAGTGAATATATGCATGTTCACTTTCCTCACAGCAGGAGCTTATCTGTGTTACAGGGTATGTTTTCACTGATGGACATGTCAGCACCACTGACCCCGCAAAAAACACCAACAATTTGATCGGTTTGTAATAAGCTTCTGTACAAGAAAGCTCCTTGAGGCACGTGAGCCTCATCTCCGCAGAGATAGATCTTAGGTTGAAAGGCCAGAACTTTGGGCTTAAAGAGAGAATTGATGCACTAGGGTTTTACTTAGCCCTGTGGTCCCAAGAACGTGATATTCTGATCTCAGGGCCTTAAAATATTCAGGAGTAAACAGAGAAAATGCCAAATAGTCTGTTTTTGTTTTTGTTTTTTGGTTGTTTTTTGTTTTTTTTTTAACTAAATAATAGAATTACAACACATTGTTGTTCTTAGCCTTTTTTAAAAAGCCAGTTCTTTTTCTTTTGTGTCTCAGAAAAGCCAGGCGCAAACAAAACTTGCTTGTACTCTCCAAGTGTTGTAGCCAAATACATCACTTACATCGATGAGTTCCCGAGAAAAGAAAAATAAACCCACATACCTGGAGAATGTAAACCTTTTGGAAGGGGCGGGGGCAGCTGCGGTTGGGTGGGTTTGGGGTTTGGTTTGGTTTTATTTTTAACTTGCTTCATCTGTTAAGGACTGAGTTGTGGGCAGTGCCTGTGGTATTGATGTATTTAATCTTGGCAAAACTTTTCTGAAAGAGCTTATTGTTTTACGTTGTTTATAGAAACAGGCTTCTGCATTTGCTCAGGGTATGTCAACATGTCCAGCTCTTTTTTTCTTTTTCTTTTTTAATATAAAAGAAATGTATCTTCTCATTGACTTTTGTTGCGCTCTACTTGCACATATACCTATTTACATTGCACCATCCTTTGTAAAGCTGTTTTTACATTTGTATTCTGGGTTAGGAGAAATTGAGGGAAGGGAAAGAAACAGGAAAGAAAGTTCAACCAAAATATGTCCACCAGCATTTTGAAGCTGTTCAGTTGGCATTCAGAAGGACCAGTTCATAAACCTCATCATTTGGAATGTAAGACGCAGTTTCACTCTACACCTGCTCCGTGGATAGCGTGCTTTCTGCCACAGCTGGGAGGTGATGTACTCAGAGGCACTGCAGGTAAGGAGCAGGAAAGCATGTCAAGAAAACCAGAGCCGTCAATGCTGTGGCAGCTTCCTTAAGACATAGAATGTTCAACAGAAGACATGTTGGTCTCAGAACGTATCAGTTGGCTTTTGATGCAAGCATTTGTGTGTTTTGCTTATTTTGAAGCAAAGATTTGAAATACTGGTGTAGTTTGGCTTGAAGATCCGCAGTTCAGTGACTGCTGGACACAGAGGTGTGTGTGGATACAGACTGCAGACACAGTTGTTGCTGTCCTCAGTAACGTAAGCTAAGAGATGGGTGGTTTTGTTCTGTGCCCTGCTGTGCTGGGGGTTCTGCTCAGCTGGAGCCCAGCACTTGAATAATCTGAGTGTTTGCAAATAACGATTTGGGTGCATTGGTAGAACTGTGACTGGAAGCTTGCATTGCACTGAGCAGTCTTAGTCAATGCTGCTCCTCACATTAGTACTTAATTATTATAATTTAAACAGTAGCAGCAAAGAATTACTTGCTGATGTCACGGAACAGAAGAGTAAAATTCACTACTAAAAGGTGTCGTGAATGAGACTAAACCATGTCGGCTGATCTGCAACAGCGTTGCTAATTAGTTCCTTTTGTTTTAAAATGCTTTATGGCACTTAACCACCGTTCTCAGTGCAAACATCACTATGGAGTACTTAAGTCTCTTTGCACTCCAGGTTTTATTTTTGCAGAGTTCTTTTCCTTCAGTGAACAAGGAGGTGGGGAGGGGAGCTGTTTCTCTTCTGTCTTTTGTCAAGCTTGCATCAAGGGCTTTTCACAAGTACAATACTAAATCCTCAGGTAGTACTGGGAATGGATGCTTCACCTGTGAGACTGTTGGTCAGACCAGTACTGGAAAAGAGGAACGCTGTAACCAGTCAATATCTAGTGGTATTACTGGAATCATGAAAAATGAGTATAGAAAAATGGTAATATATAATGGCTCATCTGTGTATTTAAGATACAGTGTGTGATTGCTTTCTCCCCATTGTTCTCTCCATCACCTGGTAGAACATTGTTCTAAAGCAACATTTATACATCATTTGTATTAGAATGCATGTAAAGTCTTCTAGTGTCCTGATTAAATACCACGTGCTTGAAAGGTGCAAGTTCTATTTCTGCTTACTGATGTGCCCAAATTATATTTGCATGAACTGATCATTAAGTGGCTGTGGTTGAAAGGGTGATGCTGGAAGTATCTATCTTTGTTCAGCAACAGATGGGCTTGGTGTTCATCAGATAACTAACATGTACCCGCCTGATACCTGGCATGACTTCCTATTAAATTTCTGTATTCAGCATAACCTGGTTGTTAGCATGGTTCATTTCAGCTGAGTGAGTATAGTGCAGACATTCCAGAGTGCGTAGCAAGCCGTATCCACACCTCACCTCTGCTCATGGGTAGCAAGCAGGAGTTGGTGACTTCAGGGTGTGATTTGCTGTGCTGCCTTCAGAGCTGCACTGGGGGACAAAGAACAACCTTTCTTTGCAAGACTGACATAGTGTGCTTTGATCTGCTAACCTGGGCTCTTAAGTGTTGTCATTCTCCTTAAAAAAAAAGCCAAACAGAAAACAAACTGTACTGCTCCCAAGAAGGGATGTTTTAAGCATTAGCCTGGAGAGGAAAGTAAAGCATCCTCCCTTTGATTCCAGCATAATTCAGATGCACCACACTTACAAATTACTGCAGTATGAGAAAGTTCCTGCAGAGGAAGTTCTGACACCCTCTTTTCTGCCTGTGTATTTTTCTTGTTTCTGTCACCCATTCCAAATCCAGGAGAACTTAAGCTGTCCCAGTGAGGTGTGGACACGGCTTGTAATACTGAACTGTAAACATTTCTGTTTTGGTGTCCTGTATGTGTACTTAGTAGTGAGTGTGTATATACTGTAGCGTTTCAAAGTGGGTGTATTGGTTAACCTGTTCTTGGAAAATGGACAAAAATCCATGTTAAACTTGTTAGAAAGTTAGTGAGCTGCTCTGCTATCTGCCTTAAGCAAATATTTACGCATCAGGTCTTTCTTTTTTTACAGATCGCCATAGAATAAACTTTTTTAAAAAAATAAAAACCAAAAAAGTTCAATGTTTTGGTATAATACATTTTCAGGTATCCTGTCTTTTGTGTAAGCCACTGCAAGGACCTCAGAAGTTACAGTAAAATTGTACAGTTTTCTCAATTTCCCATACAAGTTTTCAGTTCCCATTTTAGTTGTAACAATAAAGTTCCTTTTTTAAAGAACGCACCTGAGTCCCATCGCTGTGTGTTTCCTCACTGCCGGAGCCTGCTCTGAATTACCTGCAGATCTGCACTGAACAACGTCTGTTTCTCTTCCTGGAAAGGGTTTGACGTGTTACTGTCAGAGCTCCAGGAAGAGGAGTTGCCCCGTTCTGTTCTGTGCCTCTCCCTGCCATGTTTATCCTCCCATCCCAAGTCATTCGTTTTAAGCAGTTAACACTGAAGTATGTTGGGTGAGTAATTGCTGTGATGTACACAACATAGTGACTCCGTCACAAGTTTGTGAAGAGTTTCTGCTGCCTTAGGCAGGGAAGGACTACAGGATCACCGCACTGCTGCGCTGTTTGAACTAAAGTAATTTTGTTTAGGTTTTGAAGGAAGCTACAACCGGAGAAGTGCTCGAGAAGAGCATTTTCAGTAGTTCCACAACACGGCGCTGAAGCAGCCATGGCTGCGCTGTGCTCTCAGAGCCTGCACACACCTCACCACTCACCACCCGGCTCCGGCTCCGCACAGCACCCTGCCAGCAAAGGGAAGAGCGGGTGGCAGCTGCCGGGGCAGCAGGGAACTTACCGAGGCAGAGAACGCCTGTCCTGTACTTGTAAATACATCTATAAATGAAAAGCAGAGTTACATACATTAAAAGGAGAGTTACAAAACCTATGAGCAGCCACCTCTAAGTGTGGTTAGTTTGTTATGGAACAGCGCGACCTGAACATCGCAGTTCAGAGCTCACGAGTAAAGAGCTGCAGGGTTTCAGGATGCCCCACGTTCCAAGGGCAATACTGACAGCACAGCAGCAGCCAGGCCTGCCTGCACTGTACAAGCCTGAATGTGGCAGAGCGGATAGGAAGTAAGTGGGTGACGTACTTACTGGACACACACCCTGACTTGGTACACAGAACCGCCGTTCTTTGCACCTTCCCCATCATTCTGTCCATATACCCACGTTAAGGACATGCAGGATTTGTCTCAAAAGTTTTATTAGAAGTCCAGAAAGTATAAAATCCAACAAATAAATACTGAATAGAAAAAGTGTTATATATAAAATATTTACACACACACCTTTTCAAGTGTTTCACCTGAAGCCATGGTTCACATCATGGTTACCCTCCCCTTACATGAAGCGGGGGGTAAGGAGCCTGGCAGTGACACATGATTATACAAATACCGACCTATGACTAAAAGAATAAAATGCTTTTTTGCCCTAAAAAACTTACACAGCTCTGCCTGTGTGGCAGTCTGATTTGTACATGGCTAATACGATAAATAACTTCCCTTGTAAACTGCAGAGGATTTACACTATTTGTCCTTGCCCATCTTTGCTCAAACCTGTTCTAAGTTGCACTGATACAAAAAATAAAAACGAAAAGAAAACAGCTTTTGAAACAAGGCACTGCTCCTTCTGCAGCAGCACCACATTAGAAAGAAAAGAAACCATCAAGCAATGCTGCCAGATTTTCTTACAGGGCAGCTGATGGAAACAATCAGTTGTCAGCAAGGTTCTAGATGGACTCTTGGATCACTGCTGTGAGATGAAGGCTTCACTCATACTGCAGCCTGGTTTGACATTCTTACAGACCCCAGTTTGTTTTTTTCTTCAGCATTTCAGATTATCAATGCTGAAAGTGGGGGAAAAAAAATGTAGATTCCAGTCTATTTGATTTAGATTCCGATTACAAACTGCATTCACTTTGGAAACAAAACTACTGTCAGTAGGCAGCATGTACACAGCAGGGTATAAGTAAAGAAAATGCTGATAAACAATAAAACTAAACCCTGGGGTACCCACAAGTGGCTGTGAGGACAGTATGACTTATCTCCTTATGCTCCACTACTAAAATACTGTGATCTCAATTTCAGCCTCCTGCTGCACAGCGTCCCTTAATTCACAGCAAATCCTGTCCATTTTCTCAAAGGCTTGTCGTCCCTTTTCACCTATGGAGAAAGAAAATACATCTCACACTGAGGAAAAGAAAGCAGTTAGAACTAACCTGACAAAAGCAATAGTGAGAAATACTTCTGTTGCGACTTCGTACAGAACTAGTAAGAACAAAGAGTAGTGACAAATCTCCACAAAGCAGCAGTGCTCCAAACCCTGCTACAAGTCTCCAAGAGAAAACTTCATTTAAAAAATAATCAGGCCCTCTGTAAACATTTCCATATGATTAACAGCATGGAGTATCACGATTGGAAAATGTGTTCTGTAATGCATGCGAGTCTTAGTATTTCTGTGAATTCATTCTTGTGATCCCCAGAACTGAGCGTGACTCTTTAAGTATTTTCAGGAAGAGCAGAGCAGGGAAATTACAACCTTATCCTACAATAGTCTTGGTTGGGTTCTACAAACAGCAATAGAAGCCTTTGGTCATTATCGGTGGCACAAAGTTGGTTATTGTATGTGTCCCCTTAATGGTATGAAACAGTCGTTCATGAAACATTTTGAGAGTCTAGAATGTGTTCAGGCTGTACAACACAAGCAGAGCTTCAGACCTGTTCTGGCTTTGCACTGCTTCACACTATTTTTTGGAATCTGCATTTTAAGTTGCATGAAGACTCACCAAAGGACAGCGTTGCTTCCCTGGCTGCATTCCTTACATCCTCTGTTTCAGACTGGCACAGGTGGGCAACCTGCTCAATACTCTCTATGCCCTATTTGAGAAAAATGCAACAGTAGCCTTTCATCAAACTTTCTGATGAACTTTTCAAAGTAAACACATGCAAACTAACTCCCATTTCTTCTTGTGTCTGACTGTGATCTTTCTTTTCTCCCCAGAGGTATTGGCTTGCACTTAATTTTTCTGAGCATTATATCACTTTTGTTTTATCCTTTCTCTCCTGTTTTAAGACATAAAAAAGTGTTTAAACTCTGGTCCCCAGTACACTGCTGCAGTACTGTTAGATTAGCATAAAACAATCGGGACCATCTCTGAAAAGCTGTGCCATGGCAACACTTGCTTAGCAGATCTGACTTGGAGAGTAAGACTTGCTTGTCAGGCCTATCTTATGGCTATGTTTGTAGAAACTACTATCAGTAATCCTTTGTGTGCAAATTTATTACAGACTTGTGGCTGTTAGGTAGATTTAAATCTATTCAGACAATTGCTTATAGTAGCAATACAAACACTGTTTTTATTTTCTGACTATTGTCAGCTATTACTAAAATAAGATTAACTGATTTAACTTCTACAGTTAAAGAGTAAGAACTGACTCCATACATAAGCAACTCCACTGCTCATTCTCCCTCATACCAGATGTCCTCAGTCACGCACTATCTGCTGTGGTAATGCTGGAGAAACTAGAAAGCTCCTTTCTACCAGTTTACCATGCCTGTCAGATTAAACTGAGACACCCCTTCTACCTGCTGCTTTTTAACAACAGCAGTTAAATTTTGGAACTCCGGAAGGTAAAGAATTCATTAATTCCAGACAAAAGGATGATGAAAAAGTAACCCTACCAGATTCAAAAGCAATTTGCCAGACACGGCAAGATACAAGTAGAGCTATAAATACTTACTCTGAGATTTTTAAGGGCCAAACACGCAGCTTGCTGAAGTCTTGCATCGCTGCCAACTAAAACATCAGTGTAAAAAAGGAGAGCCTGAAAGACAAAAGAAAAGTTTCATACCTTTCAGTATAGTCAAGAACTCAAATTCAGACTGCCATCAGCTTTGTTTTATCTATGTGAAACTGAATAAAGGGTACAGACAAAATCACCTGAGCATTGACGTGGTTTCAGTTCAGATTAATGAAGTGCACAAAGGGTAACAGTACTGTTTTAAGACAAAACAAATAACATGCACTTCAGCGCCTAATTAGAAAAGCTGAGAAGAAGTAAGTTTTAACCTTTTCCCTGAAGTTCTTGTTTGCTGCTGCACGGGACAGGCAGGATGTGGCTGCTCTGCTGACGCGGTGGTTGTCATCAAGCTGTAAAATCCCAAGAAGCCGCAAAGACTGCGGCAGGGGCTGGAGCCGATTCAGACGCTTCCCTTTCAATTTTTTAAGGGTCTTTAGCCGTCCAGGGCACTGCAGCTCTTCAATTAGCATCACTGCATGTGAAAGGACTTAACATCACCACATGGTAAAAGAAGACATTTCCACAACAAGACTAACTCCTCTCTAATTCTGCCTCCTTCAGCCACCTGAAGCTGTTCACATGGTTAATGAGCACGCTAAGTAAGGCAGAGAGCAAACCAGGATGACTGCCCCTTTGACAATCCTGTCTTCTTTCCCTCTCATTGTTCCATGGAGCAGTGACTACCATTTCACAGTTCTAGCTCACAGCACGCAACAAAGCCCTGCTCCTTAACAGACCCAGGTGCACTGGGTACAACATGCAGTGCAAGACATCTCTGCACCTGTGGACATCACAACCTCCGGAATATTCCTAAAATAAGGATGAGACAATCGAGCATTTTACTTCTTTTAAGCAGTTCATAAAGCTCTAGCTGCATTAGTTGATGAGAAAAACATGCTTCTCTTCAGAAAAAAATGAGACGCTGGATTGCAATTTGAATTTGAAGAATATTACAGATCTTTTTTACTCCTGATGCACAAGTCCTCAGTCTCCTAACAGATAAATCATTTCCATCAAAATAAGATTAAAGATGCTGCCAGATCAGGATCATTTTGAAAATAATTTTCTAACACAAAGTTCCAATGCCTTCATGCTGGACAACGTTCAACAAGACACTGGCTGCCTCTGCAAACTCACGTGTCAGTAACCTGTGAAATGTTACAGCTATTATATGTGTCATTGCTGCAGATGCAGTCACACAAAGCTACAGGCAGTTACACAGTCCTAAAATCTAGATGTAGATTGTTGCTGAATCAGTTTCTGTTTAAATTTCAGTATATCTCAGAACCCTCCCCCCCCCCCCCTTTTTATTTTGACAGTTAAGATGAACTTTCACACAGTTTTGTTTCTACCTGGTCAGATGTCAAGCAACTCTGTCCTATTTGTGCTAAAACTGCATGGTCATAAGAGGAATTAAAACAAATTGCCAGTGCAATGCTGGGCTGTTCTCTGCTCTCAAAGTTGATCTGCACCAGTAACCTGTGCCAAGTGCCATCATTACCTTCTTTAGCAAGTCTTCCTACATGTTTCTCCAGGCTGGTAACCTGGTGTTTCTCCAGGTAGCTATAAAATTGGAATAAAGTAACTGGTTCTGTTTGGAGATACACAGAAGGCAGCAAGCCATCGCAGGTGACGATCTGCTCTAGCAATCTTCGTAGAACTGAAAGTAACAGAAAAGAACAAATGAATAAAGGAAATGCTGTAGAGCTGCCAAAACAAGATGTTCTTTAAAGGCGTAAGGATAATTTTCATTCTTGTGGTCAAATTCAACTGAAATGGCCTGTGGCTCAAGGAACAGAGCAGTACCTGTTTCTAATTGTCCAGGGTACTTTTCCTTCATCTTGAGCGCCAACATGTACTTCAGTACTTGACAGAATCTTTCTGCTGAAGCAAACAGGATACTGCCAGGGTCTGCAACATCACTCCAGATTTTTAGATAGTGCTTCTTCTTTTTACTCTTCTGAATAACTGAAAAATCATATTTTAGGAAATTAGTGAGCATTAGCAGATTTTGAATTTTACATGAGAAATTAGGCACCAGATGGCATATCTAGATACCTATTTGCATAAACTGAATTTGCATCATATAGACAGCTTTGTTCAAAGCAGGAGGTTTGCTGCCAGTATTTTAATGTCTGCGAGCACCCATTTCAGCAAGCTTGGACTGCAGCCTCAAATTGTCATTAGGAGACCTGAATGAGATGCCTTATAGCAAAGCTCTACTGCCCTTCGAATCATCACTCATTTCTCCCTATCAGCAGAGTCAGGTTTCCAAAATTGCTGCTCTTTGACTGCTAATTCCACTGTCTGCCACACATCCCTGTTTCTAAGACACACCTCACTGTTCAGTTATTTCATGAACCAGACTTTTTTAAAAAAATATATAATTATACAAAATACATATATATACACATATGTATATGTTTATATGCACATATACATACATACACACATATATGTATATACAAATACATATACATTTATATAATTATACAAAATTATACAATTTTTTTTGTTTCCTTACAAAAGGAAAACAAATCATGACACTTGTTTTCTCAAATAAAAAATAAAAATAAAAAATGAGAAATTATCTATAAGAGCTTTTTAAATTCTGTGAATATCTGTAAAGAATTTAAAATGAAACTCTGACACGTCTGCGAAAGCTCAGTTTCTCCCTGAACCTCTCACACACCGGTACGCCCTGGCAATACGCATTTACTCACTTTCTTCAACAGACATATCCAAGACATCCCCCAGGACTTGCAACTGCTCTGACACTTCTTCCAAAACATTTTCTTGGATAATCTGGGCTACATTTGGTGACCTCAGTTTCTGAAATGCAACATGCTAATGTCAGTGGTTGAAAAAAAAGGCAGCATCAAGCTCAAGATGAATGAGTGTTTCATAGAAGCACATATCAAAAGTCTTGGAGAAAACACCAGATTCTCTCCAATGGTCTCTTCTCTCATCACACCATGGCTTCGCTTCTGAGCGCAAAGCTGCAGAGCAGAACAACATAAAGTGACATTCTACTGGAAAAGGCTGTCCAGTATCTGAAATTCACATCTGCCTCATCCACCAATAACTGTGAAGCAGATCAGTACTAACAGTTACACTGTACTCTGCAGGCCATGCAAGCACAGGACAAAATTGTGCTTTGAGCACTGTATCTGAATTAGTTGGTGGACAAGGTCTCAAACAGAGAGAAATACTCTGCTGTGGTTTTTTTTCCCCCTGAGAGCCACCAGTTTCTTCCTAGGCATACGGCTTTTTCCATACACAAAGAAAAGAAAAATTGATCACATGTTGTTGACACAAAATTCAACCCAAACCAGCCTCCTGCAGCCTGCTTTGGTTACCACAAGTTCAAGGAAACCAAGAGGCTGTAAAAAAGGCAGCAGTTTTGGATGATATTTGCATGACCTCTTCTCTGCATATGCACGTATACACTGCTGCACTGCTGGAACTCAAGTACTATTCGGAATCTTTCCGCTTCAAAAAGAACTGCCTACACATTTATTTGTATCTCTACTCAAAAGTCAACAGCTACAACAACCACCTCACAATCCCATCAGCTATTTCTTACCTGCAAAAGTGCTTTGCACAGCTTCAGATGAGTTATTAAAAGTACATCTAATCTGTCATCACCAGTAGTTACATCTCTTGTTTCTGTTTTCATATCAAAGCTCAGGGACTGAAATGTGTTGTCATTGTACGTGCTGTTGCGAAGAGGAAAGAAGGATTAAAACATGATCTCATATTACCAAATAAGGATGAAGACACGCAATCTCAGTAGAGTGCAACCCTCACTTTTACAAATTCAAACAAGTTGCAGAAACATAAACCAGGTGGCATTTAAGACACAAAAGTATTTTTTATTGCATTTGTAACACTTCTTAGAAAACATGAGGACTATTTCTAGAACTAGAAATGAATTACACAACAGTAATATCAGATCCACTGATCCCAGAAAAATCTATTTTGGAGAATCAATAATAGAAAATGCTTCCAAGAAAGTGTGATGTGAGACAACTGTTCAAAGTTATCCAGACAACCCTGCTTGTAATACTCTTGCACATCAGGCATTCCATCACTTACCGAGGGTGTCATTCTCCAATGTTTTTCATATGTTCAGTTCAAGCTTCCTGCTATTTCAGTCTGCCACTCTGAATTATGAATCTCAGAATATTAAAACAAATAGTTTCTATCTTGGATGTTCACACTGTTAGCACCTCCGTACAATCTGTACTTAGCCAAACAATCTATGAGTAAGAGTTATGGGATCAGCTTTGCTTTCCCCTTTACCTTGCCACCTATAACAAAGTGCTGCAGACACCCACCTGATACTGGCTGTTCTTATGCTTCCAAATAATGAAACTTCATCAGCGCTACAGTCAGCATTTAAAAAGTTAAAACTTTCCAGCACTGTCTCCACCATTAAACTTTCCATAGATGAATGTTTGTGATGAAGTGTCCTTAGCTTTTGAAGAATGAAGGGGAAAATGTTATTTGTAGATATTAAATCATTTTACACAATTTATTGATTGATTTTTCAAATTGCTCTTAATCACAAACAAATTTGCTTTTTTTTAATATTTTATTATTGGGAACATGCCATTGATATAACCTGATGTCAAACCCACTACAGGGTCACAACATTTTTTATCTCTTAGGAATAACAGTGGAAACTACATCACATACCAGTGTTAAAATATTACCATACCTTTAATTTATCCCTCAGAGTTAAAACTTGGTATTCCAATTTCTCCAGCTGGGTTTGACCA
Organism: Coturnix japonica; assembly: GCF_054131305.1. Classification (NCBI taxonomy): domain Eukaryota; kingdom Metazoa; phylum Chordata; class Aves; order Galliformes; family Phasianidae; genus Coturnix; species Coturnix japonica. Next base: position 14,021,765 of record NC_140681.1, on the reverse strand, counting down.
ACATCATGGAATTTTAGCAAATTTAACACTTCTTGGAGAGTCCTGTCAATTGACTTTGTAGATCCATCCAGTTTTGCATCATTTGCAGCGTTCAAGCTTTTCTGGCTATTGCTTTCTTGTTCTGTCAGATGGCGACTTCTGGTCTGGTTTAAACTTCTACCGCCTTTTCCACGACTCAGAAAACTAGATGGGCTACTTGGAAATGTGTCCACACACGGAGTCTTCTTCAGAATATCTAGAGTTGCATGGTCTGGAAGAGGATGCTGCTCTTCTGCACAAGTCTCTTGAATAATCACCAATGGCAACGTCCTATTGTCTAGAGCTGGAGCTGTAATGCTGGACTCTGTCACTCTCTGATCCTCAGAGCTGAATGAGTCTCCTTCACTTGTCTCTGCAGGACTGTGATGTTTACTCCTCTCGTGTACACCAAAATCACAGGCAGCCAAGTAACTTAATATGCTGGGAGGCTGAGCTTCACCACTTACATCCCCTTGGTTCTGTCTTTGTTGCAAAACAGACTGCAAACAAATTTTATAAGCAGTAAGCACATATACTACTGAAAAGCATGATGTGCCACCTGGGATGAAGAACCAGTTTCCAGTTCTTAAAAGCACATGCACTCAAACTCATGAAAAACCACTGAGCTGTTCTGCACAGAGGAACACACTGGTTCTAAGACAATGTTCTGCACTAAGGCTACTGAGACTGGCTCCTAGTGCAATTCCCAGCATAGAGGATTAAAACACATGCCCACATCCCTACCATTCTGACTGCCAAGAGAAATATTTCACAGTGATTTAATATCTTTTACAAAATCTAAAATGAAGCTCCAAGTAATAGAGTAAAAATAAAAATAACCCACTCTGGAATGTCATGTTTTCACATTTCTGAGTGTGATCTTCAATAGCCTAATCAGATCTACACATTCAAGGTCTACGCTCTGCATTTTGCCTTCTTCTGCATACTCACTGGGTAGTATTTCTCTCTGAAGCTGGGAGTATTAGGTGGGGTCCAGTTGTATAAAGAGCTCTTCCTGCTACCCACAGAAAACTTGGCGGTAGTTCCAGGTGACAAGAACAGGTTCTCTGCATCAAAGGGGCTGTAGCAGAAGACACAAAGACCAACCTGTCAGTAAGACCAGAAAGTACAGCTATGCTTAGCAACAGGAACAGCTGTTAGAATTAGAATTGTGACACTTAGTAAACAACTGAGGGAATAATAGGAAAGAAAGACTAACTGCCTCTCTGACCAATATCTTTGATCATATCAGCTGAAAAAGAAATAAGCAAAAATACTGCGTGTCACATACAAAAATCAAAACACCCTTTAGACAGAGACCTGTGCCACAGTCTTTGGAAGGCAAGTCCAACAGACTGCAAAGCCTGATGAGTTCTCTGTCCTGCCGCAGTTTCCTACATAGACACCAGTGCAGCACAGAATGCTTTCTGATAGACACACACACCATAGCAGAAAGAAAGAAAGCACAAAGTAGCACTAGAGAATAGTTGCATTTAGCTGTACAACACAGAACTACATTAAGACTGAAACCATCCAGACACTATTGAGGACTGACTGACTGTACGAAAATGAACTTCTGCTCTCTAACAACAGCTGAAGGGCAGAGTTCCACTCCTCTCCAGCTTCTCACGTCACACATGGACACCATCCTTCAGTGCAATGCACCACTGTCTTTCTCAGCATGGAGATACCATTCCATGAAGTAGCCTAATACAGGATAATTGGCTAAATCAACCAGTATCACCCAGCTGCAGTTCATCAAACAGCCCGATTCCATGGATTCATGTTAACCACCATCTGTATTGTCTCAATATGCAGAAAATAAATCTGGTTTCTGACAGAAAGAGCCTATCGGTCAAAGCCTGCTAAGTTTATTGATGCAAGCAAATTGCTTCTATCCACAGCATTTCTTAAGAGACACAGGAATCGTTTCCTCAGATTTTTCATTTTTAGCTTTTAATACAGCAATATAGTAATGCAAAGTGGCACTTAATAGGAAAGGGACAAGAATAATGAAGTATACATAACTGTGCTTTTGACAGTTACTAGAACCCTCTAGCAAAACACAGACACCCTCCAGAGAAGCCTACAGTTAACGCAGGAGAGCAAGTAGAGAGTGAAAAGAAGGGTGAACAAACACTGGAAACAATGACATCTGCTCTTACAGCATCTACTATCTCTTGCTTTTAAACTCTGTAAGTATGATCTATCACCTTGTTCCACGTTCATATAGCAAACAAAGCAGCATATTGGGACAGATCTAAGAATCTATCTCACCCAATGTCTTGACATTTTCAGAAGTCAGAACAGAAAAGCCCAGGAAAGAGAGTGACTAGAATAGGTTGTCCCCCAGACACATACTCAAGTTTAAAGCAAATCAAAGTTTAGACACGTCATATACCAGGCACTGCAAGCAGACTATTGCCATTAATAGTCATTAGCAGATGCTTTCACTTTTCTTGTCTAAACACTTCCTGAAATTACACAGAATCACAGAATGTTAGGGACTGGAAGTGACCTTAGTCCAATCCCCCTGCTGGAGCAGGAACACCTAGACTAGGTCACACAGGAACGTGTCCAGGTGGATTTCTGATGTCTCCAGAGGAGACCCCTATTCCAGCATTCTGTTACCCCTACCATGAAGTAGTTTCTTCCTCATATTTATGTGGAACCTCCTATGCTCCAGCTTGTGCCTACTGCTTCTTGTTCTATCACTGGATCTCAGACTGACCAGTGCTTGGATAATAGCAAGATATATGTTATCAAAGCCCCTAAACTGGGGAAGGATGAAACACTTGGTATTTCCACTATTTTATCATCCTTCCACATTTCTTTATCAGTTGCATACAGAGGACTGTCCCCAAATTACATTTTTAGACAAATGTAAGTAATCAGACAAAACATTAAAGAGTTGAACGCAACCCTCTCCATCTCAGAGGTTTTGAATTCCTCTCTCTCACTGCCAGGACAATACCCTAATGAATCTCTGTCCACCCATCCTGTGTGTTAAATACCTGCAGGGCCAGAAAGGCACTCAGTGGATAGATGCATCTGAATTCCATTATTAAGCCTGCATCCACAATAGTTTTGGTTGAATGGATTAAGCTTACTTATTAACAGAACACAACACTCATTTTATTCCCTCCTTATTGAACATATGTGAAAACAACAACGTACTTTTAACAGAGTGAGCATAGTTTGTTTTCTGCAGTTCATCAAAGCATAACGAGCATAGATGTCAAGGTTAGTGCAGCTTGTTATAGGACATGCTTTGAAACATCATTTGTCTTGAAAGCACAGCAATATATTGGACTGCTGCCTAAGGATGCCCAGGTGAGCATTTATTTCACAAAAGCCTTTATCTATATGAGAAAGACTAGCAATATGGATGCAAAAAACCACCTCCAACAAAATAAACTCAAATTTCCTTTTTTATTTTCCTTTAAAGTTTTGTTTTCCTCCTGCTCCAGGAATCCTTGTGAACCAGGCCAGCATCGATCCAAAGCAGGCTGAAATTAGAGGAGTTATTCTGGGTGGCAGGAACCTTTAGATTCCAGCACAGGGCACTAGCTGAAGCTTTGAGAAGAGAATACAGGTTTTCTTTTTGTCATTCATGACTGAAAATTCAGACTTCAGATTAGGTTAGCAAAAAAACAAAACAAAAAACCCAACTATTTTATGCCAAAACAAACCAATGTATTCTGCCAAACTAACCAGCAAAGCAATTCTGCAATAGGCCCAAGCTCATTCATGCTCCTTATGGCATGATCTACAAAAGCTTTTATTAGAGGCCATAACACTAGCAGCCTAGTTAAAGAAAATACACATTTAGAAGTAGAAGAGTGAAGTACATTTCAATTTTTTTGCAAAGCAGGTCCATTTTGAAAGCTGGCTTTTCAGGGATGTTTGGGGGTAGCAGACAGATTTGTTTAGTTATTCTTACACAAAAGAAACAGCCATTACTTTGAGTGCTCTCTTAAAATAGAAATACCCTCAATTACCATCATCCAACTTCTTTTCTGTAAGGACCTTCATCAGACAGGCTGTCGAAGTGGAGAAGTCTGCCAGTTCTATGCAGAAGTGCTCTGGAGAATCTACTTGGTAGAGTACCAAGGCATTTCACAAGACTTAAATGCAGCAGAGACACGCAGCTGGAATATTCTCACAGAGAGAAAAATTTCCAAGTGGGGATTAACACCCAAAGGAAGTGAATCACCACTAGCCCCGCTCCCTGCTCAGATGTTGCCAACTCTAAAAAGCTGGGTGAGTGCTTCCAAATGCCATAGCAGCACTCATCTTTGCTGGTCCAAAGTTATCACAGAATCATAGAATTACCCAGGTTGGAAAAGACCTCAAAGATCATCAAGTCCAACCACAGCCTCATAGTACCCTAACAGCCCTCTACTAAATCATATCTCTGAGCACCACATCCAAACGGCTCTTAAACACATCCAGGGATGGTGACTCAACCACCTCCCTGGGGAGCCGATTGGAGTGTTTAACTACCCTTTCTGTAAAGAAGTGTTTCCTAACATCCAACCTAAACTTAGCTTGGTGCAACTTGAGGCCATTTCCCCTTCCCTTATAGTGTAATCTGTGAGGTACTATCACAACCAAATAACTAAATTATTTAAGTTATGTATATTTCTGACTTTCTGAATACTAATGTGCTTTGGAGACTAAAGCTATTGTACGATCAACCATGCTATATCCCAGAACAATCCCTGAATGGTACCAATAGAAGCAGGTTAATAAGTTTTAATTTGTGGCAGCGAGTCTGTCAGTATGTACCAAAAGCTCCAAACATTTAGTGGTTGTCAATTTCCCAAGAAACTGGCATTCCCAGTAACAATCATCTAATCTGCTGTAAGCTTAGGGTCATGTAACTATTTTCCACTTAGGGAAGATAGCAAAATAGCCATCTTTCAGGCAACTTTATGTCATGGTATTCATACATACAAAACTCTCACAAACCCAGGAAAAAAAAAGTCAGTTGTTAACTAGCTGTAAGATTTTTCTCACTTCTTCAGAGATTCTCAGGAAAGCAGGTCATTTTAATATTAAAAAGAAGTCTTATTAAGCACAAGGACTGAACACACAATACAAAGACATCAGAGTCACAAACTAAAATATACCAGATAATGCTGCTGTGAAAGGACTACATTAGGTTCATCATACATCCATTCAGTCACAGCCAAATTGAGTGAGAACAGAACATACAGCCTGGCAAGACTACAGTGGTGCACTCAAGTAAGATGACACACAATAAAAATAACAGTACTGCCTTGAAGATCTACAGTGGTACGATTAGAGTGAGGAATAATATTCAGCGCAGCATCCACAAAAACAAGAATTTGCTTTTAATAACATTAGTAATCCAGTACAAAAAAAGTGCAAATTTAAAGCATAAAAGAGTTAAACAAGTCACAGGCACAATGAAAATAGCCAATTGTTTTAAAAGTGTCTCCGTAACCAAGTTTCCCTGCAGTGCAGAAACAAGCTTTACATCAATAACCACAATCATAGTGCAAATATGAAGGTGTCAAGTCTTTAGGTAGGTTCATTTTGTAATGATTCTTGGCCTGGTAATAGTGACCGTCCTAAATTTCAACTGAATATATTTTTTTTTATTTGTGCCTAGAAGCTTCTATTTCCAGTTTCTCTTCAATGTATTTAAGATTACTGTTCATGTTTTATCGGTGTACATACATCGCTTGCAGCTAGAGTTGGACGCTCACTCAAAGAAATAGTAAAACTAGGTAAAAGCCTACAAGTCAGCCTTGTGGCTACCCATGGTTGTGATAAGAATAATTCAAAGAAATGAAGGGTCACAAAAATAGGTTCCTCCCTTTCCTTCCACCTCCCCAGAGACTGGACCCACAGGGCCAGAGATCAGGCCAAGTGACTGTGGTTGCTGTGAGGAAGCACAAGGCTTCTATCTATCCCGCACCTGCTCTGCAAAAACAGAAAGAGAACTATGATGTTGATTGCTGCTCAGTGACATACTTCAGAGCCTTTTATTTGTTTCATATTTTTGACTCCAGCTTTTTAAATTCTAAGCTGTACTTACTTCCAGAGGACTTCCAGCTGTAGCTTGATAGTGCCCAGTTCAGTTATATCCACAATGATTGCTTGAGGCTTGGTTGTAAAGAAGTTTATGCTGTCACATGTCACAACACCAACTAGAACTGTGGCCAGTCCTCGCAGTTCTGTCACCTGCTAGGACAGACAGATATGTCCATTTTCTTCTCAAAAAACAATCCTACAACTCACATGCATGGAAAGGAAAACATCCCTGGCTAAGATCTGCTCAAAAGCCCAAACAAACTTAAAGCCCTGATTCCTGATCCTAAACTGCTGTGAGCCAATATTCCCATAAATATGCCACGGATTGTTAACAAAAAAAAAAGAGAGGTTCATGAGTGAAGGAAGACAGAGCTGTACAGTACTTCTAATAACAGAAAGAAGAGGACAACGTGAAAAATATTAGTCAGACTTTTAAAAGTCAAAAAAAAAGTGTAAAGCTTTGTATTAGCTCTTCTAAGACAAAGTGTGTCAGAAAAATTTGTATTACTTTACAAGCATTATGACAAAAGAAGCCTCTCAATTACCCTCTCACCCAATCTACATCACACAGTGGCACCAAGAGAGGTGTTATATGGATACCTCTAAAGGCTCTTTTGGCAAAGTGCTAAAAAGTCAGTCTTAGGAAACCAAGTTCTTGCTGCCAGTTAGGAGGGAAATACTGCAGCAGCTCTTTTAAAAGAACTACCAGAACTGGAAAACATGCACTGGCACAGTTTCTTAGTAGGATAGGAACCAGTAGAGACATCAATCTCAGCTCCTTTTAGGTTGACAGGAGTCATGCTGCATAGTCCAGCCCATGAAAGATGCCAAATTACACTGGAAATGCTGTTTAAGGATTAACTCCACCTGATAGGTACATGCCATAATCAAAGCCAGTGGCAGCAGCACAAGGGTATATGAGGACCATAAGCTTCCCCCACAGAAACTTGCAACATCCTAGATACGAATCCAGGATTTATTTTAAATATACATACTGGACTCCAGAACACAGGAAAGTAGAGGCACTAATACTGCTACCAGTGCTATGAGCACCAAAAGAAAAACAGACAATTCTGTTTAATACACAGAAAAATGATTAACTGCCATTTTTACATGTCCAGAAAAAGAAAATTATTGAAGTGCTTTGACAAATGCATGGTAGGCTAACAGGTAAAGCAGTATGGCAGAAGACCTGTTAACACACTGGTTCCAACCCAACCATTATACACCACACCTTGATTTCAAATTGCTCATGGAGATTGGGTATAAAGATCTTTTCTTCTTCATCCCACGTTTGGCTGTCATCAGTCTCAATCTTGCCTTTCAACCTCCATTTTTGGCGCCCCAGTCGCACAAAAACCTGGAAATCACGAGGAGAAAAGGATGTTAGGTCAGCATAGCCCAGAACATTCTCTTTAGACCATAAGCCTCAACTCCACTCCAAAACTGCAGAGGCAACGCTGTTTCATTGATCACTATGTATTTAGGACCTTGGATAAAAGCAGAAGACCAGAGGCAAAGGTTCAGGTTGTGAGCTTTAGCATCTTCAATCAATGCCTAATTATATGCTTCATCCACTTCAGAAGACCTTCAAAACTGCTGTATATGTGGTGCAGAGGTACAGAAATACATGGCACACTGGAATTGATACAGAATCATTAGCAGAGAAACTTTGTGAAGTACTAAGTTGCACTGAAATAATACAATGGGCAGTCTTCCAAGAAACATGCAGCAACTGTTACTTTACCTTCAAAGTTGCCTTAGAATTAAGACCTACCAGGCTGGTCCTAATAAACAATCACTGACATCTTTGAACACTCTCTGGTAACACTTAACTCACATCCTTCCCTACTCAACCTCAAGCCCTAGTAACCAGTGAATATGACGGGCTCCTGCCCTCATCAAGACAGAGCGCAGTTTTATCACAGCCTGTTTCCCACTTGCCTTCTACACACTGTACCCTTGCTCTCCAGTTCCTCAGCAGCAAATTCACAGCAATAAAATGACAAAATGAATCATTATATACTGCACCTCATACTGGTCACCTGGGCAGAGACGTGCAAATCCCACCAAGCCTGAAAAGAGAAGAAAAGCTCCTGATACTTGAAGAGTTTTACAGGGGTCCCAACAAAGCCTCAGTAACCCAATTAATACTTCTTCATGCTTAGCCTCATGCAGAAGTTATTCCACTGGGCCAAAACTCCTCGTCAGCTTTTGTACTCAAATATAAATAACATTCTAGATCTGTTTTACAGCACTGAAACAAACAGAAGTCTGCCAAAAATTCTGGTCAGGGTCAGATGTAGAAAACCACTGGAAGCAACTCACATTAATTTTGGATTTCCTAGGTAGAAACTGATTCGTTTAGAGTCCATTTGCTGAACTAATGAGTCTTGAAAGAAATATGACAAGAACATACCTTTCATCTTCAAGTGAAACTCTCCTAAATGGACCTCTAACGCCCCTTCTATGAAGCACATGTCCTAAAAGAAATATTGAACAATCAATTAGGACTGAAAAGCAGAGTGAATAGAATAGCTCCCTTTGCATACATGTCATGTTCTCATGCTATCTTTAAATGACTTTGGCTTATATTTATTTTCTGTAACAGACTAACACTTGCACTAGTGGAGGTCAATGGAGAGGCCACTTGTACCACTGTCAAGATAGAAAATTGTGATGCCTCTCCACAAAAGAGCCTAATCTTAAAGTTCATCAAGTTCAACTGCAATCCAACCATCCTACCCTAACTCCAACAACCTTCCACTTCATGAGAACTTGAAGCCAAACTGAGTAGTAGACAAAAACTGGGAGGAAACCAAAGCTTTGCCTGAAAGGTATTTTATCTCATGAGTTTCAGTTCGCATTATGCGCTGTATTTAAATCACATATTAAGTTTCTAAATCCCCATTACTGGAAAAGCCATCAACAACTCCTGCTGCCCTTTTATGCTAAGCAACAGTCAAGATTTCACTACACGTTAGCAGTAATTCCTACCTCTGTACACTCTTGAAAGTTCTTATAGAGCTCCACCAGGCTCTCCCTGGAGGCTTTGGTGGAAGGAGACAAGGAAAAGGCATGTTTCATATTAGTGGCCCCATCTCGCAGTCTGCACTGGATACAATAAGCTTCATAGAGTTCTTCTACCTTTAAGATTTGTGGATAATTTCAATAAGGAACACTGTCAGTCATTAATGGAGGAGGAAAAAAAAAAGAAAAAAGAGGAAGGGATATAGAGAAATAATTTGCTCTAAGTTATCAGACAAGAAGACAGGAAGTAGAGTACCACTTTGTTAACGGCAAAATTACTCATAAAACAGGAAGCTGATTCTCTTAAAACATATTAATATACCTATACCTTTAGCTACGTCTAAGAAGAGATTTAATTCCTTTAGAAGCAGACATGCACATGTCAGAGGTGATGGGGGATAACATGTAAATGTCCTAAAAGCAAACTTAAATACTTCTTGAAAAAACTGGCAGAAGTTGCAAATTGATTTCACAGGCAAACTCAGGTTGGGACGAAGCAAACATTCAGCCTGAATAGGAACATTCAAGGAAATAAATAAAATCCCCTTCTTCCAAGAGTGGTTATAGCTTTCAGAAAGTATCTAGTATCATTTATCTTCTGGAAAACTATAATCAAACTATTTTCTATTCAGAGAGTTTGCTTACACAGAAATGTCTCACACATAAAAGACAAAATTCCCTTACTTTGCTTATGTGGAACTCCAGTTTTCTAATGTATCTCTCCACAGAGCGAATTTGCTTTTGAAGTAGGTAGGTAGAGAGAGAGAGAACAAACTAGATTAGTTTTTTCAGTATTTCCTAAACAAGTCTTTAAGTAACACAGTAAGCATCATTACTTTTTCCGTATTTGCAATACTCACAACACTTACCTTATCAAGGTCATAGTAGAAGGCCTGAAAGACAAACAGCACAAATTGAACAGGAGATGACATATTTGTATTAAATTAACAATTCTTTTATATTTATGATATATATGTATTTAATCTAGATGCACTAAATTAATATATATTGTTTACTACAAAGAGACAGCCCAAAAACTTTCGGAGTAGTCACAATTTCTGTGCGTGGTTGGTTTGCTTCCCTATCACCACCACAGATGCTTGAATTGAGACAACAGGCCTCTCACCTTTAGACTTGGACATTGCCTATGGTGCACAGGACTTTATTTTTTTGCCTATCATTCCCAAAATGAAAGAAATTCTGATGTGTGAGTTATCATTTCATTAGCACTGCTGCTGAAGGTAATTTTAGGGAGTTGTGATCAGAGCAGAATCTATGTTGCTAATACATATTCAATAGATATTAAAAACGAAGCCTGGTCTTTCTACCTCAGACTTGAGGAAATATAACCCCAGTAAGAAAAGGAGAGAGAACTAAACAAAGGTGAATGCTGAAAGAGGGAAATTTCAAGTTTAGATGTAAATGCAGTTTGCTCCATAAATTCTAGATTGTGATGAGCTGCTGGACCTCATCTCAGTGCTTTAACTAGAAAACCCCCCTGAGAGTTCCAAATGTGAGAGATATCATCTATTTTTGTGCCAGCCTTTTAAATTTCATTCAGGTATTGAGAGCAACATACCAATCTGGAGTTCCTTTTTGTATCTTTGTGTCGATCAGAGAGATAATCCAGTTCAGCCTGATGTGCTTTGAGGTACTCACTGGAGAGGAAGAAAACAAGAAACATTACGTTCTTCTGGTACATTCATTATGACACCTTCTCAAACATTTTTTCAGCAGAATGTTAAAAAATCAAATTCCTTCTCTAGAAATTTCTCTTATTTTCTTCTCAAGAGGGATGAATGGCCTTAAAGGTAGACATGGATCAACAAATGAGGAAGGGTTTTCCATTGGTAATTATTTGTTCTCAATGCTAAGTTAGTTCCAGAGGATCAGGAGACAGATATACAGGAACACCTGTAAAAGAGGAACCTAGGCCCACTAAAATCCCAGAACACCTTATCTGAGGTTAAAAAAAAAAATAAAAAAAAAATCAGTTTATTTGTTCAGCAAGTATTTTCTTACAGTTATGAAGGAATAATAAATAATGCCATCTTAAAAAACATAACAACCTGCAGCACTGACCACTTGCGCTACAGAATGAAACTTACAGAAATACTCTGTATGTAAGGTAGGGCAGACATCATCCACTGTTTTAGCACACAGAACTGAATAGCACCTTTCAGAATGCTAGACAACTCCTTAATGCAACTGTCACTTTTTCCAGAGCAGGAACTATTCTGCAAAGTGTGAAGAACCTGATGCCAATTGGCCTCTTCACAGCTGCTTGCATGCAAAGGATGGCCTGTAAGAATTCTAGAATACTATTTCTGCTGAGAATATCTCCTTCCAATTTTGCTATTAACACAGGTAAGATTTTCCTCTCACATTTAAAAGGGAATTAAAGCTACTTGGTATATACTACATAAGACACAGTCACAGAGCAGTTACAATAATTTCACATTAGCCAACTACACTTCAAGTTTGCTTTGATGCATTTAATTTTCTTACTGCTACAAGATCAGACAACCCCAGATACTCAATGGCTGAGCATTCAGCTGCCTATTCTTCACACTTGCCCATTAATAGCTCACTGCAGGAGCATCCAGGGTTGCTGGCAGGAAAGTTTGCTTTCTTTTAGGTTAAAGCACATTAACGCTGCCAGCTTGATGGACTGGAACCCAGATGGTTAACAGAAAACAGTTATTTGCTACAACTATAAAGAAAGAGGCACATAAAACATTCTGTACTAAAAACTCAAGTTACCCCAACACCAAGCAGTCTCAGTCTGTATCTACTTAAAATTTGGACTCCATATTGCCATTTGATACAGTTGTTTTCTGTAGGTTACTTTAGTCAATTAGTCAGCTACTCAGTTTTGGCAGGAGTCTGATCACATGGCACTCCCTGCAAAACTGGGAACAAACTCTGATCCACTTTATAGTTTCTCCTCCCTAAGCTGTGATAAATTCTAAACTCTGCAAAAACATTTAATTCTATTATTTATTTTAAATCTAGTTTCTAGTAAAACATCTACTAATTCTTCTATTTATTTTAGGGCCAGGACTTTATAGTTCTTTATTGGAGGAAAAAAAAAAAAGTGACACTTGTGAGCACATAAGTTATTAGAGTGCTTTTCATGCTCTCAAGAAAACTATAATCAGAATTAAGACAGTAAAAAAATTCTGAGGAAAACAGAAAAATACAGGAAGAAACTTTGTGGGATGCCAGCAGGAAAAAGTTACAAGTTTTGCAATTCCAAGGGATGCTATTTTATCTTCTAACAGCAGCCTTAGAGCATAAACGAAGTTCCTACAATATTAGACCAGGTTCACTGACATAAATTCTAATGATTTAAGATGTAATGATTAAGATTTCATATACACCTCAGTAAGGTCTGAGAATGCAGTTTAAAGTTTTAGTCACTGGTGAAATCAAAGATGGAAACAAATGGCATTTTATCACCACATCTTATTACAGCCTGTAATACCAAGAATGCAAGTTCACCCATGTTTTATTTGCCATTTAAGCACTGAGTAATATCAGCATTTCAGTAATGAAACTGACAGCTCCCTCAAAGCCAGGACACCCCAAACAAACACTGCCAGCCCTCTGTTTGATTTCTATTATGCCTGTTGCTTACACCCATACCTGCCAGGCAGAGAAAACAGACAAAATGGTCTGTTTCATCCTTTTTAGTCAAGTTCATACTAACGCAGCATTGTCTGTGCAGTCAATTATGATCAAAACTCTTAAGCAGAACTAGATTTAAAGCAATAAAATTGAAGTAAGGAGCTTAATCTTGTTAATACTGCCAGTGGAACATGGGGACATACTATACATTTATTTCATCACCTCAAGTCAACTAAGTTTTTCAGGTGGATCTCTGATTACAATTACAGACCTCTTCAATTATCTTCTTTATCCTCAGGCTTTCTGCTTCCCACTCTATATCCTCTGAAAGCCTCCCTTTCTTGAGATATCTCAGTTGCTCCACAAATAACAGGCAATTTCCCAGAGTTTTACTCGTCACTGTTTTTTGTTGTAGTTGTTGTTTGTTTGTTTTGTGTTTTTGTTTTTTTTTTTTAAAGAAGCATAACAAACAAAAACATCAGAGAACCCAGAACATTTTGTCAGATTGGCTGAGTGCAAACGAAACTGCTGTCTTCCAAAATTCCAAACCAGTGTCTAGAGAAGTTATCATGTAAATTTAGGTATGACAGATGGGGACATGGAACAATGTGATATACAGAGTTAAGCAGCATGACTAGGTATTATAAGTTAAAGAATTTAAAAGAGCTCTTACTTAAGTCCTTTCTTCAAAGCTTCAAAAATTTTCTTCACCTGCAGTGGTTTTGGATCCCAGATGACTGCCCCTTTCTGCAGTGAAGAATAAGCCCTGGGGGATTTAAATGACATTCTTGATCTCACTGAGCTTCTGCTGAGAGACTTTCTGTAAGAAAAGAAAGGAAATAAGGAAAAGATGAAAAATGCATCACCTGGAAGAAAAGAGAGATCTGACCTACAGTGTTTCCAGGCTACAAATTATATGCCCCATAGCTTTACTGAAAAGAGTAAAGCTCTTGATACAGCGAAAACACTTCCAGAGATAATATTAGAAAATTAAGGCACAGCCTTAATTATCTAATGCATAAAAGACACAAGTTCTTGCTGCAGGACAAGATCACTCTGTCTCTCATCTGCAATCCAGTACAATAAGGCAACAAACCTTTGCTAACAACTGCAAAGCAGAAGTAGATTTAAGGAGATTTCTGTTCTCCAGCTACCAGTAAACTCTAGAGAAATACTAAACAATTTACATTTCTAAGCACTTACTCGAGCACAAGTACGCAGAGTAGAACAAACACACATGATTATCCTTAAAACATTAGCAAGAGGCTAGAGATAAGCTATTCACTTTTGGACTGACAAAGCTAACATAAAAAAAGCCTTTAGATTTCTTTGCCAACCTTCATCAACCACTTAAAGGATCATTTAGAGACTCAGCATATTATAGGGAAGATAATACCAAGCTCTGGTTACATACAAGACATAACCATCAAACTGTTTTTTCCAGTATCTAACACCTCACTTTCTTCTAAAAACAATTGCAAAACCAAAATTAAATACCATCTCTAACAGAAGTCCCATATGTAGGACCATTTCAACTAACCTGAGGAATTACAACACCCCACCCATTAGTTATATATCTGCCAAATTTGAAGCAGAAAATGAACTCTTTACAACGGTTCTTTCAGACTGTCAAGTTACTGCCTGGCTTGACTCTATTAATATACTTTTTTAAGTCTCAAGTATTTTTATCTAGCTTTGTTAACACTCCCCACAAGCCAAGCTTCTAAAATAACACTGTTTTAAAGAAGGTTCCTGTTCTGCAAAGCTGAGCCAACTGGTTGCATTCAGAAAAGCTTTCCACCTTCTCTATTATAGCCACCCTAAATTAAGCTCACCTGGGGAAATGATGAACTCAAATAGACCTAATAATTATCCACTGGTTGCCTTAAGGTGTAAGCATGTGACTCAGTGCCTAACAAGATTATCAAGCTGGGTGATAGAATTATAGATGCAGCAAACCTGAGAGCTGTCCCCAGTCCTATTCTAGAAACATTCCAGGAATTACTTTATTCTTCTGGTGCTCAGTTTCTGCTTCTTTTCTTTTAACTTCTAATCTGCTGCCAAACATCACTAGATATTTAGTTTCTTCACCCCAGTGATTATCTCAGGTGACTTTTTTTTTAATGATGGCTTAATGTAAAGCATCGATCAACCAAATCATTTGGAGCTCAGGTTACCAATACCAAGGAACATAAATGCTAAATTAAAAATCCACAATAGCATTGAGGGATTTTTTCCCCTCTAAAATAACAAATCTTTGAGTAATTCATGCAAAGTGATACACTTTCAACAGGAATAACTCTGGAAGTAACAGTCCAGCCAATAACAACAGTTAAAACTGTCTCCTGGAATGTTCACTGATTAAAATTCCTTCATGCAAAGAAGAGAATAGCATACATATTCATATTTTAGATGAGTATTCATCTGTCTGAATGGCAAGATATCACACAGAACATAATTTTAACTTTTGAAATTAAAAGCCCAAATTACTCATTTTTGTTTATTTTTTTTTGGGGGGGGACAAAAGGCTTTGGTGTTTGCCTTCAGAGTTTCAGACTGCGAAGCTTAAATACAGGAAACCACCTCCCTTCAGTTTCAAGTCTTGCATGCAAGCAATAAAGAGGCACGGACTGTGATCTGAAACTCTTTTCCCCGGTATTTTCTACTGAGTGCCACAGCCAATAGGTACTCAGCGCACTGCTGTTTAGAATCCCATTTTCACACATTGAATAGAAATGTTGAACAGCTGGCTTGTGATTTTAAGGACAGTACTTAAGGGTGGTTACTATGTCACTGCTTTCCCTTGTGAACTTAGTTTTGTAAGTATCAGATTTCCTATTTTATAGATAACAGTAATAACGCTTCCTGTGGAGACCACTGTGAAGAAAAAATTAAACAGTGTGTCTGATTGAGACCCTCAGAATGTTGCTAAACAAACACAAAAGTACATTTAGCGTCTACTTAAGAACCCATGTGGACCTACTTTGTGTGTCATCCTTTGAATAAACCTTGCATAGGGCCCCTGCAGACTCCTGCTGTGTTTTGCAATGCTGCCTGAGGAAGAATAAAGTTAGGAGAGGGTGATTTTAAAACTAACCAAGTTGGAGAAAGCTCCTGGGTATCTGCCAGGTTATGATTGAGTAGCCAGTACAAAGATCTCTCTTAGTGTCATGATTCCTGAACAAAACTGTCTGACTAAACACCTAAATAACAGAAAGGAATATAATAAAAAATGCAGAGAAAAATGCATAGGCATCTGTCTAGAAAACCACTGCAGCTAGAAATAACAGATTAATCTTATGGGATAAAGAAATTTTTCTGTTTTGAGCATTCTTAGACTTTCTTTATTGCAGAAACAGCTGTACCCCATTTCTGGTAGGTCCTTTCCCTACTACAACTCCCACAGTGTACTTCAGCTCAAGTCTGTCTACATAATTTATCACCAGTGTCTTCTTCAAGATCATTGGTGTAATTTTAGCTGCCTAATTCCTGCTGGGTGTAGGACTATTTTCCAGCTTCCACAACGAGTTGATTTACTCCAGTATAAAGACTTCTTGATCATATCACAGTCATGTTGGAATTTCATTTCTGCTCACACCTCGTACTTTACCATGATATGTTTACCTAAAAGTTAATGCAGTTCTCTGGTTCTTTAAAATACATTTTTTCTAAACAAGTCCAGAAGTTTAGTGATATGCACTTGGAATTTATTTATTTATTTATTGAGTACAATACTTTCCAATAACTCTGTACGATACCTGGAAATAATTTACTTTGTTATTACTCTAGCATGCACTGGTAGCTAGAGATGAAACTACTTTGCGTTTGTATATCACATCTTCAAAAAGCACTCGACAGACCATACAGGCATCACTAAATGCAGAACTCTTCTAGAGGAAAAGCTGGACAGACATCTGCATAAAGCAATGCTACATAACAACATATGATAAGCAAAAAGGAAAAAACAGTGGATGGTTTAGCAATTACTGTGTTGGGCTGAAAACTGAATCATTTTAGTTTTAGTATCAGACCTACTTCAGCACTTGTAAGTGAGGTCATATCTACAATCACATCCGCTTTCAAGTGATGTTACTTACGCTAACTTTCTGCTTTGCACAGTGCTGAATCCAGTGAAGGAACAACTCCTACTGATACCACCTCCATCACCAGAAGAGACGAATGTGAGTTTGACCGACATGACTGCCAATCAGTAAGTCTGCTGGATTCTGAAATGAACAGAAAAATAAATGAGTTGAAACCCTGGCAGTTCAGGCTCAGACCTGCGCTGCTGGAAGTGCTGAGCTGGAAGAAAGTGGAAAGCCAGAAAAAAGGCAGATTACATAGAGAAAAAACACTTGTCTGCTATACAAGTTTACTCTGTTGCCATGCACAGAATCATAGAATCACCACGGTTGGAAAAGACCTCCAAGATCATTCGTCCAACCTCCCACCTAGCACCAATATTTCCTCACTAAATCATGTCCCTTAGTACAACATACAATGTTTCTTGAACACCCCCAGGGACAGTGACTCAACTACCTCCCCTAGGCAGCCTGCTCCAGCACCTGACCACTCTTTCAGAGAAGAAATTTTTCCTAATACCCAACCTGAATCTCCCCTGGCACAACTTGAGGCCATTCCCTCTAGTTCTATTGCTAGTCATGCAGGAGAAGAAGCTGACCCCCACCTCACCACAACCTCCCTTCATGTAGTTGCAGTGAGTAGTAATGTATCTCCAGATCCTCCTCCAGACTAAACAACCCCCTTTTCCTCAGTCACTCCTCATAAGACTTGTGCTCCAGACTCCCCATCAGCTTTGTTGCCCTTCCAGGAACATCCTACAGGGCCCCGAGGTCTTTTCTGTAGCGAAGGGCCCAAAACTGAGCACAGCACTCAAGGTGTGGCCTCACCACGGCTTAGCACAGCGGACAATCACTTCCCAGCTCCCACTGGTAACACTATTTCTTACACAAGCCAGGATGCCATTGGCCTTCTTGGTCACCTGGGCACACTGCCGGCTCACATTCAGCTGAATGTGCATCAGCTCCCCCAGGTCCATTTCTTCTACACAGTCCTTCCAGCCACTCTGCCCCAGGCCTGCAGTGCTCCCTGGGGTTGTTGTGGCCAAAGTGCAGGACCCAGCATTTGGTCTTGCTGAATCCACAATACAACTAACATGCTACTGAGTAGTCTGAAATGAAATCTCTTACTATCTGCAATTGCTGACTGGTTTTACAAATTAACTTCATAGAAGCCAGGACAACCTAAGCTCAGAGGCTGTCTGCATTTCTGGCTTTAAAAAAGCCCTGTAACTGTGCCACTGTTTAAGGAATTCATGCCAACCCGTGTACTGCCAAATCAGTTTGAATGCCAGGAAAACACTTAAGTTCTCGGCCTAGTTAGGTCCCAAAAGTAGTTCCTTACATCTGTGCAGAGCCACACTCAAGTCTGGCAGAACTGGCTTGAGTGGGATACTTAAGCCCGAGGCAGAAGTCTGGTTTCAACAGTAAATTTCTGTTTTGTGCTCCTCCTCACGCAAAATTTCCTACAGATTGCTGCTTTCTGTTTTCCATCAGTCAAATTCTTGCTTTCTGGAGAACTGTGCTCTTTGCCATATGCCTATAGAATCCAAGTTGCAATGTAAGTAACAGACATACTCCTCAAAGCAGCTGCAAAAAATCACCCAGACAGTTAATATACAGAAGAATTCTCTTCCTTCTCCCCTCAAGCTGGTGTAATATAAACACCACAACTAGCAGCTTTGGTTTTAATGAGGCCATTATTGGGGCCAAACCCTAATTTCCTCTCTCAGTTCTTACTTCTGACTCATACAAAACTCAATTTGAAATTATTGAGAATTCTTAACTGATTAAAAGAAAACATGATATATATTTGCATGGAGAAGAACAAACTCCTAGGAAGAGCTCTAAATGCAGATGCTCCATGCAAAAGTTTTTCCTATATTATGAATGTGCTTCAAAGATTAGTGAGATCGCCCCATCTATCAACGTAGATACTGGAAAGGAGCACCTCCACTAAACCCTGCAGGATCTCACTTATGCAGAGCTGTAAGCACTTACAAATACTAGTAGGTTGTTTGCATTTTTAACAGCACAATGTTCAGAGCTCAAGGCCACTAGCTGTGTCATGCCCAGCTGCCATGGACAGCTACATTCAAATGCAATTCTCAAGCACATTTTCACAGTTCCTTCAAGAATGAGAGAATCTGAATGATGTTAGGAAAGCACCCTTAAAGGGGTTATCTCTCTTAAATAACGTTGATAAAGTCAAATACCTCCTGGTATTCAACTGCATATACAATACTGGTAGTAACCAGTATGTAACAGCTCATTTCATACACAGAATCTGACAAGAAGTCCATAGGAAGGATGTAATGGCAATAATTTAATAGTAAGAGACATTTACAAATGCAGTTGTTTAAACATGGATTTGCTAGCCAGAGTACCTGTATAAAAGTGCTGAGCTATGTTACAACTACCCTGAGTCGTCCCAAATTCAACTGCCCCCTTAGGCTAAGAATCAATCAGATAAGGACACCCCCACACTGCTTGGGCAAAGCTGAGTTTCTATCTGTCTTCAAAGGTGTAATCTCTGCTCCACATGCCAGTGTCTCCAAAACTCTTAAATACCAGGATTGTACCCTGGGGAGCACAGGTACTTCCTCACTCTTAATCTTTCCGAAAACCACAGAATGTGAATACAATAGCATGAGGATGGCATATGTGGAGCATGAAAACAAATGGCCAAGATGAAGGAGTTTACTGCCAGAGGCAACAGAAACACTGAACAACTGGAACAAAACAGCATCTTCAAAAAGTCTTATAACGTTACCGAATCCTAAGCAGATGTACAAAGTGCTGGATACTAACATACTCAAATATATTAATACTTGCAACTTCGTAAGATCCTCAGGTCTTAGAAAATATGTTTATAATATAAATCAAAAGAGGTGATTTTTTGGTAAAATTAAGGGAGTATCCTTGTTTGAACTTTGTATTTCAATGACTTGCTATGCCCCACAAGACTAGTAGCATTTCACCCTCAGTGTGATTATCCAGACATACAGGGCCAAACATTTGAGTTTTTATGCAGCCGTGAGTTCACTGCATCTGCATGTTCTCCTCAGTTAGCACTAGGGGATTACTTAGGCCAAAGGACCTTCATCTTCTACAGAACAAAATTTGGTGTCTGTGTTTGTGGCTAAACTTTTCCTACCCTAGTCACATACTTAATTGTTTTAGAGCACAATGGCTTCAACAGTTTTATGTGGAAAACATGACTCACTGACTTCTTGCAAAATACTTCTGCTTGTGTTTTGCACTTTAAACTTGTAGCCATGACTTTCTTTTAGTATCTCCAAGAGGTTCTCTTGAACTTGATAAACTACTGTTAAAGTATTTGTGCTGTCTTAGCGTTGGATTCATTCCATTTGAGAATGACCTTTTAGTTAAGTGACACACGCTTCCTTCTAGTTGCGCATCTGCAAAAAACTACCAGACTTCTGTTTCCTTCAGCTAATTGTGGAAACTTGCATCACATTGACAGCCTGGGAAGCAAGTAGCTCAGTATCTCGTTAGGATATCGGTACCCACCATTAAGGGAATAATGGATACATGTCATGATGATGACAATTTGCCTTATACCACTTCATGCTTTTTCCTTTATTATTGCTGTTATTTTTAGACATAATTTTGTTTGAAAAGTTTCATTAGCTGTACTTGGGAGGATGACAGAGCCATTCTATCTTCTTGTTAACTGAGTTAATTTAATTTTGCACATAACAAATGTATTTTCACAACACAACCTCAGGAAGATCCCTACATTGGAAGGTTGCTGACTACAACGTCTTTAGTGCACGGTTGTAGAAAATTCAATTCTCCACCATGATAACCATAAAAATTTGCCCTTGTTGGTTCTGCAACATTTCTCCCAAACGTCAGTTTTCACAGTCTATAACTAACACACGATGAACACTCAAGGACTTCAGAAACATAAAATACGGTCAAACTTGTTGAACAAAGTCTTAGGGATGTCTGGCCTGAACCACTGGAGCTTCTTCCAGTGATTTCAATGTTCCTTGGAACAGGCTGGAAATTTCTAGATCTCAGCACTTTGCAGCAGTGGAGATCCAAACAACCGACCTTCAAAGTTAATGAAACCCCTGAGATGTGATAGCGGCACAACTCAGCCCTAATTACTAGTTATATGTAATGAAGAATGACAGAGCAAAGAATGAAGGGACCATCCTGTGCACAGCACAGTGTTGAATTCAGTGGGAAAATAAACACTGTATTTAATCTTTGCTCTCAAACATTCTTTAGAAAAACCACTGACCTCAGTAGCAATGTCTATTTGCTAGAAAAACATTCCAAATTTATGATTACAACCCCTTAACTTTTAAGCATTTCTGTTCAGTTATCACACAAATATTCTATTTATACTGTTTTTGGCAGAACTAAGAAAAAATTCTCTGGCTATTTTTCTAGAGATTAGCAGACACTTGAGTCAGGGAGACAAAAGTGCTCTACATCCTATATCTCAATGCTGCTATTTTAATGCAGCCTTAAACACAAATAGGGACCCTTTCTTCAGATACATCCTCTCCATGAAAATTTGCAGTACAATCCGAATAGGCTTCATGTTACCCACTGCAACACAGAAATTCTGATTTCTGGATATCATTCATCTAAAATTAGCATCTGGCACCAACACATATAACCTGTAACTAGGCCACCATATGGACAGGGCAATTACAAATAATGGAGAACGTATGTTTGATATTTTATCAGATTTATATGGTAGAACAGAGAGAAGTAGCTGAAGTGGCTGCCTGCAATGAGCTTTGGAATATTTTTCCCCTGGTCTTGTATTGCCTGTTTCTGAACCACCAAGAAATAAATTTTGCCTCTCCTTTGCAATTTTCCTGCTCATCTCTTTCTCCACTCTGGCTCCTATAATGAGAAGAAAACACAGTAGGCAGCTGATCTTGTTCACAGTTGAGCTGAAAAATGCAGTCCAAGCAGGAAACCATCTTGGTGCTGTGAAGTCCAGTGGATGTAGCTGTACGGATCCACGAGCAGTCATTCTTCTACCATATTCACCAGACACTTCTGCACTTTTAAGACTGAGCAATATGAACAATAACAAAGCAGCTTTGCAGCAAATGGAAGATTTTGTTTCTCTACATACGTGCACATGCATTCCACAATTTTTTGGCCCCAAAACAAGCCCAACTCAGATTGTGAGACAGGCCCTTTACTTTGCACCACACTTTCATCTGTCTGGTTGTATTTTCAACATCCCAAATGATTTGGGAATATAAATCCAATCTCAGTAATAATTTAGGTCCTAAGACCTAGTTGCACTGATTTTTAATTACTATTATATTCCAATTTCACATTATGTAGAAAGATAGGGCCTCAAAGTTTTACTCATTTACATACTTCTGAAAATTTTATTTGTTCTGAGCAGATTCAGTTCTTAAGTATATATTTAAATACTACATTTCTGACATACTTTCCTCCTAACTATATTCAAGCTATAAAGACAAAATCAGATAAACAGCTTTGATCCAAGTTACTGCTTTAGTCATTAGGCCTTTCTACAGCTTTATTCCAGCTTCTGGAAATGAAGTTTGCCATGCAGCAATAAATTTAAATATCATAAGCAGTCACTTCAGACAGCTTCTCCTGTGCTGGAAGTAGTGTCTCTGATGTAATGTTTCTAGTGTAGCTCTTTGAACACAGGACTCAACTTTCATGTCCACGATGACCTGTTTTTCAAGCTTGCAATTCAATATGTTACTGTATTTCTAATTACTTTTCATTTAAGCATACAGATCCAAGTTCTAATCTCAGCAACAGTTGTGCACAACCAGAGGAAATCAGTCATTTATTCCAGATTTCCCTTAGAATCTGGGCAGCAAAAGTTAGCCCATATTCAGTTAATGACCTGGAAACTATTTTTCAAGGCACAATTTCGTGGTCAGTTTTGTACCTCCCTCTAGTGGCAGCAGATATCAAACAAATGAGGCACAATAGAGACCTAGTCACATACCACACACTGACTGTAATAAGAGAAGGATCACAGACTGCACTTAGCCAAAATCCCCCTTTACTTCCTTTGCCAGTCTGTGGCACGTTCATGTAGCCACATGCAGTTTCTCCACATTTTGCAGACACCAGAGCTCTTCTGGTTGCTGTGAAGACTTTTGCACTAAGATTTGCTTTCCTCTTCAGGGAAAGGCACAGAACAACCCACCATTACCAGCTGATTTATGAGCGCAGGGCTTGCTCCTCACTTCTCTGGTTTCAATTTCAAACCTGATGACAAACTTGCAAGCGTGAATCAGAGACTGAGGAATGTGGCAGGCTCCACGCATAGTCTGACATGCAGCTTTTTCAGCATTGGCAGAAATTGACTCTGCAGTGAGCTACATTCTAACGAATACTTAAAAACAAATTCCTAACAAGAGAAGAAGCAGATGGCTTTGGGAGAGAGCAGTTTACAAGCAATGAAGTGGCTCTTCCATTACTGACAGAAAAATTTGCCCAGCAGCAAGATACTGATTCCTACATTCCATCTTTCAGAAGTTTCTCCTTAATTAAAACTCCCAAGGAAAATTCTTCTGCAAAATAGTTCTCATTCTTCCCACTTTCCCCAATCTATGCCTTAATATGTGTACAGATAGACTTGCTGTGTGCGACCATGTCTCCATCCACCAGCTAATGCAGAAGCCTGCTGAAAGCCAATTGCCAGGTCAGTTATGAAATAAGAAATGTCCTTTATCACAGACTTAGGGTTGCAGAAAGTCCCAGATCTAAGCTGCAGTGGAATCTACTACAATGCATAGATATCTGTTTGGCCTATTACACCGAGAAGGGTACATTAACCAAAACAGATGACACTCTTCCACGAATAGTGCAACGTAATGTTCTACAGGGTGTGGGATGTCTTTTGATACCTTCAAAAACTGAAGGCTATGAATCACATTATAACAGCATGTGTCCCAGGACACGCTTCTGACGAAGGACAAACCATTTGTCATTTTGCTGTCTGATCATAAAAGCCGTCCCTTTATTAGAGCGAATGGCCTCAAGTTGTGCCAGGGGAGGTTCAGGCTGGATGTGAGGAAATACTTCTTCCCCAGGAGAGCAGTCAGGTGCTGGAACAGGCTGCCCAGGAAGGTGGTGGAGTCACCATCCCTGGAGGTGTTCAAGAAACATTTAGATGTACTGATGCACATCTTGTAGTGGGAGATGTTGGTGACTGGTGGACAGTTGGACCAGGTAACCTTAGAGGTCTTTTCCAATCTTGATGATTCTGTGAATTGCGCCATTAAGTCAACTTTCTATTGCAATAATGTTTTATTCCCACAGATGTTATCAAGACAACCTTGTACCACAGAAATAATGAAGTTGTTAAGTTAGGAACAGAATCTCAAAGAATATTGGAAAAAGAAGTAGCATACAAAATGTCATGTAACAGGAAAATAGTTGTTTGGAAAGAGATGGTTGTTGTATTTTAAAGCAAAGCAGTTTCTTTAATGCTGAGTAGGCACAGGCTTACTTTCTTCAAAGTCAGTATTTCCAGTACTGATTAGTGAATCTTGGTACCTATTTTAAGATAATTGAAAAGGGAGTAATTTTTAGAAAGGGACATGAACATTTTGACAACCAAGAATATTTCTCATTGGATAACGGCTGAATTTTCAGACATAATTTGGCACATTTAAACATTTTATCTAGGATGAATTTCCCCAGTATCTTCTAACAGAGGCTTGTACTCATATTTTCTAACAAACTAGGGAAGGTGTCATAGCATACCAACACTATGCTGTGCTAAAGTTCCCTTTCTGTAGACACTCCATAGCCATGTACATTTCCTTGTGGGAAAAAAACCAAAACTTAACCTTCTAGTTTATGTGAATATATATCTGTACTTCCCCCTTCATTCCCTACCAATATCTAATACATATGCTCTGACATTCGTAGCCCACATTTTTTTTTACGCTGTGATTCTCTGCTTTTATTTGGTTTGAGTTTGCTCTTAATGAGGTGAACTTTGCACAGCCCAACTCCAGCTCCTATAAAATCTGTCTTAAATAGCCAGATTTAGAGATTTTGTATAGAGGGAAAAAAGCGCACATACCACACAGCTGTACCTGGAAACAGATGTTTTACTCCCTTTAAATGAGCTAATGAGGGCAGGAATATGGAACAGATAGGCACATTTCCATCTAGATTTCGAATGTGAAATTTTGGAAATGGTGCAGAACAGAATGGTGCGTCCATATGAGGGGAGGGAAGAAAGGTGCTAAGTCCACTCACAAACTCTGGACAGCTGCACTGACATCCAGGCTCTCCCACTTTGCAGCCTTACGGACCCCAGTGTCAGTCCTATCCATCAGCTCACAAGAGCATTCCATAAAGAGCAGCCTCCATCCTCCTTCCAAATCAACTGCTATAACTCTATTGGAATCAGTTTATTTACAGAAGTTGGTCCTCTGTGTCTTTGCATTTATCAAGAGTAAGAATTCTCTAGATCACATTTTTCAAGGCTTCTGTAAAACAAAAAGCAGATGAGGTCAGATACTGTGAAAACCTCAGCTTCTGATGAAAATTTGATGAAAGTGAAGAATTTTTAAACTAACTTAACCCACCAGTGTGGCCTTAAAACATAGAGTCTTATACTGCTGGTTCAGAAACATTTTTAGCACCACTGCTTCTCTACCTAAACTTGCTCCCAAAGACACGTTCAGAGAACGAAAAAACCGCTGCGATCATGATTTGGTCCCATACTGGAAAAACACATCAGTGCTGATTTTGTATAAAAAGATACACCAGAATTCCCCCCTGATTCCTAGCTTCAACTTAAAATAAATCAATAAATAAAAACTTGATTTGTTTTCAGATGTTGTTCATCAATCTGCTCCCTTACAGCACAGATCAGATGCACAGCAGCAAGAAAGAATCATCTGCTGTATAAGCCTATGTGAGACACGGTCATTACATGTAGAGCAAACTGGGTTTAGTGGGGCCCTTTTTCCCCTTGGGACTGCGGTAATATAAATTATTAGTAGTAAAAATAAACATTGGCTAGCTTGAACTTCATTCTTCTAGATCTTATTTTTGTGATGGAATTAGCTAAATAAAGCTCACTTGAAAGAATGTTTAATTGCAAACTACCCCAAAAAAACAAAGTTGAGATAATTTGTTCTTAAATATTAAACACTCTAAAGTAGATTGCTTTGGAAACAGCTGACAGAGTAATGTGTGTTAGGATACATATGATAAAATGAACAGTTAATCAAAACACAGTCTAAACCAAATTACATTTACTTTTAAACTAGATCTTCAAGTTTTAACAGTCTGATTCTGCCTGGGAGACTCTCAGATTATTTCAGACCTAAACAGAATTACAACAATACACTTTTCAAAATCATAAATCAAAAGAGTTAAACTCACAGACTCACTTATGGACGTAGTTTGACTTTGAAAGACCAAGATGATCTCTACTGATCACTAAACTTACTGCTCCTTAAACCTACTCCGGTCCAAAAATGTTAGCTGAGCAAAGACTACTGTTTCAAGTGCTTATTGTAAAACATTTATTGTCCTGAAAGTTGGGTAGAAAGAGCTGACATAAACAGTCTGACAAGAGATCTCTAAAGGAGTGTGGTGATGCCTTCTACCAGAACAACTGGTTACAGAGTTCACATCTGCCTTGGCCTCCACAAGCTTCCTCTCTTCAGTCCTGTGATCTTCTTACTGCTACTAAATTCAAATATTTCACAGTCAGCAAATACAGAGTATCTGTTTTGGTACGTTAAATCTCCCTTTTGTTACACATTAGAAGTTAATAAACTTGCCACGTATTTCTTGGAAGTATTCCTAGCAAGACAAGAAAATGATCTCTCTCATGCCAGTGAAATTTGCTAATTATCAAAAAAAATACACCTACTCTGGAAAGGAGCAAAAAGTGGATAAATGGTAACCAAAACCACAGAGTAAAAATGATTGTAAAAACTAATATATGGTAGAAATTTCCTTCGGAGGTCCACTGTGTGCTGTGCCATGAAAACAGACTAGTTGCAAAGCACTGGCAGTGCGGTACCTAATCAGCCGCATGTTTACCTTCTCACTTATCAATAAGTGACATTAACGAGACTTCTGCCAGAGATAATAAATTCCTGGAAGTGCCAGGCTCTGCTCAGTCACCGAGCGTAAGCACAGATGAGCTACTCACTGGAAAAAAGACAGACATAACTTGAAGCACTAAGCAGAAATTGCTCAGTAACAGAAACTGTTGAGTTCAAACCACATTTATTTCCATCGTATTTTGCCTGCACTAATAGAAACGTAAACCTGTTCATGCTAACTCTATAGACAGTAAACACTGCAACCCTGAAGCACACTGGGGTCTCTCAGTTTCCTCCCTATTTGGTTATCTATTGAGTCCTAGCACTGGACGATGACTTTTTTCCCTTCTTCTCAAATGTGGCAATTTACACAGAGGTTTATGTAAGCGCAAAGAATTATGGAAAAAATGTAAGTGGAAAGTACATATTCTTAAAAAGCACTTGAATAACTCAAATGCAGCTGAACTGACATTATTCAGACTTTCCAGTCTTATTCAATACTGGATTGAAACCAAGCACAAGGCACTTCAGGCCCAAAGAACATTTTGAAGAAAACTCGGAGTACCTATATTTCAAGTTTACAGTATCTGTCTGGGAAATCTCTGCTACCTAAAGACAGACTTACTTATCTCCTCACAGAATCAAACAGAAGGGATGTAAACTAATTACAGAGAAGTCTGGATCAGCTTGGAAACACAAGGACTAACTCAGCTCCAAAGAACACCCAAATGAGAAACCTGGATTCAAATGTCAGTGTTCTTCCAGCAAAATACAGATGTAGATTCAGATCCAAATTTTACACTGAAAGTTCCCATCTAACCTGTGCAGACACAAGCTCGAGGCTCAGTTCAGCATTCCTTCCACACCCAAAACTGGAGTTCTGCCTGAATAAGGAATGCCGGAGAAATCTGAATTTCTTATCTTTGCGGCAGATCTTGTTTGGCGATGTATGTGCCTGTGAACCTGCCAAGACTCAAAGGTGTGACAATGGTAAGCAGTTCAGTTCCAAGATTGATTACGTTTCATAAGCTTTCTCTTCCAGGACACTTATTATAAGGCAGAACTTTTTCATAAGCTCACCTAACTGTTTGTACCTCCTCCATACATCTATATATTCCAGTACAATTTTCAACTATGGAAAAGATCCAAGATTTGTATAAAGAATGAGAAGCAAAGGAAGTATTTATATATTTCCAAACTGGTGAACATTTAAAAGTATGGTTATACAAAATGCAACATAGCAAAGTAAAATAAGATTTTTAAAAAATTAAATTTCACAGAGAACAAGTAACAACTGAATAAATAAGTAATAAAAGAGGGCACCTCGGCTTGACAGTCTCTGCTTACCATACTCCAAATTCATAGGACAGCACCGTGCACAAAGATGCACATAGTTGGTGGTTGTTTTTTTTTCCCTAAAGTTTTGAATTTAATAGAAATTATGGTTTCGGGCACCAAGTATGTGAAAATACAATGGTTTAAAACAATCAGTTCTTAGGAAGCATAAACTATTAACAGAAATTGAAAACTTGGAAAAAGTGGATAAAAATTGCATAGTCCAAAACAAACCTATATATCCGTCCTGGCCTAGGAGAGGTGTCATCTTGTGATCAGCACTAAATCAAGGATTCTGAGGCTGGCTGGCATCTTAGCACAACTTCGTGTAGGTATAATTTCGGACTGTCACCAGCCAGTCACCTTCCAGATCACATTCTGGCCAATAACATTTGGGATAATTCAACTCTGTTCCTTTTTGCTCAGGCCTTAGGCTAAGACCAGGCATGCATATTAAATTAATATTAAATCTACTACTATTTTACATAAAATGTCTGTTTCTCTTCCAATCTAGTGTTACTGTTCACTTCATCCAAACAGCACAATGATGAGCCCCTCTGAGCCATTTCTCACTCCCTTGTTTTTGTGTAACTTTCTATACCCAGAGTCTCTGCTCTCTTCTGGGGCACTCCAACTCTACGTTATCACTCTTTCAGCGTTTGAGAGAGAGGCACATTAAGATCCTAACGTTCCCCTCCCAGTGGACTGACTTCCTTTTCAGCTACAATGGTCCTCCTCGACCTTTCAGGTTCTTTATAAGAAAGGACGTTGCAAAGGAATATTAAGAAGGAATTAGCTGTGGAAGGGTGTAAAATGACGTTGGTGGATCTGCTATTTACATGGTCCCAGGTCCCTGCTTGAAATGATCCGAAGGGAGCAACCCAGGGCTGCAGTGAACACTGCAGAGCAACTTTGCTGCTGTTTTTCATCTTGACAGAAGGAAATAATTTCGTCTTAATATTGCCCCTAAGGGAATACCATTGCATAACAAGCTGTTGGCCTATATTTCCCTGTTCTTGGATCCAAGCTCTTGCCAGGAATGCCACTCCTTCACATCAGTTACTGACTCTAGAACAGAGTACAGCACAGACACAAAGAAGCTCCCAACTCACAGATGCCTTTTTACTCCTCTAACAATATCCAGAACCCAATTAGAGGACAATTTTAACAAGCTCATTGCTCACTATCACACTGCAAGCGTTGCATCTCTGAAAAGTTCCCCTGCAGACCTGAGGCCCTAAGTGAGCTTGGCCTGCCCCTCTGTAAGACCTCCTCCTTGTTTTGGCACTTTTACATGCAGCGTTTACATCATCCACTGCAGAAATCAGAGCAGCACCATGGAAGTGAGCAACTGCATGAGAAAGCAACAGAAGTGAGAAGTTTGGAATATTCACGTTCCATCAGACACCAGCACATCTTTCTCAGACAACTCTCTCCATTCAGCATGAAATGTTCCCTCAGATGCATGTTGCATTGTTTACATTTAACAAATGATCTTCCTATACTTTTTTGTTTGTTTGTTTTAAAGCCTTTCCAAAAAGAATACGTAATGCCTCTCGTTAAAAGGTGTAGCCCCCATATTACAGCTGTTAAATCACAGTTACAGCTACCAATAAAGGAAATGACAGAACCAAGAGTTTTGAGCACTGGTGCTGTACTCTGTCTCTGGTTCAAGCTCCCATGTTCAAGAAATATGTAACATTATTTTTCCAAATTCTTTCAAGTTTTTCTGCTTGATGAACAAGCCAATTTCCACATGGCCCAACTTACTTAAAATTTATTAAACGGTAAAACTAAATTCTGTCTGAAGCAAACTGTAACTGAGCCATGACCCAAAAGTTCAGTCCATATTTAGGAGCAAGTAAAACACAACTAGTCCATACAACACCTCCAAAACACAAACCACAGAGGATGGCACAAACGTTGTCCTGCTTTTTTTTCTTTTTTAACTCTTCCACCTGCTCCATCCAGGCACTGACCTCACAAGGAGTTCCGCGGTGTTTCCTGGCACGAACGTGTTTTCCCCTGGATAAAAGGCTCCCGCATCTCCCAGCGCCTGTACAGCCCACCCGGGAACACCAGCAGCCCGGTACTCCCAGGGAGATCTCCCCACCCCCCGCAGGCGGCAGACACCCCTCTCGGTGTCCCGCAGCTCTCACCGGTGCGGTGCCGGTGCCTCGGTTGCCCCGCGGCTCTCGAACGCGGCCCCTCTGCTGATGCCCAAAGCGATGCCGCCGCCGCCACGCCGCTCCCCGATACCTCTCGCCGGCGGAGGCCGGGTCGGAGCTCCGGGACGCAGCGGGCCGAGCCGCTGCCTTTCTCCGCCCGGAGCAGGCTCTCCAGGCTCGGCTTCTCGGAGCTCCCGGCCAACCGCCGACTACCCGTCCGTCCGGCAGTCCCGCAGCGCTGCCGCGGCGGCCGTCGGGGACGCGAAAAGGCCGCGCTGCCGGGAGGGCCCCGATAGCCGCCGCTTATCGCCGCCGTCCGCCACCCAGCTGCGCTCCGCTTCCAGGAAGCCGAGGCTCCGCAGCGGCTGTTCGCTGCCGGACGCCGATCGCCCCGTCCCGCTCGCTGCCTCCCTCCCTCCGACCCCCCTCATGCTGGCAGGGGGGCTGGGAAAGTGCAGCGAGGCTCCGGCACATGCCGAGCTTGCGGTCGCTGCTCGGACCCTCTGCTATGAAGCAGGGCGCATCGGCAGCGCCCTCTCGCTTCGTGCAGCGCCGGCTCCGCACGCCGGGCCATCCAGCCCTGCCCCGCACCGACGTTCTCACCCTTTTGCTTCTCAGACATTTCCTCCGTGCTCTGATTTCCTCCCTTCTCATTTTTCCCATTCATTGCTCACTCCTCCTCTCCCATACTCCCCTCTGAGACTCCGTCCTCCTATGACCCTCATCCATCTTTCCCTCATCACAACTTTTCTGTCTCCCGTTGCCATTCCCCATTCTACCCTCCCCCGTGTTTCCTATTACCAAACATGTGCAATGACACCCCATTAACCAAATCCCCCTCTGCCCCCTCCCACCGTATCCACCACTGACCTCGCTGCCTCTTCCTCAGGCAGGCGGATGAGCTCCGTCCTGCTGCCTCGCTGGGCACCTTCCAGGTGAACCTGGCAAAAAGATGGGAATCGGTGATGCAGAAAGTAGCACGAGATCCTGCCGGGTTCCTCGCCTCACCATATGAGTCCACCCCATCACTGCTCTTTGCTTTTGAGCAATGTCTTGCCAGGCCTTTTGTAAACACCAGCACTCAAACATGTTCCTGCCTTGGGCACAGCACCTCGTGTTGTACAGTGTGTCTCATCCATCTGCCATTTTCCCCTGGTTTTGTGGGTTTTTTTAGCACCATTTCCCCATAGAGTTCACAAGTTGATTGACAAAGCACAGGAAACTGGGCAGTGCCCCGAAGAAAATGAACTGGCCATACAGAAGTTGGACGTGCCCTCAGGAGAACTTCATTACTGACAGGGCTTGCTTCCCTTGTGATCATTCAGCAATAGCAAGGTTAGTACATAGTCACTCCCGCTATAGATGTCCGTATTTAATTCAGATGAGGATTGGTCTTACTTATTTTGATTTCAGCTTATTTTTTATGTTCTCTGTTTGCTCTGTCTTCATCTGGTTGTTTATGCAGCTCAAGCTTGGTTTTGATTATTTTTAACTGCATTTCAGATTACTTGCTCAACTGTTTTGTTCACATTCTCCTTTTCCATGAAACTGTAATAAAACACTTGGCTACAGAACTTCCAAATTGAACACTGCTGTTCAGTGCAGCTCACCATGCAGCAGGGCTCAAAGCTCTACAATGTAACAATGTACATATCCTTGAAAACAATGGATACAAACTAAAAACTATTGTTACAAGCTCGTTTCACATTCTTCCGCATAAATACGTTTAGTAATCTTATGCATATAAAATACTCAATAGTTGCCACTATTATAATATTTAGAAAGAAAAACTAAAACACAACACTGAGATGTCTCTCAGACCTAAAGTGACACAAAAAAACCCACTGGTACCATTTTCCCTTATGATCTCCCACTTCACGAGCATTCATTCAGCCAACATTCATCACAGCTCCTGAGGCATTGCACACACTTTTTCTGTAAGTAGGAGACATAACAAAACCTCCTGCTTATTTCCATGCAAACTCCAAGAGATGCAAAGAGCAACAATGCCACTATGTGATAGAGCAAATTCCCAGCTACAAAACACTATTTTTCAGTGCAGTCATCACCATGGGCTGCGCATTTCCACCAGTGACGGCCAGGAGCTTTCATGCTGCACTCAGAAACATCTGCACCAGTGGAGGTGACCACTGTCAGTGTCCCCACAGCTGAAATGCAGCACCACAGCCTCACTGTGCCAGCACCAGTTGGTCTCCATAAACATTCACCCATCGTTGATGAATGTCAGTGGGTGCCTTTTTTTTCCCTCCACAGAGGAATTCAATTCCCTCCTTCACTCCATACACACTTCCACATCAGACACCACTCTGTCAGGCTGCCCCTCTGCTGCCAGCTGTCACACAGCAACAAAATGGAACAGGACATTGGTGGGAAGGTTCAGCCCCTACAGCCACACCAGCAACATCCACCTCTGACATCACAGGCCAACCTCACAAAACAGGAGGCATTACTTTCAGAGCAGCCCTCATAAAAAGATCATTCTACAACAAAATATTTGGGATGGTTGAAAACGTACCCATTTACTGTTCCAGTCCCACCAGTGTTCTGGAATAATCAGACTAACATAAGTTTTATTGTTAAAGTATTGGCTTAAGTAACTTCTGTTTGGTTTCTAAACCAACTCAACAACAGACAGCAAACCCTGAGCAGACTGAACTACTCAGGAAGATCCAGACTAAACCAACTTCTAACAAAGGCATCTGTTGGCCAGAGCTCTGTTTGTGCCAGCAATAGCTAATAACTCTGCAGTTATTCCTCTTAATAGAGTTGTTATGCTGACCTGGAGAAAGCAATGCACTTCTTACTGCTCAGTGCAAGTAACATGTATGCTAACAATTACTTGTCTCTCCACCCTCTTCTCATTTTACATTCTTTTGATTTTAAAATGCTACCCAGATGCTTATGAACATGAAGGAATTTGCACAGAAGTAGATCATCTATCAATATACTGACTATGCACTTTCGCTACTACAACACAACCAACTTTAGACATCATCCCGATATGAAGAATATTTACTGAGAGCTCCTCTGGGTGTGTTATAGTGAAACTGATCTGTAGTTACGTGCCCTCAGAGCTCTGAGCGCAGGATTTCTGCTTCTTTCTGCATCTCTGCCCACACTGGAATATTTTAGTTCATGGAGTTACAGATCAGGAGGGAATGACCAAGTAGCTGACAGAGCTCTGAAGGAACAGGGGCAGAGGCTGAACTCACACAGCTTCAGTATTTCCAGATGTGACATACATGGAAGAGCTGAACTCCTCCCCTCGGCTTGCTCTTCTCTGTTTTCACTTATTACCGCTGCATCGGTGCTGTTTGGTTAATGAACAGTGACGGCTCTATTATATTATTGTATAAACGTCTGTCTGGGTAGGCTCTGTAAGTTCACAGTGGGTTTGACTTGTCCATGAATGCGTGCAAAAAATAAACTCAGAAGAACAAGCCAACAATACACTGAACTGTCTAAATACAACGACTGCTAACCTCGTTTTATGATTTCAGCAATAAATCTATGAAATACTAAAATATTACAAGCTAAACCCGGCACATCGCCCCCTGCTGGGCACCGCCGGAACAGCCCGGGGCCACTCAGCCTGCAATTAATAATTCAATAGTAATAAATTATAATGAACTGTTTTATGAGGCGCTGTCATTCTTTTTGCGATTGGCTGCAGATATCATTTGGTAAATTAATAAATGTTCTCGCAATGGAAAAATCACAGATCCTGCCTTCGGTTCTTCAGCCATCCCTGCCACAGCACTTTGACTGGGCCCTGGGTCCACACTGAGGGCACAGACTCGTTTTGAGCAGGTCCGAAAGCAGCCGGAATGGTTGGGAGCTTGGGAACAGCTCCATGCTGAGATACTGAAATGGGCTGCCCAGAGAGGGGCTGGGTGGGTGCTCCGTCCCACTCAGGGCCAGGCTGGACCACGCTCTGAGCAACCTGATCAAGCTGCAGGCGTCCCTGCTCACTGCAGGGGAGTTGCACTGGATGGCTTCAAGAGTCCTCTGCAACTCAGATGGTAACACAGTTCTATGGACCTGAAAGAGCATCCGGGACAGCAGTAGCCAGGGACTTCTCTGCAGTGAAACAGAATGTCCCCCTGATCCAGGGATTACAAAACCCAACCTGTCTTTCAACTTCACAGAAGCTGAAACTGGTTGTGCCATGAATAGTCATGATCAAGTCACAGGTTTGTAGACTCTGTGACTAAAATAGCTCTTCAAACTTGTGCTGCTCCCGGCCTCTCACTGTATCTTGATCTGAAATCAAGCTGTTTATTGCATTCCTTCCTCATACGTCAGCTCCCAGTGATGAGAGCATGCCAGTGATTAATACTCTTTATTAGGTCAGTTCCAGAGACTTGAAATGAATTTGCCCTGAGTCCTGAAGCACGTTACCACACCCACAGTGTGGAACTCCAGCCATCCTAGGAATGCAAGATAGAAAAAACCCCTTATCTGAGGTGAGACTCCAGAAATGTTCCACAGTAAAATCGGCTGCAGGCACAGATCAGCTCCAGGAAGTTCTTCCAAGGAAAACGGCAACTGACTGCTTTAAAAACCTGGCAGAGGTTTGCAAGGGGCTCTTGACTTCAATAAGCCGACTCACACGCTTTCTTCCTCCCTCTACATACTAAACTCTGTAAATGAAAAATCCTTTTTCTTCAGATTTTAGGCGTGACACGGTCCCCAAGTTAAGGTCTGCCGGTACCTCCCCAAGGTCACTATGTGGACGGTTACACAATAATGGTTGTTCTATCGCAGTGTAACGCACACAAACGACGTCACAGAAAACCCTTCAGGCGTGTCACCAGGTTACGGACGGGGGTTAAAACAGAAAAGTCCAACAACTGCACGGCCAGGACAGGCCTAAAGAGCATGAGAGGGACAGGGAGGGAGCACGGCCTGGGCTGGGGCAGTCACACCCAGCAGGATGCAGTCAGTCATGTTTCAATGTCTCACACACATCCCGCTCCGTACAGTCTCACACCCCGCACACTCGCGCCCTTCCCTTCCCTTCCCTGTCCCGGCGCTGTCCCACTCCTCCCTCACAGATCAGCGCATCGTGCTGCCGGGCCGCGTTCCCTCGCACAGCCCCATGTTCGCACACCAGACCCGCCCGGTGCCGAGCAAAGGTCCCGCGGCTCGTCCCACCCCCGCCCCTACACAGAATCACTCCGTACTTCCTCATCTCCGTGCGGTTCCTCCCCCTCCATCTTCTAGCTCCGCCTCAACCCGGCAGGTGCTCGGTGCCGCCGTCCCGCGCTCAGCGCGCACGGCTCAGTGCGCATGCTCGCGAGCGGCAGGTGCGCGGCCCCGCCCGTGTGCGCATGCGCGGTGCGGCGCTGCCCCGTCCCGCGGTGTGAGGGCGGCAGGTGCCAGGAGCCGCCGGCCCCGCCCGGTACCGCTGTGTCAGGGCGGCGCCGCGGTGCCAGGAGCGGCTGGAGGCGTGAGGGGCGGGGGGATCCGGGGGGATCCGGGGGGATCCGGGCCGTGAGCGTCCCGCTCTGCCACCCGTGGGCGCCCGGGGCCGAGAGAAAAGAGCAGACGCCGAGCAGCCGGCGGAATGAGTCGGCCTCACCGCGGGCCTGCGGGCAGCCGGGGCCTCGGCACCATGGAGGTGAAGAGCAAGGTAGGCGAGCGGGGAGCGGGCGGCCCGGCCGGAACCGCGGGGAGCCCGGCGGGTCGGGGCTGAATCACGGACTCACTGAGTCACTGAGTCACTCACCTGCGGCAGCGCGGCCTGGGGCGGGAACCGCGCGGCGGGACTGAGCGAGCGACGGGACGGAGGAACCGGGCCCGGTGTGCGCAGCGAGCGGCGGCAGCGAGCGGGGCGGGGGTGGGAGCTCGGGGGGGATCGAGGCTAAAGGCGTTCCAGGGTCGGGTCGGGGGTTGTGACGGACGCCGGGCCGTGATCGCTGCCCATCACACCGGGCTGCTCTGCGGGCAGAGTCTGCATGAGAACTTAATGCCGGCCGAGCTCTCACGAGGCTGTATGTGTATGTGTGTATGTATGTGTATGTATGTACACGCTGTGGCTCCTCCAGCAGCCCTGCTGTCAGATCTCCGCAGGCTCCATGTGTCTATTGGCATTTCTGCATCATTTCTGCATCCATTGCCGTTGGTTTTATTTTTGCTGGCAGATGTTCAGTGTTCTGAAACAGATCTTGGGGTTTTTTTTGGCTTACCGTGATCATATTTTGGTACTTTGTCCTTTTGCAGTTAATTACATTTACAACTGTAAATCTTAATATGCGTTAGATGTGAAATCTTAACTGGTGTGAAGCTGCTAAAGAAATGCGTTGTTGTGAAATCCTTTCCATCATCACACCAAACTACACGGCCCTGTGGGGATGTTTTCTTTCATTGGTTTAAAAGAAAAAAAGTCCTTTTGTGCCTCTTTATTCCTAAGCCGCTCGGGTCTGTTTGCTGTTCGTACTCTGCTCCTTCCTGCAATCCAAGCATCCCTTTGCAGTGTAGGAGAGGCAGCCGGGAGCTGGGGATCTTTTTCTTGTCTGTTTTTTAAACACTAGTGTGACAAGTGCTTGTACATGAAAAGCAGTGCTGCGCTTTTGGGACTAGCATGGATGATAATTACTGCTCGTTTTTAACTTAACTGTGATATGGGTGAAGTCACAATGCCAAGGAATACTTGGCTGCCATGATCCCAAATGCTGGTTAAGCACAGCTGTGACTGTGTCAGTGGAGCGTGTTGTTTGTTGTTTTAATCTATGTGCTTGTAGGATTGAAAGCAATCAGAATAACGTGTTTATAAACAATACTTCTTGTCACAGCTCAAGCCTCCCCTGTAGTGTGCATTGCCTGATTACAAGTATGTCTAGGGATCAGCTGCGTGGTGCCTCCTTTGGCATTCTGCAGAGCAGGTCTAATGAGTTGGGGCTGTCTCTTAGTGTACTATGAAGAATGTATCGAGGCGTTCTCTGAACTACTTGTCGCTAATGCATTACTTTCAAGTATCTAGATTTAATGTATCAGAGGAGTCATCTTCCTTCCGTGAAGAAGCTCCAAAAAAGAAAGAAAAGCTGTGTGGGAGGTGGAGGGGAGCATTCCTGTGCAGTGCTGTAAGATTTGAAGGCTTGCCATCAGTGTCCAACGCTGTGTTCAGGTAGTCCAACTCAGTAATCATGCACCGACTGACAAACCCATGCCTGCAAAGCCCATTGTGAGTGGGAATAGTGTTTTCCGATTCTTTGTTTTGTATGGAATGAAATCTAATATACCGATAAGCTCCAGCAAATGTATCTGTCTTATGTTCTGTTATTATTGCTTAAGACTGGTAGTGTAGCAGCGGCATGCAGCATTAGACAGGACATAAAGATGCTTCTCATAAGCGAGTCTTACTCACGTGGGTATCTCAGGTGAATTCCTGGTACATTGCCATAGCTTGTGCTGTGTTTTTCCAGCTGATTCTTCTGATTTTACGTTTCTGTGCTTCATTAAAGTTGCACATTTTTGTTAGTGCGGTGTGGAATGTGGTGCAACGTTTGATATCAAATGGAAACATTGCATGAGATTAATATAGACAATTATTACATGAGATTAATATGGACAGGGAATTAGTTTAGCTTTTCTACTTTATCAGCTTCGTAGTACTGAGCATGTGGCAAGTTTTGTTAGAGCATAACGTCTGTGGAAATGGTGGGGGGAAAAATTAACTTCACATGCTTGGAAATGTGACCGTTCATATCCTTGCTGCAATCACACCATGTTTGCTTCAAGTTGAGAGTAAGATTGTTGGTGGCGTTCTTTTAAATTCCAGTGTTACTTAACCGTTCAAACTATGTTGTCTTTCAAAACCAAACAACTGCAGATTGATACAATGCTTGGAGAGTTTCCATAGCGCTCATACTTGAAATAGCTGCAGCAAGGTTCAGCAGGAACTCGGTCACGTTCCATCACTGACATCACACTTCAGCTGCCTCTGACGTGGAGGAAGCTCCTCCTGCAGGCTGTTGTTTGCTTTGTGTGAGTCATCTCTTCTGACTTAAAGTGACTGAAATAGGAATATTTCTAGAGTGCCCCCAGAGAATTCCATTATTTGAGAACTTTGAAGATGAGGTGTTAATAGTGTGTAGGCTGTTCTGCTGTGCCTGTTTGAGTCTGGGCGGTGTTAATGTGCTAACAATAGGGTCCTTGTCTCCTTATTTTCGTGCCTTGGTATGTGAGAATTCTAAGGCCTCTATTCTCTAGAGCTGTTTTAATCAGTGGTGAGGTAAGGGTTGCTCTGAGGCCTGGTAATTTACACCTCCCCACCTGCTGTGTGTAACACCTACCCCACCATGTGATACTGAGACTGGAACTCCTGGCAGCGTTTCATTCAGTGTGCCCTCGCCTTCTTAAAATTGAGCCAGGTAAAGGAATAGTTTGAAGTGATGTTCATTGTCCATCAGTGACAGGATTGACAAAAATGCCACCAATTGGCTGCTCTGTATTTTGTATTGAGGAGCTTATTGTCCTTCTAATTCTTCTACAAGCTGGAATCTTTCAGAAGCAGAGGCAAATCTTCTGAATGCTCTTGAGGGGCGGCTGGTTGCTCCCTTTTATTTCCTTCCTCCAGAAAGAAGCAGAATTGATATAAGAGCATCTCGTGAAAGTTTTACTGCACGGTTTGTACTGAACATCACCAGCTATTCTTTGTATCCATTGGGTCAAAGTGGCTTTTCATTTCTGTTCAGAACAACTAGGAATATGAGCAGTTCTGTCTTGCATATGTTAACCATAGCTCTGTATTAATGCATATGTGCCATTCTAAAGCTCTCTGTGACTTCTTTGAAGAATTGCAGGTCGCCACGTGCCATAAAAAGTCGGTTGTTCTCCTTTCTGTTCTTGAGCAGCCACCATCAGTGCTGGGCATCAGTTCTCCCCCTCACCCAGAATGTCTCTTACTTCATAAATAAATGTCTGAGAATCTGCAATTATTCTGGCACTAGTTTGTCACCCTAATGCCACGTTCCTGTGTTAGTGAGTGCTTTGATGTACATGGATGGAAACAACTTGTGAAAACTTTGGGGAGGAAAAAATACCACAATGCAAATAGGAGTTTTATGCCTCTACAGAATTGCTGTTTGTAGTTCTTAGTGCACTCTTAATTGCAAAACATTCAGAATATTTTTGTGCTTCAATTGTGTGTTAGCTTTCCATGTTAATAGGATGTATTTTGTTGTAGTTTGGAGCAGAATTTCGGCGGTTCTCTTTGGAGAGGTCCAAACCCGGGAAGTTTGAGGAGTTCTATGGATTGTTGCAGCATGTGCACAAGATTCCCAACGTCGATGTTCTCGTGGGATATACAGACATTCACGGAGATCTGCTGCCTATAAATAACGATGACAATTATCATAAAGCAGTTTCCACCGCCAATCCCCTACTCAGGATTTTCATTCAGAGGAAAGGTAAGTGTGCTTGAAGTGGGTAATTACTTGTTTATAATTATAGTGTTTACTCGGTATGAGGAATGGAGTAAATGCCCCATTCCATTGGGTTGAATTCCACAACTGTAGATGATCAGATTTATTCACATCTCTCTTGCAAGAGTTTCCTCAGGCAGCCTGTTTATACTTCATGCATTTTGCTTGTGTTTAGTTTGGTTGGATAAAATCAAATCAAATCTATAGCAAATGCTTCTTTCTGATTTCATTTTGATGCAAATGAACTTTGAACTCAGGATTTATAGGGTTTTATGTCTGTGTGTTGGATGCGTTTGATTTAAAATTCCAGTCTTGATTGGACAAGGGGAAAGAAAAGCTGTTACAGGGTGGAAAGGAATCCTACTGCATAAATAAAGTGTTATGTGTCAGTATAGAGACTAACTTTTAATATGCTGCTTCTGTAACTCTTTCCTGAGAAAACAATGTGGAGTTTTCAAAATGGCAGTGATTTCTGTCAGCCAACCTCAAGTGTGCGTGCTGATTATTTTTGTCAGTTGGCTTTATAAACTGCACGCATCCTGGGTCCAAGTTCTGTTGTCTTTTTAGTGTTTGCCTTCATTTGTGAAGCAGAATTCAGTTTTTAAGTTGTGTGTGTTTTTGTCCAGAAAGAAATATTCAGTGTAGAGATCTAAAGGGGGTGGGAGGTTGGGGAGTATGGAGTCCTAGGGATGTGACTTGAGATTTCTTTGTTCTCTGAATTAAAACAAACCTTACTGCTACACTAGTAGATTTTCTACTTAAATACAGGGTTGTGTGTATATGAATGTAACTGTGCAAATCCTGTGTTGACAAACAGTGAAGCGATTGTTCTTTAAGTAACACACCATGAGTTGCTCAGCTGCTTTGTAAAGATGTGTGCTGTTTCTGGCTGTTGCTTATCAACAGGTTTGTTTTCCCTAGAAAATACTTGGGCACCAGAAGCTTTTATTGACGTTCTCACTCCAAAGTAATAAACTCCACAACAAACAGTCTGACACAGAAGCAATATTCAAAAGCTGTGGCTGTTTGCCAGGTGCTGTTTCTGACAATGTGTTTGTTTTGTTTGTGTGGATCTTAATACAGTGAGGTCTGTGTGCTTTCATTTCTGTATTGCCAAGGAGATGAACTGTTAAGAGAATGTAAATGCAGAAAAGCTCTGATTCAGTTTAATCTCCTACAGTAGCCATATGAGGAGGACAGATAAGCCACTTTGTCAGACTAGGATTATTGAGGTTACATTTAACACCATATGGTTTTTAAATTGTTACTAGTGTTAAACACTTGATGCTAATTGTAACTGGTGTTACATCTACTATGCTTTGTTCTTCATACTTTTCAAAAGTTTGATGGATTATTATTACGTTTCTGGTGCAAGGAATTGAGAATAGAATTGATAGTAATGCACAACTAGAAATAAGATTAACCTAATTAATCTAATAATGTTAATAATGCTAGAACTGATTGTCAGAAAAAGCTCTATAGAAAATAGTCCCTGTCAAGAGGAACTATATAGTCTTCTGACTATGGAGTTCTAGGTGACAAGGAACCTAGACTGGCATCCAAATCCAGCACTGTACTGCATTCTGTGTTATTTGGTCACTTCTAACTGTGAATGAATCCATCAGCATCCTAGCTGTATAGAACAGGGGCCTTTACAGTGGAAAGCAAGGAAATATTTGTTATTTTTGATAACTTAGTTACAAATGAGGCTGAGCCGTTTGAGATCTATGTGCAGCAGTCTTACCATTTAGGTATGTATAGTCCATCTAACTGCACAGTTATTGTCTGTACATCTATGAATTTGAGAATTGAGTGTTTGAACTAATGCGTGCTATTAATGGGGCTGCTCTGATCTGCACTGCTCTGAAACTATTATTCACGATAAATAATTCAGTTAATTTTCTTCCTGTAAGGTTTGTTGTGGCTTCCATAAACTGTTGAATCACCTAAAGATTTTGCTGGAAAAATCTTTTTAAGATTCTTATAAAGCAAAACTTCTTTTCCTTATATTCCCAACAAGAATAGATGGGAATTGAAGATTTTTGGCCAAAAGTTATTGCTGGCTGGGAGGGGTGGCAGAACAGAGGAGGGAGTTTACATTGTTCTAAAAGACTGGAAACTTTATTATGTTCTCTTGCTGATCTAAAAGCTCATGTAAGGTATGAGTGAACTATGATAAAATGGAGCATAAATAACATTGAACCTGTATCCAAAGAAGGATTTAAGGTGTGGGAAGGAGAACAACAGGATTCTTTTGTAATGATAGCAGTATGTGGCAGTGGTGATGGTGCAAGTCTAACTTAAGGAGTTATGGCATGTCAGGGTAAGCAGCTTCTATCTGATGTTCACTTTTGACTGTTGATTTGTGAAAACTGGGAGGTTATGCATCCAAAGGACTTATGTATACTGATTGATGTGGTAAGAAACCTGGATATCCCTTAATGAAATGAAATTATTCATCCTCTCAGGTTTTTCTAACTATAACTAGTGTTTCTGTAACACTTGTCTCA
Organism: Coturnix japonica; assembly: GCF_054131305.1. NCBI lineage: Eukaryota > Metazoa > Chordata > Aves > Galliformes > Phasianidae > Coturnix > Coturnix japonica. Next base: position 13,979,398 of record NC_140681.1, on the reverse strand, counting down.
GCATTAAGTCTGAATTAGAACTTGTTGTAGCACAAGTTATGGCTATCAGTTTGTAGAAAAGTTGCATATTGGAATTTCATCTGGGAGTTTAAGAGATTAACAGGTACTGCTGACATCTGGAACTTAAACGTTGAACTGCTGTATCATAATTAAATCCAGATGTGTGGGAGTCGCTCTGTCTGTGGGAAAAGCCTTACTGTGAATAACAACAAGGGAGAGACAGTCCCCACAGACAATGAAGGGCAGCTGGGGGGTTGGTTGTGTTTTGAATACATTCTTCATAGAGACCAGAAGTCAGACCATGATTTCAATTTGGAATCCATAAAGATCACTTAGTGTTCTGTATTGTAATTTCATATTCCTGTGCATCATGCCCAGTGCATGGCTTTATAGAGTAGAAAGGAGGTTCTTAATTCACTTCTAGTTCTTAAGGTGAACTTCCTTTTTCCATGAAAAACAAACTTTTAAAAACAATTTTCCAGAGAAGATTCCTTCTGTTTGTGTCCAGTTTCTGAAAAAACATGTGGGTTTGTTGTAATTTGGGCCTATTTAAGAGGTGATTTAATGGGCCTTATTTGAAAATGGTAAGTTGCGCGCTTATTCCAATATAATAATGATTTGGGGTTTGTGCAAATGGGAAGTTGCTCATTGTGAGTTACGTTGGTTTGCCAGGAGATGGGGAAACCATTGTGAGTGTCTTGAACTGATGTGAAACCAGATTTGACACTTGCAGGCAGTGTTAAATTCCCTGCAGTCCGTCCATACAGATCGGTGCCATCTTGAGTTTGAAACTGCAAGAAACAAATCACTCCACTTCTATGTGGCCGCTCTCCTTAATGTTATCTGCAGTTAATACCTTGTCCCTTGGCTTTATGCCCAAATATCTTTCCCTGTAGCTTTAAACTGATTAGCGAGGTGCCAGAACAAAGATGCCTTTGTACTCCAGAGTATTGCTTTAACTTCTCTGCTGCTGGACAAACTTTCTAAACAGTTGTGCTGTTTGGAAGAGATATGAGATATGGAGAGATGAGTTTTCTTCATTGACCTTGTTGTTTTTTTCCCCAGAAATTATGCAACTTCATAATGTTTGCACTAGTTTTGTGTTGTAAGGCTTTTAATTCTAGCTATGATACAAGAATCAAAGCCTCTGCTTAGATGTTTTGACATATAGCTTTTATTTAATGCAAAGATTAAAAGAATTGCTTCATGTTGTCTGAGAACTCAGCATGTTAGTTTTCATGGAGCACAGGATTATTAATGGCTGATCTCAGATATCTCAACATACATTTTACGCAGTGTTAAGCTTGCACTTGCAGAAGTGTTTTGCAGGAAACACTGTCCACCTATTGCAGGCTTTGTTTGGGGAGGTGGATTTTTTCTTTGGGTGTTTTTAGATTGAGCCACCTTTTGCCACAAACAGACTTGACTCTCTTAGACACCTAATGAACAGATCTTACACTATTTCTAAAGCCTTCTTGCCTGATGTTAGATCTAATATTTTCTTTTAGTCTTTTCTGCTTAGTTTTTCTGCTGAAGAACAGCTGATTTAAAACGTTTCAAACTCAGTTCATCATTTTTGGAGTTAGAGCATGCTTAACATGGCAGATTGCTTTGGAAAATGGGCATTCTTTGGACAAAAGAAGTTGCTTCTGGAGAACACATTTATTTCCATTAGAAATATTTGTATGGCTTTGATTCGTTGTTGTTTGTTTGTTTTTAATAAAACACACACAAGTCATTTGTGCACTTTCCTATCAAATAGTGGCAACTGCAGCATTGCTTATACAAACAGCATTGCTGGAAGTATGTGCATGCAAGGTCCCTTTGTTTCTGTTCCACAGCCGTTTTACCTACATTGCATGGGGGCAGGGAAAAGAGTGCAGAATGCAATAAGGTTTCTGGAGTTTGAATCCAGGTCACTTGGATTGCTTCCAGGAGCTGGGCAATAATGGGTACTTTGGCTGCTTTCCCTTTTTCATTCTTTCTTTTACGATGATCCGAAACTTGAGGAGAGAAAACTAACGAATGGAATTACTCTGAATAAAATTAAAATGTTTCTAGGAATGTACTTGTTCTTTCCATTTCTAACCTTTCTCGTGCAGCTAGAATACAGTTCTTTCTCTTTACTCTGCTAACTTTAATTTTTTTGAGCTGTCCTTTCCTTTGGTAACCTTGCAAGCCTTGATGAATCATGTAGCATCAGAGTCCTTGTCTCAAGTATAGAGAGAAATGTTTCTACTGTAGCAAGCCAGAAACCTTCTAGACTAGACTGTTCATTCTGCTAACCTAAATAATGAAAGCGATGCTATATGGCCTACATATAAAGCAATCTAATCATCAGTGTGCTATGTCTTACAGAAGATGCAGACTACAGTGCCTTTGGTACCGATACTATGACACGGAAGAAAAATGTCTTAACAAATGTGCTACGTCCAGATAATCACAAGAAGAAACCACACATTGTCATTAGCATGCCACAAGACTTCAGACCAGTGTCTTCTATTATAGACGTAGATATTCTTCCAGAAACCCATCGCAGGGTACGACTTTACAAGTATGGAACTGACAAACCCCTTGGATTCTATATACGGGATGGCTCCAGTGTCAGAGTAACGCCACATGGATTAGAAAAAGTTCCGGGAATTTTCATATCTAGGCTTGTCCCTGGGGGTCTCGCTCAAAGCACAGGTTTGCTGGCTGTCAATGATGAAGTACTGGAGGTGAATGGAATAGAAGTTTCAGGAAAAAGCCTTGATCAAGTTACAGACATGATGATTGCAAACAGCCGTAACCTGATCATTACAGTCAGACCAGCAAACCAGAGAAATAATGTTGTGAGGAACAGTCGGAATTCTGGCAGCTCCGGTCAGTCGACTGAATCCAGTCTTCCAAGCAGCACGCCAAATATTTTAGCAAATTTCCTGCAAGGAGAAGAAGAGAGTGATGAGGAGGACATTATTATTGAAGATAGCGGTGAGCCACAGCAAATTCCTAAAGCTGCACCCACCAGCCTGGAATCATTGACACAGATTGACCTGCTCCATGAGCCAACCCAGAACGGCTTCCTTCCTTCCGGTGAGGTGAACTTGAATCACTCAGCATGCAACGTTAGCATGGAATGTGAAGTACAGAACCCAGATCATAAGTCATTAGAAGAAGACGGAACTATAATAACACTATGAAAATACATTGGTGTACTTTGTACTGAGCAAAGATGCTATACGTTTTTGATTTGGCATAATATTTTATACCTCTCCATCTACTGTGCACTGCAATTTGCTTAAAAGGAGGAAAAGATAGCAAATGTAAGAAAATGACAATGTTGTAAGTTGACTGACTGCACTTCCATGTAAATACTTCACAAATATAATAGTTGATAACTGACTGAAATTTACATTGAAGGTGAAGGATAGCTAAGAGATGGCTGTGAGCTTTCTCTTAATGGTACTTTTATTTTTGTTTTTTTTAATGCAAAATACTACTGGTTCTATGGGATTAAACTTCCATTAGTGTCTAAGGTTGATTATCTAATGTGCTGTGGTTTCACGTTCAACTGAAGTGCTGCTTATATATGATGGAGCCGCTTTAGTCGGTTCATTCCTCTCCTGGCCTACTGTTTTTCTGATAGAGCTGTCTGTGTGGCTCTGCATATGAGAAAACAAAACAAGCAGGAGTTGGGCTGGGAAAGAGGTTCTCTTGGTTGCTCAAGTTCCTGAGTCATTGAGCAGCGGCACAATGTGAGGTCAGCAGCTTATCCTCAGTTAGATGGGGCCTTCTTAGGCTGACTATCCCGTTGTAAGTGTGTAACCACAGGCTTGTTAGTCATGATCTATATTGTTTTTAATTTGCCTCTTGTTGCAAGGTTCATTTACTTTCAATTACACTATGATTTTTAAATCCAAATGTGAAGCTTTTGACACTTCTGTGTCTCAGATCTGCTCTCATTTTAGTTTGCAATATTTAGGACATTGTCAAATTTTGTTGCTAATCTCAGTGAATATTAAACAAATCAAATGTAAAGTTAATTCTATGGAAATGATATTACATAATCCATGTTTTAAAGAACAAAAAGCAGTCCTAGCAGAAGCTGTAAAGATTTCTGCTAGCAAAGCTTGTTGGGTCTAAATGATGTGAAAATGACTTTCTTCACACCTACACATTTAAAGCAGCTTAAATTGACTTAAATCCCTGTATTTAGAAAACAGTTTGAAATCAGGATGAGACTTTAATAGAACTTGTTTGAGCAGTATGGTATTAGAATTATTCATTCTAATGAACCAAACTGTAAATGCTGGTTTTCCTGTGCACCACTGGCTGTCTTGAACATTATAGAGCTGCTATGCATAAAGCAAAATGCAGATGACAAGTCCTGATGCTGCAAAAGCACAAGCAAGCACATTTCCCAGGTGGGAACGTTACTTGTTGCAGGAAAATTAGATGGGAACTAATAAAGTTGGGAAGAAGGTGAATGGAGCTTCTCAACAGGAATCCAGCAGTCTGAGTCAACCTGTAAGAAAGCAGCAGGATGTGACCAGCTCTGTACTGTGCTTCCAGATTCTTGGAAGTGTCTTCTGCCCTGTGGGGGTTAAACTGGATGATCATTGTGGTCTTTTTCAACCCAGGCCATTCTATGATTCTATGTAACAGGCAGGAAAGGAGACTAACTTTTTTTTCCCCCCCCAGTCTACTCTGGGGAAACATCTACCTCTGGTAACTTTACTAATGTGGGGCTAACTAGAAGCTTAGTATTAAGGCATCTGCACCAGGATTCATAGTGTATCAGAGGCTAGAAGTGTATTTGATTAAGCTTTTTGTAACATAAATGAAGTTACTTCAGTTGTTAGTGGCATTAAATTTTAATGCACTTGAATTTGAAATTAATAATCTCAACATTGGAGTTCAAATCTCACAGGAGTTGAAGTGTTTTACTTATTTTTGCTTATTATTGATATGAAGAAACTATATCCGCTTGGTGTGAAATGAGGAAAATGTCTTCATTCTGCAATATGTAAATTTCAATAACTCATTTTCTGACAGTGCTGCTCTCTACACTTCCTTTACTAAAGGAAGATTGTTTACTTTAAAGTATCTTCTTGCTTTATCAAAGACTTTCCTTCCTGTATGAAATCATCAGCTGATGGTGACTTTTATTATGCTAGTTTGCACTTCTGTGCCTTCTGCTTACTTGAATGTATTGCGAATAACTAAAAGGAGTAAAGGCACTTGGATGAGAAAAGAGTGAGGTCTGTGGATCCAGAAGATGAACTGGTAGCGCACTCAGTGCAGGTGTAAAGCTGTCACTCAGAGGATGTACCCTGTGGGTCTGCTCAGTGCGTTGGTGTTTTGCAGCTCGGATGCAAGATGAGCTGTTAAATTAGACAGGAGGGTTGGTTCTGAGCATGATAATTACAGAACATTACAAGGTAACTTATTGCTGAAATACACCCAAAGTTAGTGTGCTGCCAAACTCCTGTGTTACCCAATTTGTTCTCTAACAGATGCATGGATATATTGGATATGTCTGCCAGTATGAGAGAATTGTAGAAAACTAACTAGGGTCCACTAAACACTGCATGGAAATCCATCTCTTAGGACCTTTTCTGCAATCCTGTAATCTAATTGATCCAAATAGGAGATAATACTCTTGACAAGTAATGTTCTGTTTTACAGGAACTTGATAACACTCATAACAAGACTAAGCATTTGGGATTTGATTAAAACAAAGCACCAGGTATACATAATAAAAACTGACCTGTAGGTTTATTTATGGTTACAGGGACGGGCTGCACAGCATGTAATTGCTGACTGCTGCAGTGACCATGGAGTTTCTAAAGTTCTTCCACATCTTACTAATGTATACACTGTTAATTACGAAATACTTTTAATTGTTACTTCAGGATGATCAATGGTTGATTATGAATGGCTAAACTTCATATATAAGTGGTACTAAGGCTCAGTATGGGGTTTTTTAAATATGCTGGTATCATTAGCCTTTAATTCACTACCTCCTGAATTTTTAACATCTTTACGATTTTCTCCTTGGAAGAAAGTGCTTAAAGGCTTGACTGTTTCATACAGATTTTTATCTTTAGCTAAAAGAAATCCAGAAGTGATAGTGAGGATGCTACGCATGATTGACAAAATTAAGCTGCTATTAATGTAATCTTTGTGTTTTAAGTATCCTGTATATGTAAACTGTATTTTCAACCCAGATTTTATAAATTAATTTATAAATATTCAAATTACTTTAAAAAAAAAAAAATGGAGCAGAAAACTGAAGTTCCTCTGTGTAGTGTTGTGTGTTGTATACGTGCATGGGGGAAGTCCTTCCTTCATTGCAGCTGGGAGATAAGTGCACCTTACTGGGAGAAACAAGCAAATTCTTCATAGAATTAAGTTGCATTTACTTTGAAGTTCTGCTCTGGTACTGGGTAAGTCAAGCCTAACTGTGAATCGTGTGTTTTTCCACAGCTGAATTTAGGGCAATGTTCTCACAGCCTGTCTTTTAACATGTGTATTTTTGTGAATATTATGTATTTTCTAATTAAATTCTACTTGGAATGTGATTTTTACATGAATGAACTTGTTTAAAATGTCAAATATCAGTATTTTTCTTACAACTTCAATGTATAATGTACATTGTTAGCTCACTGAATGAAGATTGATTTTATGAATCTGGCTAGCTGTAGCTGTATATTAGTCCTATATTTTTACAGACTGGAATAATAAATGGATCTATAGAAATAAAATGGGTTTTTTCTTAATTACTTTTTGACATGTAAAAATAAGGAAGGGCGCCATGTTTGCTAGTTCTGAAGAATGACTGTAGATGGGCTGGTTTCTGCTGGGGCACTTGGTCTGTTTTCACATTGCAGCCTTAACGTCTTCTTCCTCTGCTCCTTTTCTGAAGCAAAGCTTTATGTGTGGAAAGCATGTGCTGGAACTTGTCCCTGGGTGCTGCTGCTCAATGTGTTCATTCTATGATTCCTACAGTAGCTGCTAATAATGAATTTTGCATTGTTTCACTTGCCTGAAGACATCTGATGGTGAATGCAGGATGTGAGTCTGGGAGAGGGTTCTCTCATCTATCACTTGTCAAACGCTGCTGGCGATTTGGAGGCTTTCCTTTACTGTAAGTATTTGTTACAACTGTATTAATCTTTAACTTGTACCCGGTCCCCTTACAAATCTTCTCTCTCTTATCTAATGTTTTGGCAGCCCTTGAAAAAATTTACCTGGTGGCAGAAGATTTGAGTTTCTTTAGGTATTTTTGCAACTGCTGTTCTCAGAGCAAACCATAGAATTTCTGTGCTGTACCTTCCTGCAAGGAGAGAGACTGGGGTCAGTGCTGAGCACTCAGCTTGCAGTTTTCACATTGCAGTGAGCTGTGGCACCCCTCGAATCCAGGTCTGGCTGGGTTAGTTCTGGGTGTTCTGCTGGTTGTGAGAGCTGTATGTGGTCCTGCAGAAAAGGTTTGTCAGCTTCAGAGTAGCTTCGTAGATGCCTCCAGTGCTAGTGTGAAGAAAAATCTGCACTGCATGTTAGCAGTGTTGCTCTTGGATGCTGGAGAAGCAAGAAATGGAACGTCTGGTTCTTGTGAAGTGAGATCATAGCCAAGGCTGAGGAATTCAGACTGCTCATGCAGCTCTGCCCGACCAGCTGTGTGCTTTCCCTCTCAAACAGGAGACGGGCTCTTCTAAGGAATTTGTGTAGGATGTTTGTTTATTTTTAAGTGGTTCAGAAACCTGCGGCATGGAGCGATTTGGGGAAGTGCTGCTATTTTACCAGCACTTCACGTTACAGCCATTTAGAAGTGTTGCTAATAAGATATAATATCCTGTCCTTAGAATTAACATTCCTTTCTGCTTCATTACCTAAGGAAATACTTTGCATTTTGTCAGTGATCGAGGTTGGTGCTGTGCCCTGTGATGCTGCGCCCGTGTTGCTCTCCAGAGGAGGATGTTTGTGTGCTTTGAATGCAGCTGTCCCAGCGTGATACAGAGCAATGTTTAACTTCGCAAGAGCCAAAATGTGTTTATTGTACCAGCTGTACCAGCTGTACCAATCAATAACCCATGCAGTGCTGTGTGCCTGCAGGCCATGGCTCTGCTCAGAGCCGTCACTGAGCTGTGCCACCTCCTGACGTGGGACGCCGTGTTTCCTTCCAGGGGCTTCAAGTTTTCCTTCTCTTTGCTGTTGTTCCGAATGCAGCCCCAGCCTGTTTGTTTCTAAAGAGCAGGATTCGTCTGGAGGAAGCAAAAATTTTAAAGTCTTGTGCTGAGGAGAAAGCACCGAATATATAAAGAGCTTTGTTCCTTTGGGTGCTGTGTGAGGTTACATGAAGGGAATGTGCAGTTTAAGGACTTTAAGTCTTAGTCCTGTGATAACCCCGTTATCGATCCTGCCCCTTTATCCTGTGTAACTCGAGGCTGTTTCTCCTCATCCTGTGTCACGGTTTAAACGAAAATCGACCTGTGGAATATTGACAGTAAAATTACAAAGTTATTAAACCATGGCGGCCTGTCACCACTGACAGCAGCCCGCTCCCGTCCCCGTCCCGCTCCCATTCCCCCCCCCCCCCCCCCCCTCCCCTCTCTCCTCCCGCTCTTTGTCCCTCCCGCTCCCGCTGCTCGTGGCCCCGCCCCCAGCTCGTGCCGTTCCCGCCGTTGGCCGCCAGGTGTCGCGCGCGTCCCGCTGAGGGCGGCGGTGCCGGGCGGTGCCGGGCGGGGCGGGCTCCGTGTGGGGACGGCGGCCGAGGAGCCCCGTGTCCGGGCGGTGTGTGCGCAGCGCGAGCAGGTGGGTGCTGACAGCGGCCCGGGGTGGCGGCGGGTCCGGTACCGGCGGGGCGGGGCTCGGCCGCCTCCGGCTCTGCCCGTTTGTGCCCGTTTGTTTCTGCCCGCGTCGCTCAGCGCGTTTGTCTGGGTCGGATCCGGAGGCGGCGGAACGTTTGTGTGTCCGGGCGCTGGATTGATGCGCCGCTCCGTGAGCGCGGGTGGCCGCGGCTGCAGCTCCGCTGTCGGTGCCGTATCTCCGCTGTGTGTCGGTGCCGTATCTCCGCTGTGTGTCGGTGCTGTATCTCCGCTGTCTGTCGGTGCTGTATCTCCGCTGTGTGTCGGTGCCGTATCTCCGCTGTGTGTCGGTGCCGTATCTCCGCTGTGTGTCGGTGCGGTGCCGGTGAGGCGCTGCCCGGCGTCATTCGCGGCCCTCAGGCGCTGCGGGTCCGTCGGGCTCCGGTCTGTCCGTGATGCGGGTCGGGCCGGCTCCGATCGGTTCCGATCCCTCAGCCCGGGGCGATGCGGGGCCGGTCGCGGCTCGGGGGGGGGGTGTTACCCCCTTCGTTTCGGCGTTAGAATATCGATGTGTTTCATGTTCGTCTCTAAGGAAACAAATAATGGGAA